>NW_004524579.1:9505229-9515680 GCF_000260255.1 Octodon degus | reverse complement strand
CGCTCGTGCGGGGCTCGTGCTGCGCCGCCGCCGCGGCCGCCGCGGTGACAGCTCCGGGGAGGCTCGCCGGGCCCGCGCGCAACAATGCACTCTGACGTCACGGGGAATGGCGACGCGGCCGCACACTCGCCCTCCGCGCTCACACTCGCCCTCGCGCTCACACTCGCCCGGCGCGCGCACACCCGCGCACACTCGCCGCGCGCCCCCTCCTCCAGCCACGCCCTGGAGCCCTCGCGAGACCCCTCGGCGCCGGCGGAGCCCCGGGCCGTGGCGCTGCCCCCTCTGGGCCGCGGCTCCACCTCCGCCCCGCGGTCCCGCCAGGGCCCACAGCCGCGGCCGGACGGGAGGCCTTGGGAACTTGTGCGGGGAGTGAGCTCCGCAACTCGGCGCCCCAGCCGGGGTGCCACACACACACACACAGGCGCACACAGGGGCGCGCACCCGCACCCACCCCGCGCCGCTCCTCTCCGCTGGACTCTTTTAACCCTGTTTCTGCTTAAGTGGGTGCACTGGCAGAGCCCTGTGGCGCAGAGCCAGCCTCTGGCTGCAGAGCTAATCCTGAACGTGCAACTTGGTGTAACGTGGAGCCAGCCACCTACGCGCTCTGGAACAATGCAGCCCGAGGAGCCGGGCCGAGCAGCGGAGCGGCGCCGCGGCTTCGTGCTAATTATGTTGCAATAGCGAGTAGTCTTCAGACAGTTTAAAGCATGATGCATGTGTAAACACTGACAAGCTAAAGTTTACACTTTAAAAAAAAAAAAATCAATCATCATCTCTACGCTTGGGATGTAGGGAGGGTAGGACTGCTATTAGTAAACTACAAAAAAGTGTTAAAAAGTTTAAAGCAAGCTTTCCAACTGCTAACATCGCTGAACTGTTTAGGTCCATAATGTACTGTCATTGTTAAGCAAAAAAAAGGAGTGACATTTTGACCCACACATTAATTATGTGTGTATTTGTCTGGAGTACCCAAACAGCAAGATCACTTGTAGCAGACTATTTATCTAAAGTTATTTCCTGAGCAACAGCAATAACTGCTTGTAAATAGTACTTTGAGGTTGTTTGTATACATTCTCTGACTTTCAAAACAGGACAATGGATGTATTTTCCAATCTTTGCAAACGAGGAACCTCAAAAATACCAGAATGTATCCAAGTTCCCTTGATAAATACTTTTTAAGAACTGAACCCAAGTCTTTTGACCCTAATGCCTGCTCTTTGTACTATGTCCTACTAGTCTTAAGAATAAGTACTCATGTCTAAGAAATGGATACGTAAATCTACTAGAAAGACACATGCCTGAAAATGAGACCCATTATGGTCATGTGATTCCTTTGAGAACACTGTCGAATGATTGAAGCAATAAAAATATTTGATTGCAAAATTAAGCAGATAATTTATAGTCATAAAGAGCTGCATATGCTAATTCTTTAAAATGTTTGTTTTATTAATACATTTGAAAAAATGCTATGCATTAGTGTAATGAAATATCCAAAGAACATGCTAATTTTTCTTTTAAAAAAGGATTTAGAGAACATGCAGAAGTGTCCCTAGGGGACAATTTTACCCATGCAATTTACATAACTCTATCCAGGTGTATTATCTTCTTTACATTTCAAATATTTTAAATCTCAGTCATATTCACATCTGCTTTTTATTCTACAGAATGTTCTTTATGACTAAAGTAATTGATATCTTTTAAAAGTACTTTGATTCTATTTTTTTTCTTCTATTCAGAAATACTAATAGTAAGCAATCAAACCATAACATATAATTTGTTATTTTTCTGTGAAACGGTATTTAATAAGTTTTGGAGGCAGTTAAAGGAAAACATACATAATCAGGCATTGCATAGAAAGGGTAATTCTGGTTATTAGAAAAAAGAAACTCTGCAGTCTGCTTTAAGCAGATGTAAATTGGCATCTATTGTTTACGCACCCGTTCTCCCACTGGGGGCTGGAGATAAATAATATCATGAACCTGATTCTTGGATTCTACTTCCACTTTGGAGTGCCTGCGTAGAAATAGCGTGTAGGAGGTCGGTCTAGCTTTACACATTGGTGAATATTCTATGTCAAAATAACATTTGAAGAAGTAGGTCAGAATAGAGGTAGGCCACCATTCCAGAGAGACTGTTATTGTATTCCTTCTACATCTAAGTACATGGAACCAATTATTTGTGCTTAGGACTCACTTGTTTTCTCAATAGATGTTTGTGACAAGGGAAAGAATACATACGTGTTACTTACAGGTCTTTTAGGTCTGGTAAATTATATAAATATCTTTTAAAATAGACTGACAAACTTCGCAAGAAATGTATAGGTAAAATTGCATGAAAATTAGTGAGATGAATAATTCTCTTCTGGGGAAATCAAAGAACCTTTTAATAAGTACAGGTCTTTTGGAATAGAACCAGAAGATCGCATAGGGTTTCAACATGCGCATTTGTAGGAAGGGTGCGAAGCTTTTCCAAACACAAATGTAGTAAAGGTCAGTTAGTACAATTAAAAGCTAGGAAAATATTTAAGCAGATAGATGCATCTGTCACGTACTCATACCATTCAGTAGAGTTCACATCAGATCACATGTATCTCTACAACCCTTTCTATAGAAATTAATAATTCCAAGCAGAGGTCCCAGTTGAAGTGCCCCTAAACTCTTCCTTTTTCTAGTTCCCACCTGAGTGTTACAACGACTGTGAATGTTCCAGAGTTCAGCTGATGCGTAGCACTTGTTCTGCAGTTTCACGCTGTCTTCATTTCTTTTCCTGCTCTTGGTTCTGAGTCCAGTAGTTCAAATTCTTTTTGTGTATGTCTCCCCTCATAAATTCTGGTTGACATTTTCAGTCCTGTAATGCTATTTTTAAATACTGCAATATGATTCATAATTGATGAACACTTAATAGATATTGAACCCAAGCAGTAATAAAGGCCCATTTGCATAAAACAAAATAAAGGCAACAGTGTACTGGGCAATTGTCAAGGTTTATATGGAAGTGCAATGCTAAGAGAAGACAGACTCTAGAATTTGATAACAGAAGTAACTGTGTTAGGTCTGGGTCCCTCTGGAAATACTAGGTTTTAGCATGAAACCTCCTCGGACTTCACCAGAAATGGAAAAGTTTAGAAACTACAGACAGGAATAAAAGGCTAAAATTGCTTTGGCCTTCAAACTCCTGTGTATGCACCAGCTACTGTGCCTCTAGGTGCCCATTACGTTCAGCAAGTCCAGAATGAATGGAAATCTCCTCCTTTCTTCCCACACGTTTCCACAGAGCAAAGCTGGGGTGAGGAGTGAGTCGTGAAAGGTGAGAAGACAGCAAGGATTTAGGCTTTAGTTGATCCTTACCAGGAAAAATGGATTTTTTAAAAAAGTTATTTTGTACAAGGTCTCACTATGCAGCTTGGACTTGTACTGATCTTCCTGTCTCAGCCTCCCCAGTGCTGGAATTCCAGGCACACACCACAGCATGCAGTTTTGGGACCTGAACAGTGCATCTGGGATTCCAGGGCTGAACATGTGGTACTGGAGATTGAAACTGGAACCTTGCCAGGCAGGCACTTCGACTGCCAAGCTATCTACCAAGGCCTGGGTTTTATTTTTGAAATATATTTATTATGCACAAGCTGCAGACTTCTGAATTCTACAGATAATAATATTTCATACTCTGGCTTTAAAAAAAAAAAAAAAAAACTATTTTCTTAGTCATCAGTCAGGTGGATCAGCATGAGTCTGAGCTACGTAACAAGACCCTGTACCAAATAAATAAATAAATGAAATTTAAAAAAAAAAAAGATCTTAGGGTCAGCGAGATAGCTCAGCAGGTTAAGCACTTGCTTAGGCAAGCATAGGGGCCAGGATTCGATCCCTGGCACTGCATGCTACACTGGCTCCGCCCCCAGCACTGAGCCTGCGATAGAGTGCGGGCATGGGGGCACATGCCTGTAATCCCAGTACTAGGGAGGCTGAAAATAGGAGGATCACTATGAGTTCGAACAATGTAGTGAGACTCTGCACACACACACACACACACACACACACACACACACACACACACTTAATCATTGGTCAAGACCTAACACGACTGGAAAACCCATGAAAGGGCTCAATGTGTTTACTTTGTCCACTACTAAATTCACTGTTTCCAGCATCAATCAAATTGTCATAAAGTGGACAACAAACATTTATTAAGTAGAAAATAGAGATGTATTAAAGTGAGCTCATTTACAAATAATACAGTACAGGTCCAGTGAATCAAGATATATTTTATTTTTTTCTTCTAAATAATTTATTGTCCCATATGTCTCTGCAGGAATAAGACAAAAAAAGAAAGAATGAAGCAAGTATCGTGCTTCTGCAGGCTAATGAATACTGACTTCCCCATCTTCATTAAACCCTAAATATTATGTGGAACATATTCTGAAGTTTTCCAAAACAGTCATTTAAAGATAGTTTTTACTGTGAAAAGGTTATATAATGTATTATCTGGGATTAACTTTTTATTGTAATTTAGGAAGATTCTTCCACTAGGAAATGTGCTGGTTAACTGTTGTTATTCTGTACTTACCCTTGAAATTTATAATATTTGATCTTTTAAGATATTGTGTACCCTACGGTCATATATGCATCTAACATTAAGAAAAACTTAGGAATTTGTATTTTCTTTAAAACTTTCCTGCAGCTGATGTTACATTGTCAGTGCATATCAATTTCTACATAAAACTAATTATAGCTCGAAGCATTTCTCTGATCAGTGTTTAATATTATTACATATCATTGCAATCCTTAAGCTACATTTTTGTGATAAATCAGGTACCTTAGCCGCCACAATGTTTTTAAAACAGAGTAATGATAGAAAACATTGAGATATTTCCCTAATCTTCTCCTTCTTCATTTCCTGAAATTGCTCTCTTTTTCTACTTTATCTGTCTACTTCTTTATTACAAGAACAAACAGGACTGCTGAGTAGAGCCCTTCATTCAAGAATTTACTTTTTCTCCCTTTAAGCCCTTAATTAGGCATAGAGAACACAGTGTGATTTATGGCCTAGTGTTTAACAGGACTCACACTTAATCCATTACATAAAGAGGAATACAAATTTTCCCTAGCAGCACAACTCATTAGTTTATATAAAATGGAAAAAAACCCACTTAGGAAATGTAAATAAAGCTTTGCTTGATACTATCTTCTTACACATACGTAATGTGATCAGAATTTCAACATTGTAGTGTAACAGCTATTGCTTATTTTCAAAACTACAAATTAGATTTCTCTAGGTAAACTCTAATTCAATCCTACATTTTGTGGCTAAGAAGGAAAATTACATGCTGCTAAATTCATCTTTGTGTGAAAAGAATGGTCTTAGTTCATAAAGAAGACCAGAATTCTGCTTACCACCACTGTCTCAGCCAGTAACATTCAGTTAAGTCTTGGCTATGTTATGATATTCTGTCTTTCTTTTCCCATGCTTACCAAAAGGACAACCTGGGTTATTGAATTATACCTCCAAAAGTGGCATTCATAGAAATTACTAAAAATGTGATTTATTCCACTGATTTTTCAAACATCTCCTATTTTAAGTTGTACAGTAACTTCCTGTCCATTCCACACATAGCACTAAAAGCACAAAGGAAAATAGGTTATTCTGCAACATTTACAAGAATTGTTAGAAGACATTGGGAGACAGGGTTCCTTTTGTAACTGAAGAATTCTTATTGCTTTCCTCTTTCCTTTTATTGCAGGGGACATGGCTGATCATCTCTGGCAACACTTCTAGTAGCCGTGGGGTGACATGATTGATTAGTTAAATAGCAGAAGTAACTGGCAGATCTCTTAGGAGCCCATTGTGAACAAGGAAGCTCCATCCAATTGTTTACTGGCTTATGTGAGGATAGAGAAGAAGGTGGAGGGGACACAAGAATTATCACCCTGTGTGAGACCCACCTAGCTGTCAGGAGAGCCAAGAGTGTATTTAAAGGGGGACAAATGCAATAATGATCCTGCAGTGTCTGAAATCTGTCCAGAATTTTCGTAGTCCAAGTGGGCCTGGGGGTGGGTGGGAACTAAGTATATTTATCTTTTGTATGAGACTAGAGAGACCAGGGGAAAGAAAAAACAAAGATTCTTACTCACCTACTCCACCTGACTTTCCACTACTCTATTGCATGTAGGCAAGACAACCCCAAGGAAAAGGATCAAAGATAGTTATGACATTCAGATGTCAAAATAATGAATCATGCCTTTTAACAAACCTGCATTGAGTTGCGGGTAAGAATTTTGATCAATGCGCATTTTTTAGTAGAAAATCCTTTTCTCTGGAGATGCTCTCCCTTTTTAGACCAAGAGGTGATTAACGCTGTAGAAGATCCAAAATTCCTGGATTGCAACTTGCCTACATCGTCCATAGCCATTTCCATAATTTCCATTTCATAAGCTCGACTGTCCTCTTCCCATCACCTTTTGGCCTTCGTGGACTTGTTGCTGAGCTCTGTGGGCAGACAAAGATGACTTTATACTGGTAACATTTCCAAAAGTTTTCTTTAAATTTCTAGTTTTTTTTTTTAACAAGGTATAATTAGCATGAATTTTTTATGTCTCAAATGTTCAGTCTGGTAACTATATGCACACATTTTTCAAAACAAGATGCAGAACATGCCCTGCACGATCAGAATGATGTCTTGAACCATTGCCAGCCAGTGATCACCTGTGAAAGCAAGCAGATTCCTCACCACAGAGGAGTTTGACTTGTAAAAGGGATACTACGAATTTCCTGTTAGCAGCTTGTCTCTTCACTTCGTAATGATGCCTGGTGTATTTAGTGAGGTTGGATCTATGTATTATGTTTATGGTCTAATAACTGTACTTAATTTTCTATATGGGATGCAGAACCAATTTTTTTAATGTAACTTACTGTTATTGACTTAACATTGTGGCCAAATTTTAGTCGACTACGTATGCATAGGCTTATTTCTGGCCTTCTGACTTCATTCTATTGTTTGATTTTTTTGGTACTAGTAACAATTTGTCTTCATTATTGAACCTTAACAGCAAACTTGAAATCATGTATATGAATTCTTCTTCTTTTACAAGATTGTTCTGGCTTTTTTAGCTCCTTACCTCTTCATATAAATTAAAGAAACAGACATTTTTATACAGCTGGTTTTGAATTAACTGAGAAAGAGTGGACAAACTCAACATGTTGAAATTAGCATAACCGTAACAGTGAAGTCATTTTTAGGGGGACATCTTTAATTTTTAACAGTCACATTTACTTATTTTTAATCTAGGACTCCTAGGCGTATTTGTTCTTTGTTATATTTGTTCTCAAGTCTTTGTATTTTCCATGATATTTGAAATATTATTTTAATTTGATGTTTAGATTGTGCATGTAGATCATTAAAGTAATGCCTATTTTAAAATATTGATTATATTCTGTAACTCTGCCGAACTCACATATTGTTGGTATAGAATTTCTGTAGGTATGATTATATTGTCTTTAAATATGTTTCTTTTATGATATAATGCATTTTATGTTTCTTTTGTTAATTTGTTATACTGGCTAGGACTAGTAGAGTTATTCTAAATGCAAATGGTGGAAGAAATACACTTACCCAGTTCCTAAAGATTAAAGTAAAGAAATACATATTTCACTTAATTGTCATGTATGTGTTCTTCAGATGCTCTTTCTGATTGAGAAAAGTTCTCTTCTTTTCCTAGAAAGCTAGCATTTATGCTCCAAACTCTGACAAGAAAGATATAAATTTTATTAAAAGCTTTTCAGCATCTATTGAGATGATCTTAATCATAAGATTTTACTGTATTATTCCGTTAATGTAATGTGTTATGTTGATTGATTTTCTAATGTTAAATCATTTTAAAAATAAATCTCAGTAGGTCTTTTGAAGTATATTTTATAGGCATCCAAATGCATTTTTTAGTAATTTAATGACTTGTCATTATGTTCAACAGAAATATTGATTTTTATATTTTCTTTTCTTTTAATATCTTTGAGATATATATATCGTAGTATTAGCTCACAATAGAGTGGAAAGTTTGTTGCTGTGCATTTTTAAAGGAGGAAGGATTAAAAATTTTCACTGAACTACTTTACTCTCAAATATTGGAAGTTACAATTGAATCTATGTTGAAATGGATACCTGCATGTGTGTATGTGTATATCAAAGTTTTTGACAAAAATATTAAATTACCATCATAAATGAAAGGTTATTAATGCTCTTTGTTGTTTTGAATTTTTTTTGAGTTTTATCACTTTTATTGAGACATAAATTTATACAGTTGACATATTATACATTTAGATACTTTTAGAATTTTGTTATTTCTATAAATGTGTGCAGTTATATGATCATAAACCATCTAATTTACCGTTCGTTGGCTACCTCTGAAGTATCTTCTTCCCATGTGAAATCAAATCCAGATTCTTCCTCCAAGATAAGGAATCACACAAAATATAGTCTTTTATGTCTACCTTTTCATTTAATATAAACTATTTACATATACCTATTTTTGGATACATTAGTAGTTTGTTTCTGTTTATGTGTAATTAGTGCTCTAATGTGTATACAACTTTTTTTTGCCTATTACCAATGTTGGAGGACATTTAATCTGTTTCTAGTTTGGGGCTATGATAAAAAACAATTTTAAAAACATTTGTATACAGATCTCTGTGTGGACCTATGTTTAATTTCTCTTGGGAAATACAAATGAAATTATTGTGTCTTATGTAAATATATGTCCAAGTGTTCAGATTGATGTATCGTATTTAAACTCTGTGCTTTCGCACATTGGCATAAGAATTTTCAAGGAAATATCATTCAAAAATTTCCCTATTTGTACTGTGCCATTTGTCTTATTTTTGAGTTTTAATAATTCTTCATATATTTTGAATGCAAGTCCTTTATTAAATACACAATTATAGATATTTTCTCTCAGATATTTTCATTATTTTATTTTCTTCATGTTACCTTTTGAAGCTAAACAATTTTAATTTTGCTGAAACCTTATCATATCCACAAAAAGTATGTTTACTAACATTGAGATATTGATGTAATATTTTCCTGTAGTTTTCTAATTTTAGCTTGTTGTTTTATGTATGTGATTAATTCTGAGCTATGGTGTAGATTTTGTATGTGTCGAAGTCACAGTATCATTTTATTGTTTTTTGGCAAATATACCTTAATCTGTTTTTGAAAAGATTATCTTTTTCCTCATTGTAGTATGTTGACATGTTTGTCAAAAGTTAGGCAATCATGATTAAATGGATTATAATTGTTTTCTAGACTGTTTATTACTTTGCTTGTCTTTTTTTTGTATTTTAAAAATATTTTTATTGAGAAACAAATAGCAATGAGACAGTTTCACAACTGATTGCTAGACATTTTCAATAATTAATACATTGCATTTTGTTGCCTTAGTGGTTATTCATTGTACAAAATGCAGACCTGATATCCTGTCTCAAACACTATTAAAACAAACCTTTTTATTCACTGAATTAAGACAATGGAGCTGTATATCTATCCTAACTATTTTGAGTATACAGATACAAAATCTTCATTCATTTGTATCCCCTTTTTTGGTTAGTTTTGTCAGAGAAGGGCATTCCATTGTCATCTAAATACTGTCGGTGCATGAATTCAGCAAAATATCCCAATATAGTCCAAAGTCCATAATAGTAGTGGGTTTTCCATATGACTGTCAATGTTTGAAGTTGTTGACTTGAGCACTTTACAGCTCATCATATTGATATGGCCTTACTTTTTATATTTCATTTTCATACTTTTCTGCTAGATGGTTAAGACCAAGACAGATCAAGACCTATGTAACAAGAAATGTAACTTTTGTATCTGATAAGGCCAGTCAAATCCCCTCAGGATTTAACCTGAAACCCTGTACATCAGTTTGTAGATCCTTTGTCAGTGTCAGCCATATGAATGAGTCACAGCCACTGCTAGACCAATTTGCTGTCTGTGAAAGCTTGAGAGAATGTTTTCTCTCCATGTGACTATCCTTAGAGTGCAATTGTATTTTTTTTCAGTATGTATGTATGTATGTATGTATGTATGTATGTATTTTTTTGGTGGAACCGGGGATTGAACTCAGGCCCTTGCGCTTGCCAGGCAAGAGCTTATTCTACTGAGCCATCTCATCGGCCCCAACAGTATGTATTTAGAAGACCAGAATGACTGGCATTTCAAGCATGGCCCTAGTATTACACATTGCTATCTTCAGTGCAGTTCCTTAGTTCACACGTATAAGCATATACAGTGAGTCAGGGTGAGAATCCTCCCAATTAACTGCTTGTTTCAAAAACTTGTTGAAGATTCTCAGGAGCTCCAAAGTTTTTAATTGTGCCAGGACAGCCCATATTTTCTTCATTAATGCATCAGTAGATGAACACTTACTTTTTTTGCATTTCTTTTCTTGAGTATTTTTTTT
>NW_004524579.1:9489239-9498299 GCF_000260255.1 Octodon degus | reverse complement strand
CTTTGCTGTAGTTATAACCTTCGCACATACTGAAGTTCAGGTGCAGCTCTACAAAGTTTGGACTTATCCAGCTGCGTCTCCCTTGGATCTGGCTGCTGTGCTCAGCTCCTTCCTGGTTCTGCCCTTGAGGGTGAACCTGTTGTGCCCTTTTGGCAAGATGTTCTGCTCCTGGACTAGCTTGGTGGATCTATTCTCTACAGTCTCTGCAGGGATTGCAGCTGCAGGGTTACACCCCAGATATGTATGCCTGGCCTGAGCTGTGCCTGAATGGGGCAAGGTGAAGTAGTTGAAAGAGGAAGCTCTCCCATACACTCACGGGACCTGGGCTAGGACTGGGTCTGGGGTTTCCTGGAAGGCGGCAGAAATTCCTACTAAGTGGGCGGGGTTGGGGAGGTGCTGCGGAGTGGTGGGGGGCAGCCCAAGGGGGTGGAAGAGGTTCCGGCCCATGTGCCCCTGGGCTGGGACTTGTCTCGCTGGCTCAGGGTAGCAGGAAGCTCTCCACACACTCACCGGACCTGGGCTAGGACTGGGTCTCCTTTGCTTGTCCTTTTGCCAGTATCACACAATTTTGATTATTGCAGCATATAATGAGTTGGGAAATCAGGTAGTGTCAGACTCTAACTTTATTCTCCACTTTAAAGTTGTTATAACTATTCAAGATTTACTGAATTTCCACATAAATTTTAGAAGAAGCTTGTTGATGTCCACCCCAAATAAGAGAAGATAATGACGTTGCTGGTAAGGAATCCCTACCAAATCCCCCCATGCCCTTTGCAACTGCATTTTATGTAATGAGAAATCTTCAATCATCCTTGTTTCTCTGTTCAAAGTGAGTTCATTCTTTCTCTGGCTGCACTTAGGTTTTACAAATTTATTTCTCATGGTTTTGAGCAATTTTGGCATAAACATTTTTATGCAATTTTGCTTCATATTTCTTGTGTATGAGATGTGTTGAGTTTTTTGCATCTATCAATTTAACATCTTAACTAAATTTGGAAGCATTTCAGCCATAATTTCTTCAAATCTGTTTTCAGTTTTGGAATTGTCCTTTTTTATGAGAAGAATATATTTATTGAGAGAAAGAAAGCTCCTGTCCTGACAGAGGGACAGGAGGGGAGCACGAGTGGGTAGTTCCCCCTGGAATTGTCCTTCATCCTTCTTTCTGTTGATTGGATGCTTCAGGAAAGGAGTGATGTCCTTTTTGCAAGCATTATGGTACTTTAGATGAACTTAGGACAAAGTATATATTACTTGTCAACCAACATCAAGTGAACTAATGCACCAACTAAGATAATATTTGTTGTACTCACTTAGGCAATGACTCACTGAATAGCATTATATTTAATTAGAAATAATGAAGCAATCACAACCACTACTTTGGATTAATCACACAATAATTCTCAATCTAGTCAAGTCCAGCATTGCATTCCTTTTCAAGTGCAGTCATTCTTAAGTAATAGGGGCAGGGAATAGAAAAGGAAAAAGTGAAAGGAGTGGAGGAGGAAGAAAGGAGAGAAATCGCAGTTGGACTGGTCCTTCTAACACCTTTATGCTTAATGAGTTATTTTTCTGCTTTTCATTTTTACAAGGTTGTACTCAGAGGAATTTTGTTGACATTTTTCTGTACCAAACCAGTCAAGCATTTTTCCATATTAAGGATATATTATATATGTAGAAATAGATGATTTGGAGGGTATGCCAATTGTGGTCTGTATTGTTCACTCACTATATTCACTGTACCACTGACGCTATTGTACTTGTTGCTTGGAAGCACTGTGAGTTATGAACAATGAGAATTTGAGGCCTCAGGTAAGTTAAGTGAGTTACGAAACATCGCACACCTTGTCAATGACAAAGCCAAGATGAAGCACTGAGGAAACAGAAGTGAAAGGTTTTTACTTTCACCTAATCAAAAATTTGTATACTCACTACACAGTAAACAAATTTTCTTCTATTTTTTCACTTCTGTTATGCAATGAAAATAAGCATCATACTTTGTAATATGTAATATTACAAATATGTATCTCACAAAATAGTTAGGTTATTCTTTCCTTCTTGTTTATATTTATACTCATTTCTAAAGTACTACTCAACATGTATTTGAGTTCCTGACAAATTCTAAGATAATTATTTTAATAAATCATATATTCTAAAATGGTTTAAGATTTTCAGAAAAATTACATGATATAAAGTTTCCCTACCCAATCTAGTTTTTCATATTATTATCTTGTGTTATTATGTTATACTTATCATAATTGTTTAATATTAATATGTTGTTATTAATTAAAGTCCTTACTTTATTTGTATTACCATAGTTTTTATTTACTGTTGCTTTTATGTTCTTTCCATCAAGGATATCATATTATATCGAACTACAATGGAACTTTGGACTCTGTGACAATTTCTCAGACTTCCCTTGTTTTAGGTGGCTTTGACACCTTTGGAAATATTGATCCCAAATTTTATTACATCATATGAAAAGTAAGTGCTATCAGCAAGATTTATCCTGCCAGTGTTGACCTTGATCTTCTGCCTCAGGTGGGGGATGTAACGTTTCTTCCTGCAAAGCTCTTTTTCTTCTCTTCCTTTCCATACGCACAAGTCCAGCAGGAAGTCACTGTCTAGCAGTTAAGAAGTAGCAGATTATTTACATATACCATTTGTTTTCTTCTGCATAAGAAATTTGTGTATTCCTCTCATTTATTGAGTTAATATTGCTATAGAATCAAATATTTATGTTACACTTTGAGTTGTGACTCGATATAATTTTATTTATTTTGGTACTCAGATTGCTCCAGTGTGGAGAGCTCTTGAGTATGACTGTCATATGCTTTTGTCATAACACCATCAATGTATTTTTTCTTTATTCTTTGAGCATTACCATACTTTCTGGTAGCACAAGATGCTCTATCTCTTACCCAAGTCCTAAAATTAGCAGTCCTGAAAGGAATCCTAACTCTTTAATTGGATAAAGGTATTAGAAATCAAGACCTGAGGCTCAGTGTGTTTGTGCATCATGTTAGCCCCTTTCAAGTGACAGCATGACAATATGTATTTGGATAGTAACTGATACTTGCATTCTGGTGCCTATGCATATGTGTAAATGTAACAGTCAGTATCAATATGAAGCAAAGCCCAAGTGTTTATTGATATATCCAGTACTAATTCACTGTCAAAAGGATCATTGTAGCCTCTGCATCTTACTCATTACTTCCAGTTACAGCAATGAAATGCGTGGTTCCCGCCATGTTCCACACAATTACATAATTTATTGTTCAGTTCCAGAATTCAGCCACAGCTATCACAGAATTGTCAAAGAATAACTCTACAGGGTAAAAGACTTGAGCAAGCTTACAGTCCTCATATATAGTTCTTTTCACCTTTAGCCCTGCAGAGCCCACTCTTCTCCAGAGTCAGTTATGTCAGAAATGTTTCCCTCTGTCTTCTTCTAATTTTTTTTTTTGGCAGAACCAGGGATTGAACTCAGGCCCTTGCATTTGCCAGGGAAGTGCTTAAGCGCTTATTCCACTGAGCCATCTCCCTGGTCCCTCCCTCTGTCTTCTTCAGTGACGTGGTTTCCTACATATCTAGCAAAGTTAGATAATTTTGCATCCTACTTTTCCATTCTATAATGTTATGTTAGTTAGTTTTCTGTCTCTGTGACAAAATACTCAAGAAAATCACCTTTGAAGAGGAAAGGTTTATCTCCTCTGATTGTTTCAGAGATATAAGTTCTTTGTCTGTTGGCTCTATTACTTTGGTCCTGAGTCAAGGCAGGACATCATGATGGTGATAGAAAGTGGTAGAGGAGGCTATGGCCAGGGACCAAAGAAAAACTAGAGGACCCATCCTCCCGGATCTCCTCCTTACTCCTCTCTTGTTCCATGTGGGCCCTCATCCTATTAGACAGTCTGTCCACCTCTGGGGTGGGTCACCCCCTCTGTCTGCTACCCCACTCACCAATCTGCTCCAGAAATTCTCTCTCAGACACACCAAAGATGTGCTCCACCATTTCCTGGGTGTGTTCCAAGTCAGTCAGCCTCACAATTCAGATTAATCATTACACCAGTAGGACATTTTGAGTAGATTTGCTGCCTTAAAATTCCATTATGCTTCATGTATTCACACCATCCTCTCCTCTATATATCTACCAATTACTAATTCATTTACTTGTCCTACAGGTCTTCCTTTTCCAAAATGTTATATAGTTCTAATCATATGGTATCTAATTTGTTTCAATGTGGATTTACATTTCACCAACATTTTCTTTCAGCATGGTAACTCCTTTTCATTGCTAAATAACTTTCTACTGTAAGAACATTGCAGACAGGCAAGATAGTTCAGCAGACTAAGCACATGCTTAGGCAAGCGCAGAGACAGGGGCTTGATCCTGGCATCACATGCCATACCAGCTCTGTCCCTGGACACCCTGAGCCAGTTACCAAGACCCAGCATAGTGGTACATGCCCATTATCGCAGCATTGGGGTGGCTGAAAACAGGAGGACCACTACTAGTCCAAACTGCATAGTGAGACCCTGTACCAAATGCATAAAAAAGAAAAAAAGAATATACCACAGTTTATCCATTCAGCTATTGAAATGCATTGTGACCGTTTCATTTTTTAGCAATTATGAATATATAACATTACCATAAACACTTTACTTTTTCTCACCATAAATTTTCAACTCATTTGAGTAAATACTATGCTGAGGAATGCAATTCCTGGGTTATACAGTAAAACTGTATGTCTTTTTTTTTCCTTTCGTAAAAAAGTGCTAAACCATCTTCCAAAGAAGCTGCATAATTTTACATGCCCTACGGCCATGAATGAAAACTGTTATATATCCTGCATTTTTGCTATCAATTGATATTCTAAGTTTTTATTTTAGACATTCTAACAAAATGTATAGTTCTATTTCATTGCACTTTAAATTTGTAGGGCACTAATGACAAATGACATTGAGCATTTTTATATAATAATTTGACATCTCTATGTCTTCTTTGGTGAACTGTTGCATTATGTTTTGCTCAATTGTTTTTAATTTGGGGCTTTTAAGAATTCTTTACATAGTTTGGATATAAGTACTTAATCAGTGTGTGTCTTACAAATATTATTTCCTACTCAATGGCTTGTCATTTTTATCTTCTTACTAGAGTCTTATAGCAGAAGTTTTAACACATTCATTAGAGTCACACGGAGAGAAAATATTCTCTCAGGCTTTCACAGAGAGCACATTGGCCAAGCAATGGCCGTGACTCATCCACATGGCTGACACTGACCAAGGATCTACAATCTGAGGTACAGGATCTCAGGATAAATTCTGAGGGGATTTCATTGACTTTATCAGACCCAAAAGCTACAGTCTTGTTGCATAGGTCCTGCTTTACCTTGGTTTTAACCATGCAGCAGAAAAGTATAAAAACAAAATATAAGAAGCCATGCTGTTATGTTGAGCTGTAGGGGACTCAGGTCAACAATTTCTGACATTGCCAGTCAAGCGGAAGACCCAATACTATTTTGAGCTAATGGACTCTTCTGGAATATTTTGCTGAGTTTACACATCTATAATATTCAAATAACGGAACTTAACAAAAAAAGGGCATACAGATGAATGTCCATTTTGTATCTGTGTATTTAAAGTGGTTAGGATAGACCTATAGTTACATTCCCTTAATGAATAGAATGATTTATTCTAATGGTGTTTGTAAATAGGATATCATGTCCCCATCTTGTACAGCAATTAACCACTAGGAAGAATGTATGCAATGTGTTAATTATTGAAGCTGTCCTACCAATTTGATTTGAAACTGTCTCATTGCTATTTGTTTATCAATAAAATTATGGGAAAAAAGACCAACTTGTCAGTTTTCTCTTTTATGAATTATTTTCTTTGTGTTGTAGCTAAAATTTATCTTGAAATTTAAGGTTACTAGTTTCCCCTCATGTCTTTTTCCTGTTATTTTATAGTTTTGTATTTTATATTATGACCTATTACCCCATTGAATTAATTTGTGGAAACGCATAAGATCCATGCTGTTCCCTTCTTTCCTATCCCCTCTTTATCCTTCTCTTCCTCCTTTTTCTTCCTCTTTTTCTTAATACATGAATGTACAATTGTCCTAGCACTATTTGTTTAAGATACTACTCCCCTTTGAAATGGCCCCAAAACTGTAAAATATCACTTGAGATATGGTTTAATTATGTGATATGTGTATAGTGAACTCAGTTGCTTAAAATATGATGCCGAGAAGTTCAATATTGAAGTTAATTTTTAAACAACCAAATTAGATTCTTGAAAATATAGTGTTTTGGATACACAACTCTGTGTAATGATAGATTTCCAGCTTCAACTCTTACCTGTTCATTTTCAGATGTAGTGTTCATAAAG
This sequence comes from Octodon degus, assembly GCF_000260255.1. Classification (NCBI taxonomy): domain Eukaryota; kingdom Metazoa; phylum Chordata; class Mammalia; order Rodentia; family Octodontidae; genus Octodon; species Octodon degus. The sequence continues at coordinate 9,491,909 of NW_004524579.1, read as the reverse complement.
AGAAAATACACTAAATAATTTATAAAGACTCTGGGTCTTTGTTATTCATACATAAAAGAAATCAACCGGCAAATAGGTAGATCTGTACTGAACTAGTATCCAGATAAATACTAACTGTATGGGTGTAAGTTACTTTTTAGTAGGATTCAGTGAACCGCAGGCTGCTCTAGGCCAGGCAGCTCTCTGCTCTGGCTCTGGGCGCTTAGAGGCCAGCTGCCACAGTGAGCTGGAGGAAAAGGGGAGGGAAAGCCTGAGTCGAAGCTGAAAGGATGTCAGTTCTCTGCTGCTGGAGGTTCTGGTACTGGTCCAACACTTCGTTGCCCCCCACATTTCACAACTTATGCTACTGCACTTTTGCATAGATGAAAGTTTTTCTGGCCATCACTAGGTATTTTTACTTCTGTCTTCCTATAGAAAGAAAATTTCATGCTGTGGTCAGTCATGGTCGCATGTGCCACCCTGAGGCTGGGGCAAGAAGATCAAAATGCCATGGCCAACCTATGAGATTCAGTTGTCATTTATTTTATTTTAATTTTTAAGGGAAAGGGCTCTAGCTCAGGGTTGAAGTATTTGCCTAGCATGCGCAAGGTCCGGGGCTGCCCAGTATTGCAGAAGAATTTTAAAAGTTGGAAAGAAAATTAAAGTAAAATAAAAATAACCTGACCTGAATTTCCTGCAGCAATAAAGAACTGAAGGTCGCAAATGCCTAATAACAAAACACAATATCCTTTCCATGTGTGTTTTGCACAATGAATTCTTGCTATATGACATAAAAGCAAAGGACAGCACCAACCCATACTCTTGCCTGTATCATAACTTTGAAAACCACTGAGAAATGAGAAATGCTATGTTGATGTCTATCTCTGAAAACAAACTAGATATGCAGCTAATGTGACTGTAATAGTAGGAACACTTACAAGTGTGAGATTATCAAACCCACTCTGCAGTGCAAACCAACGTCACCTGATTTCTTTTATGTGAAGTATGCTCACTTAATAATGTGCTAGCCTGTCATCTGCTTCCTTAATATTTTGTAACAGAAAATAAACATCTTGAGATTCCAAAATCATCATAAACTGCCTCAGTTCCCCTCTGTTGGCTACTATAATGTCATCAGAACCTTTTTGCTATATGTACTGAAGTCTCTTTACAGGAATGGATTCTATTCTTGGGTTATACATATGCAATAGGGGAAAACCCATAAATTCAATGACACTGAGATTTGAAAGGATGGTTTGAAAATCTGTGTACATTTTTGTATTATGGATGGTTCCCATGGTGAATAGTATTCAGCATTTTTTGCAGGAAATGTCAATTCTTTTGGTTTTTTTAATCACTTTTTAAAAAATCTGTACTTCTGTTTATAAATTGATAAAGAACACATTAAAAATAGAATGAATATGAACAGCCACTTCAGAATGCATTTTGTCAAGAATAAATCCTGTGTTAGAATAGCTAATGTTTAGAACTGTTTCATAGTAAAAACAGAACAATATATATGCACTGTATGTGTGTGAGCAAATCAAAATGGGGAAGGGAAATATTATAAAAATTAAGTAAATATTATAAAACTTCATTCAATTAAATATCTCCATATTATAGTAATCCAAAATTATTTGTTAAGAGCCGACAAGATAACTCAGGAGACCAAGTACCTGCTTTGGCAAGCATAGGGACCAGGGTTCGATCCCCAGTTCCGCATGCTGTGCCGGCCCTGGAGCCAGCAATTGAGACTAGGGGTGGTGGATCATTGATGTAATCCCAGTGCTGGGGAGGCTGAAAACAGGAGGATCACTACGAGTCTGAGCTATGTAGTGAGACCCTGTACCAAACACATAAAATGAAACAAAAACAAAAACAAAAAAACCCCACCAAATTACTTGTTAAACACATGGCATTTACAAAATACCTTAATATTACAATGTTAGTTTTTCATATTAGATGTATAGACAAAGAAATTTGTTCATTAAATATTTTACCTGAAATGTGTGTAGAAAAAAACCTAACAGCTGGAAGAATGAGCTTGTATGTTTTCCACCAAGATTCAGCATTTTTGTCAATATGAGTCAGTCTTGTACTTGTTACATACATGTTTTGTGCATTTCTGTATAAATAGCCTAGTTATTTGTTTGTGAATGTGTGGTGAGGGGTCCTTTTGGTCTCTTGTTCACACTGTTGTGGAGTGGAGTGGAACAGTTAACCTCGAAGAGGGCCTAGAAAGCAGCTTCAGGTTCGCAGTCATTGCTTTTGTGATCCAAGTATCAAAACATGAACCCCAAAGGGTTAAAAATGTATGTTAAGAACCTAGGTGCACTGCTGTTCTACTGTATTGTGCTGCAGCTAATTTGTCTATTATTCAATATAAACCCATAATTTATAACGGAAGTTCTTGTGGTTAAATGAATTATTTATTTTTCATTTCACTTAATTCATTAACAATACCAAATATTTTTGGCTCATTGAAATATTAACTAATCTATTAGTTTATAGAGAGAGCACTATAATTAAAATATTTTATTTTTGGAAAAGCTTGTACAATTCTAAATTAACTAATATATTTATTGATGAAATTAAAACAAACTTACTTTTGTTCTAAATTAAACTTACTTGAGACCCAGTCCTAGCCCGGTCCGGTGAGTGTGTGGGAGAGCTTACTGCTACCCTGCACAG
>NW_004524579.1:9478071-9479378 GCF_000260255.1 Octodon degus | reverse complement strand
TGCCAAAAGACTTGGGTTGGATTCAGTGAGTTAGGATGCCCCTGCCAGGCCTTCCTGTGCCTTTTCCTTCAAGATAATCTATACTATCTTCATCACTCTATGTATTAAATTGCACTATGCATATTTGTATTTTTACTTAAATAAAATGTATAGATGTGGACAAGTTAATATTCATTTCAACCTTGTCAGCATACAGTCTTACATGTAACCTCTGATAGGCCCATCTCTTGCTTGGAAAGCATGGTACAATTTAGACCAGTACTATTATTGGTGGCAATGTCTGGTGGGAGAACAGTGAGGAAGCAAAGAAAGGGTACAGAATCTGTGATCAGCCTTCAGATCTCATGCATGCGCTGGACTATTCTAGACCTATGGGACGCTGTACAGAATCTGGGCTATGTTCTCCTTTCTGCAGGCAGAATTGGCTGTGAATTTGATTATGCCTGAAATATGTGAGAGAAAGAGCCAAGAGAGAGATTAACTAAGATATGGAAGATAATTAAGCTGACACTTTGTAAGATATTATTTTAAAATGTTTGTGAGCCATTAGAAAGCATTATGCTGAAAGTGAATAACTCAATCTTCACATTCAGTGTAATGTCAAGTTAGTTTATGTGCTTATCATTTTCCATTTGATTATGGCCCTAAAGGTAATCACATGGGTACTGAGTAGAAAGAACTTCAGATTCTGGCCTGGGTTTGGAGCCAGATTCCACCAGTGACACACTTCCTGTTTTTCTTTCTTTCCTTTTTTTTCCCCCATCTGGATGAGCTAAAGTGAAACACTTAGTGTGGGCTTTGGTTTCCACAATTGTAAAATGAGAGCAATAATAACACCTGTCTCACTTGTTTCCTTTCCATACTAAATACATGAAAATTATTAATGGTGTTTGATATATACACAGTATTTAATAACTAGTTACTGTTACTATTCTTTTCAATGTCTCCATATTTGATTAACAAAAGAAAAGTATATATAATTCAAATGCTTATATTTTTAAAACCACCTAGGTTTACAGTGAACCTATTTATGCAATAAAATATACCTAGAGACTGCTTATTCATGGAAGATTACATAGATTAGACATACTTGCCTCTATTCTTATTTATAAGTGGAATTAACCACCCTGTTCATAAATAATGTTAAAACAAATCTGAAAACTGAGGACAGAGAGGTAGATTGGCTAGGACTTTGGGTGTAAAAATACAGTCATGATACATTGGCTGCATTTTGTTTCATATATACCTCAGTGTATTGGAGAAGCAGACTACCAAGAAATGCCAAAGGGTACAGGAAAAATAAAAGT
>NW_004524579.1:9472682-9474174 GCF_000260255.1 Octodon degus | reverse complement strand
TTTTAAAAAAGACTTAGAAACAAATTTTACAAGGAACATGCAAAAACCTGTTTAAAGAAGCTTGAAATATTCCTAAAAGAAAGAAATAGGGGCCAAGGAGATGGCTCAGTTGGGGCCAGGGAGATGGCTCAGTGGAATAAGTGCTTCCCTGGCAAGCCCAAGGGCCTGAGTTCAATCTATGGTTCTGCGAGAAAAAAAAAAAAGTGATGTTGAGGTAACTGGCTATCTGTTTTAAAAGAAATGACAGTAGAGATCCATGTCTCACAGCATACATAAGAAAAAAAAAAACCCTCAATAACCTGTGTGCAGAGAAGGATTCAAAAAGTGTATTAAAATCCAGATGTAATATTTAAAACTTGGTAGATTCTATTGTTTTTTTAACCAATACTTTGGAATGGCAAGAACAGATAAAGCACCCCCTAAGGGCAGATGAAAATTGGGAGAAAGACTTGCAATATACAGTTCAGCTAATGGGCTTAACAGTGTCCCTGAGACATGAAGAACTATAAATGGCTTCATTCTGACTGTGCTGAACTAGAAGTACAGTGATTCATTTTATCTCTGAAACATAAGTCGTAATCTTGGCTCATGTGTAAAATCATCCTAATGATACTTCAAATAACAAACCCATACTCTTATTATTTGAATTATATTGGCGTTAACTATAAGATCACAATACAGAGCACTGGACAAAACTGTGTTTTGGTAAACTGAACTGAGGGAAACCATTTGATTACCAAAGTCATACCCACATCCTGATTTTTATATTCATGGGTCTGGCAATTCAGGCTTCCAAAAGAGATACATTTGCCTCTTCCCTTGACCAATTTATTGCTTTGAGGCTCTGCTACAGCATTCTGGGTTAGTCTGTGGCAAACCCACCACCGTTTCTTTGAACAAATGAATGTTAATGAATACAACATTGAGCTTTTGCTTGGCTGAATTACCTCTAACAAGGCATTTTAGAGTTAATTTAATAAAATGCACTAGGAAGTTAAATAAGTGACTTAGTTCATTAAATGAGACAAGTTGGAAGAAAATAAACACAACAAATGTGGTAAAGGGTAGGTAATTTTAACATGTGCAAAGCATTTTGAAATATTTCAAGCAAAAATGTAGACTGCTATCATTAATCACTTTCTTCTATGTCTTGTCTACATGAATTTTAGATTGATAAGTTCATTTTTCTAGTGTTATTTGCTCCAACATGATTTTACTTAGTTTTCCTAAGCCATATATAAATACTATGTGATGCTACCATCAACACTTAATACTGAATATGTTCAAAGAGTCCCTGAACGTACAAACTCTACATTAGGTACCTATAAAGATGTTTTATAAATATGAATTACAGATAAGAAATGCATGGATAATTTCCTACTTCTATGAAATACTTTGTACATTATGTGTATATATTTAAAAATGTACAGATTTTTCACATTCATTATCAGTTTTGATTTTTTAAATTCAATTTTATTTTATTTTTATTTTT
>NW_004524579.1:9465600-9471632 GCF_000260255.1 Octodon degus | reverse complement strand
TACTCTTTTGACCGGAAGTCTTGATTTATGGGCTCTACATGTCCTATTTTGTAAATACTGTCACCAAGACCAGTTTCAAGGTCCCAATATGAACGCATACTATTTCCGGTGAAGTCTCAGGACACATTGTGTAGTTACCACAGCACATCCTGCTTGGAAATGGTTATTATCCTGCATGAGTGTGAAGAGGCATTCGGCATAGTGGTAGTAGAGCATAGAGCTTTCGATCCAAATTATATTTATCTTACCTGGGCCTGTCATTATCTGCACGAATTACATGACTAATTTAAAAACAGAAATATGCGCACACAGAGATGTGTTCTTCTTATCTTACATTTTAGCAAAAACTTTTAGAAGTCACATTCTGAGCCCACCAGTCAGCTGAGAATTTGGTCAACCTTGTCCCACAGAAAATATGACTGCTTACAGAGCTCGAAGGTAATCTACTTAGTTTAAATGAGTAAGAGTGACCTTCCTTATATTCCAAAAATAGCATTTCTTGCTTGTAATCAAAACTTAGTTATCAATCTCTGATCTCTATAATCTATTTGGAGGCCACTTTGGTTATTCGTTCGGTATTGGTTCTGTCTACGCAGGGATATGTTCCATTTTCTAATGTTCTCTTCAGCCCCCTCTTCCAGGGTACTGTAGAATACCTTTTACAGAAGACTTTCACTTCTTTTGTTAGGTTGATGCCTAATTAGTTAATATTTCTTAAAGCTATCATGAATGACACTGATTTCCTAAATTCTTCCTCAGTAGGTTTGTTATTTGTTTGCAGGAATCCTACTGACTTTCCATGCGATGCTTTTCTATCTTGATATCATGTGGAATATTAGTTCTGGGAGTCTTTTGGTGAAAGTTTTTGGGTCTTCTATGTAAAGAGACATGTTACCTGAAAATAAGCTTAGTCTGACTTCTTCTTTTCCGATGTGTATCCTTTATATTTCTTGCCTGATTACTCTTGCTAATGTTTTGAATAATATATTGAATTGGAGTGGTGAGAGTAGTCATCTTTGCCAAATTTCCGTTCTTAGAGGAAAAGCCTTCAAGTTTTCTCTTTTAATGTGATGTTGGCATTAAGTATGCCATACATGGCTATCAGTTTGAGAAAATGTCCTTCTGTAACTATTTTCTTCAGTTTTTATCACAAGTGGGTATTGGATTTGTCAAATTCTTCTACTGAGATGATCATGCAATTTTTGTTTTTCTGTTTGTGTGATGTATGACACATATTGATTTGCAATGTAGAACTATCCTTGCAACATTGGCATAAAGCTTATTAGGCCACAATATGATCTTTGTAATGATTTGTTGCATTCTGTTTATCAGAATCTTTTTTTTTTCAATTAATATATTTGGTACAAGGTCTTACTATACAGCTTGGACTCATAGTGATCTTCCTGTTTCAGCCTCCCCAGCACTGGCCACCATGCCCAGATTCGGAGGCCAGAGCAGGGTGCCTGGAGGTGGGGCTGGCTCCACATGTACTGACAAAGATTGAAGCCCAGTCCCTGTGCTTGCCTAAGCAGGTGCTTAGTCTGTTGGACTATCTGGCTGGTCCTGTTTGTCAGAATCTTGATGAGGATTTTTGAATGTATGTTCGTGAAACAGAGAAAATGGCCCATAGTTTTCTCTTTTAGTTGAACCCACGTCTTAGAATTGAGATAATGCTAGCTTCCAATAATGAATTTAGCATTCTCCGTTCCTTTTAATTTCCTGGAAAAGTCTGAGTAGTGCCGACATTAGAATTTCCCAGAAGGTCCTGTAGAAATCAATGAAGAATCCACTGTGTCCTGAGCTTTTATTAGTTGGTAGATTGTTTCATTATTCCATTTCATTTCCTGCTATTATATTGTTCAGGATTTTATATCTTCTTAGTTCAAATTTGACATATCCAAAAACGTATTCATTTTTTTTGGACTCTTCAATTTATTAGGTTTTTTTTTTTTCCCATCACTTCTCGACATTTTGGCTAAGATCAAGTGGAGTATCTATTCTTATCAGTTTATTAGGTTTTTGAAGTAGTTACTAATAATCTTTTGGATATTTCTAGTGTTCATGATGATTTTACCTTTTTAATTTGTAATTACATTGATATGGTTCCTTTCTTTCCTTCTTTTGGCAAGATTCTCTAAGGGATTGTCCTTTTTTTTTACAGTACTGGGGATCAAACTCAGGACTTTGCACTTGCCAGGAAGGCACTTAGGCCACAGAATTGTCCCTGGCCTCTGTTCTTTTAAAGAACAATCATTTCAATTCATTGATTCTTTTTATTGTTTTATTAGTTTCAATTTCACTTATCTTCCATTTTTAGAATTTCATTTATTTATGCTCTAAACTTCATATTTCCTTGTGCTAGCTTTGGATCTTGTTGTTTTTGTTTTCTAAGTCCTTGAGGTGCTTCATTAGTTTATTTATTTGGGATTTCTCTGTTTTTCTGATATGTCCTGGTATATTATGTTGGCATTATTATTTAATTCTGGAAACTGTCTAATTTCTTCTTTAATTGTTTTCTATTACCCACTGATTACAGAAGAGTATACTGTTTAACTCACAGTTTTTGTTTCTTGACCCACTCTGCCAATCTGCGTCTTTCAACCGGGAAGCTGATACCATTCACATTTAAGCAACTGCTGAACTTATCTCTGTCACGGAATCACTTTCCTGTTATGAATTCCTCTTTCCCCTCCTCTCTTTAGCTGCTTGCTCTTCTTTTGTGTAGAGCATTGGCCAGCGGTACATATGAGATAGATATGCAAGATAGATATGCAGTGGTGAGGGACTTTTGGAGCCACATGTCCAAGACCCTCCTGGAATGCATGCTTAGTGATTACGAGATAACCTGTAGGACCACGAGTCCAAGTAGGGCCAAAATGTATTTCTTAGAAGAATGAATATTCGGGACTTTGTCCTCCCCCTACTCCAATCTATCATTTAAACTGTTCCTAAGGTCAGTCATTGAGCAGAACACCCTGCCTTTCCCTGTCTTTCCTTTACGTGAGTTCCTGCCAAACATCCTTATTTTTTCTTCGATTCTTGTTTCTTGGTTCTGTCAATAAAAGACCACAGAGGCTTCAGCTTCAGGGTGTCATCTAAGACTTTCTTAGGCTGAGGGGATCTCAGTTGATGGCAGCTTCTCTGGGCCTGCCTGGAGTATGGACTGACATTGACTCCAAGTATTCCTTTGTTTCATCCTTTTGTACCTGGAATGGTCATGAACTGCAGCATTTATGTATTCATTTAGACTTTCTGGCCTGTTGGCATTATAGAACATGCTTGAGAATTTTTGGATGGCTGGTTTCCTGGCCATGAATTTTTAAAGATGCCCTTTGTTATGAAAAGGCCTTATTTCCTCATGAAATTTGAAAGACAATTTCTTGGGTGGGTTAGTACGGGTTGGAGGTTCATTTCTATTCTAGAGTTTAAAATACTTCAAGCTGTTATGGAATTTAAAATTTGTGTTGAGAAGTCTTCTGAGTTACCTTTATAAGCAATTTGTGCCATTTTCTAGTTGCTTTTAAGATTCTGTTCTTGTTTTAGGTTTCTAGGGTTTTGATTATATTGTTTTGTAGACAGTTTTGTAGAGAAGTTTTTTGTCTCATGATTATGATTATTAGTATATCTAGCTTATTTATGTGTTCAGTTTCTGCCCATACTTGGAAAGTTGTCTGCTATGATTTCAGTAAACAAATTTTTTATGACTTTTGTGTTAACTCTGATTTTCAGTAATTCTAATTAATCATAGTTTAGTCTTCTTTGCATCTTCTCATAGCTGTTGGATCTACTTTCTAAGTCTCTTGTTGTGTTTTGGGTATATCTGAGCATAGAGACACTGGTAACAGCCCTGTTCTCTAGTTCTGACATACACTCTCCTCACCTTGGTTACCTCTGCTACCTATACTTTCACCAGAATTGTTAATCTCCTGACATTCTATTTCGTATTTTTTCATGGACTGTGATCCTTTGCTAATCTGGTTATTTATGTTTTGTATAATTTTATTTAGCTCATCTAGCTTTTTATTAGTGTCTTCTGTAGATCATTGATCTTTTAGCTTATTAAGTTTGTACATTAACTGTTCAGTTATATCATCTTTGAGCTTGTCAAGCACCTTATTTATCTGTATGTTTATCTCCTCTTTTACCAGTTCTTATAATTCAGCTCTTTGGATTTTGATTTCTTCCTCATTGATGTCCATGGATTAACTATGAGGAAGTTGGGAGTTTGGGGAGACAAGTGGTTATCTTATTTTCTCATTTTTATTTATTTATTTATTTATTTATTTATTTATTTTTTCTTGTGCTAATGGTTTAGGCTCAATAAAAGTGGAAAGGCTTTGCTGCGAGGCTACAAGTCTCTGAGTTAGCATCTGCATTTCAATAATACACCCTGGACATGGCTGTCCATATGCCTTTGCCTGTGACCCAAGACTTAACCCTTTGCATTATTTTGGGAAGCCTAAGGTACAGTGCAACTGTTCCTATACCAAGTTCTCCAGAAACAAATCTCAGTTTTGTTGATAACAGAAATGCACAAATGCTGAAAAGCAGCTAATAGCAACAGCTATGCCACTATTGGCAATAGCAAAGATATGAGAAACTGTAGTAGAGGAAAAGGTAAACTGAATGTTGACTTGGCATAAGAACAAATAAAAGCCACCATTGTCCCATCCGTAACAATAGAAAGAGATATGAATAATACTGCAAACACAAAGACAAATTCAATACTGGCATAGTAAATTCCTACCAAATGTAGTAACTATACCCCTTTAACAATAGAAAAGAATTCAACAGTAATTAGCATAAGGTCAATTAAAATCTAAAGATTAATTAAGCTTAATAGTGGTACTAGAAAATGGAGGGCTTGTGGAAGAGAAAATAAGAGGAATTAAATTTGAAGAACAAAAGTGAGAAAGGGGAGAGAGAGAAATAAAGAATCAAGTTAAAGAGTAAAAGAAAATTAATAGAAATAGATCAGACTAACAGAAACAAAAAAACAATATGGAACAAGCAAAGGAAAAAGGAGAAAACAAAACATGAAAAAGGAAGGTTTTTTCCTACAAAAACCACTGGTGGAAAAAAATAGTGAGTCCAAAAACTGCCTGTGTGTTTGAATAAATGGTTTCTTTCCTACGTCTGCCACATTACAGTCTACCAGACCTGAGGAAGGGGTAGTGAGATACTGCTACGTTCTATTTTGTTTGCTCACCCATGTTTTTTGGTGTAGGCATGATAAGTGCTTGCTGATCTCGCCTGTTGGAGTGGGGCAGTCCATGGTGTCTACTCTGGGACTGTGTTCATCCCAGCCGCTCTCAAATTTCTATTCTTCTGAGTATCCGCATACTGCTTTTTCTGCATAGCTTTATGTCCTGTTGGTCTGTGGGTACCTGCCTTGCTCCTGAGGACCCTGTGTCTCTGTACTTCAGACTGTGGTTGCCATTCAAGCTGAGCTAGAACTCTTGATCATGTTGGCATAGAGAGAAAGCAAACAGACACCTGAGCTTTGTGTCAGATGTAGGAACCAGGGTAAGTGGTCCAGTAACCCACCGGACTTTGTGTCAACATTTTCAGACCCAGCCCCCTCCAAAGACTCACATGGGATTGGTCTGGCCACTCACCATGGAAGACAGGACTCCTTATATCATTCTTGGCCTGTGCCAAACCTTTTCAGGGAGTCTATGTCTAGTCCTTTCCCTCTCTGCAAGTTTCTTGTAGTCCTCTTCCATCTAGTCTCTGTGGTATAGTGACCCTAGAGAAGCTAAAGTGTAATTTTGTTTCTTCCATTTCCCAGGATCTCTCAATCTTAAATGATCAACCTCTTCCCCAAATGGTTCCTGATTAATCACTCTCAAATATGGTGGCCCTGCATGATTTCTTCTCTAACAGTAGCCTCCCATGCTGATGGAGTTATGTTCAGCGTAGAACACCATGCTAGCTGTGCAGTTTATCAATTCTGTTCTTTCTCCATGGGACTGTCAGTGTACTTCAGGTAGAAATGGGTCCACCTCCTGGAGAGTAGGGTTTAGCATTCT
>NW_004524579.1:9461349-9465460 GCF_000260255.1 Octodon degus | reverse complement strand
AAAAATGTATTTGTGACAAAGTCTCCCTGCTCAGTCCAGACTCATAGTGATCCTCCTGTTTTCAGCCTCCCTGCACTGGAATTAAGGTGTGCACCACTGTGCCTTGATTCAGTGACCACTCTAGCTCACCTCGGGGTAGGGCCAGTGTGGCGTGTGGAGATCTACCTCTTCACTCCTTTAATATATTGTTGTTTTTCACATGTCTCAATTCCAGAGGGTCTGTGTTTTGTTCTTGTTCTTTATTCTGGCATATTGAATCCCCCTAAATGAGTATTTAGTATTTATTTTTGAGGTCTTACGTTTCTTGATCTTTCTCTTCACACAGATTAATAAATCATGTGTAATTATTAAGATAGACATTATTTTAGACTTTTCTTTGGAGTCAATATTTTAAATATAATTTACTATGACTACCTTTAGAGGAGTCTACAATAATCAAACATTGTGAATTCAAAATATTCTCCTTTAACTTATGTCCTCCTTAAAATCTTGGCCTGCTGTGCCTGCCTGTCCAGATGTAAGGTTACTTTGTGCTAGTTCCTAACAGTTTCCAATGACTGGATCTGCTCTAAGACAATGTAGCCATGGCCCTTGAGGCTGTCTTGCATTGCAATATGGGAAGTATTCTTTAATGAAAGGAAATTATCCTTTTGTTCCTTATATTGTAATCCTTCCTCCCTTGATGTCTCCTGATTCCCTGTATTCTCCATAGTACAATATGCAAGATTAGAATTATATCAGGATTCTGTTATAATACGTAGGCAAGATTCTTAGGGTTTCTATTATAAAATTAGCAATGCTTACCACTGTGAATCTCACAGACCACCAGTGTTCAAAGTGAGGTGCTGGAGTAAGAAATATTTTTCCATATGTTGTCTCCAAAATAATGAAAAAAATTCAAATCTAATCTCAGCTGTCAAATTTTATGATTACTTCAGAATATATTTATTTCCTAGGAGGTACTTGAGTTCACTAGAGCTGTGAAGGCACGTCATCTACCTTTAATTCTCCATAACAGGACAGCAAATGTAGACCTAAATCTCAAAACTATTAAAAAGGTATTCTATAGCTAATAAAGTGTGAGGGGATCCTCCCAGAAACTTCTGCTCTTGTCTAATGTTTTTATGGAAGGAATTTCTTTAAACTAAACTTTAGGGTCTAAAACAAACATGCAAAATCTTGTTCCTCTTTGTGTGTGTGTGTGTGTGTGTGTGTGTGTGTGTGTGTGTCCCATTTTTCATGATGTGGTTAACTTGCTAGCTCTCTGGTATTCAGGAATTAATTTGAAAATACTCTTTGCCATGTGTGACTACCTGTATTGTACTCCGCTCGAATATTAGGAGCTGTATCTTTTTCTAACTACTTATAAAATCCAACAAAATGCAGGTAAACTCGACCTTTCCTCCTCTTTCCCCTGACACTTCTGCTTATTTCTCTTCCGTTCTGCCTCTTCAGATGATCTTTCTTCTATTTCACAGGAAGTAAAGTTTTCCCCTCCTCCCTCTATGCTCTAATCTGCCCTCTTTCTCTCCCCTGATTTTATCCTGCTCCTTCTGTCAGGGACTGGCTGGATCCAATTAAGGAAACCTTATGTTTACTCTTTTAAAATCCATCCGTGCAAATAAGCTCTTTCCTACATAAGTATACTTATGGTAAATGGACTAATTCTGCTCAGAAAAAACATTAAAAATAATGAGATTGTTGGTTTTAGTTTCAGATAAACAGGAAAGTGACAATCTCATCCTATTGAGAATTTAATCTGCTGGATCCCCCACCTGCTTGCTTGCTTTTTAATGGTTTACTGCCTTGGAGGGCAAGCTCTCAATGCCAGAAAACTCTAAAACTACCCACTAATGGGCTCCTACCCACTCTTTATCATTCTTAACAAAGTACAACCCTTTTGAGGTTTTAAGCAACATTATTCATATTATTTAAAATACTTAGCATCTAGGAAATCCAGGGCTGGTTTAACTTCCAGATGCCCTTCACTGGACCCCAATATTTCTGTCTCTTTTTTTAAGCAAAAGAAATGTCACAAATCTCTAAAGATTCTTTGGTATCATTTTTTAACTTAACAGAATTTAACTTCATTTTTAATTTAGCTGAGTAATTACAATCAAGGACTGAATTGGTACATGACATGATACACCAATAAATTCTGCAAACTCACTTGTGATATATAACACTTTCATGTGTTCTTAATTTAGAGTTTTACAGTTATGTTAAGTAAGCTGAAGTCCTAATTGATCAGTACTTTCAGTTTGAAATGCTGTAGAAGTATGCATATTTCAGATTATGAATTCTTCAGTCTTCCATTTCGTAAGTGGTTTTCTAATGGCAAATATGTGAAAGATTCTCCCATAATGCTTCTGCCAGGTTGTCAGTGAAGCATCACTTTCTTGGCATGGTTTAAATTTAAGCTCCCAGATTATGCTTAACTCTCACCAGTTTTGTAGGATGAAGTCATTCTGGTCTGTGCTAAATAAAGCTGCAGCATGTTTTAGTCTTTATTGTCACTAGTATGATCAGAGAATAATGGTTTTAACAAATATAGAAGAATGTAGTTAATAAAGGATATAAGAATCATTTAAATATATTTTTAAATTCCTACATATTCATTCTTGCTTTGGAGAGTAACAGCATTTAAGTGTATCTACAAATAATGTATTTTCTAAAAGAAAAGTTAAAAAAAAATTACAAATTGTGAGCATTAAGCATAAATATCACTGGAATCAATACACATAAATATTTCAACTTATTTATTTCCAAAATTATAGTACAGGAAAGCTCATAGGTATAAAGATCAAATCACCAAACAGCAAAAGAAAACATTACATTGTTAACTATCTTTATTTATTCCACTCAAAATTATTAATTTAATCTGCTTTCCATCAGTTTTTATTCTGCATTTTCACATATGCACATATTCCTCCACGAAGAAAATACAATTTGGCAGTATTTAAAATTTACAAATAATTTAATATTACTTAATCATTTGTAACTGGTCTTTAAAACATTTATCCTTGCCAGTGTATAAAACCACTTTATTATAACTGTCTGCATACTATTCCATTCTAATAATCTACATTTTAAAATCCATATTATAGTTAATTTGCAATTTTACAGTGAATAATTTTGAATATATGTCTTTTTCTGACCAATTGGGTCATATTTTTCCATTAGAGTAGTATCTTGAAAATTTCAGAGGTATTTGGTATTCATATTTTCAATTTTACTAGATTACATTAATGTGTTGGACAAAGTGCTTTACTGTTACCTGTGAATAAATTTCAGTTTCTTCACTTATTACCCACCATACAAAATGTCAGACAGTTAATGTTTGCCAATAAAATGAGTGACAGATTTCATTATATTAATTGTACTTACTCTAATATTCAGACCTTGTCTTACAAAGCAGTATGGCTAGCACGCAGACATTGTCATGTGAATTTCCCTTTTGTCTTTTTGGGTGAGACAGGGTGTCCCTATGCAGTTCAGGCTGGCCTTTTGTTCATTTTTGAAGCTCCAGGCAAGTCTCCAACTTGCAGTGATCCTCTTGTCTCAACCTCTGGAGTGCTGGGATCACAACTGTGCACCACCATGCCCAGTTCTTGGGAGGCACAGCATGTGGGGTCTAGGATCAAATTCTAGTCCTTGCGTTTGCCAGGCAAGCACTTGTGCCGCTGAGCTATCTCCCCAGCCCCACCACTTGTCTTTTTTTGTACTTTATTGCATTTTTCTTTTCCTTATTTATGTTTAGGAATTCTTTATATATTCTAGATACAATATCTTTGGGTATTATTTTGAAATTATTGTAAAATATGTTGCGTATCTTTAAACTTTTATGATGTTATCTACTTACGATATATTTATAATTATATAAAAAAATGCAGACTGTAATGTCTCTTTCTTCTCACTGAGCCGGAAAGGCTACCAATAATTATTCCAGTTCTTCATGACATGCAATTCCAACTTGGCATGAAGGTTTAAAAGTAATATTTCAACTTGTAGAAAACATTTGCTTGAAATAATTACCTTATTTAGAATACATTATAATTCATTGTTCCTTTCTTAATAAATAACATCACTGAGCTTTAAATTCTTAAATGTA
>NW_004524579.1:9459078-9460664 GCF_000260255.1 Octodon degus | reverse complement strand
AATCCCAGCTCTTGGGAGGCTGTAAACAGGCAGATCATTACAAGTACAATCTAGTAGTGGTGAGACCCTGGACACCCTGCAGACCCTTCCTAAAAACTACAAAAAAAAAAAAAGAAAAAAGAAAAATAAAAAGAAACAAAAAAGAACTAAGGAAAAAAATGGATATATTTCAGTTTTCAGACTCAGTTAATTATATTCCTTCCAGAAATAAGTGAGGGTCAACAAGGAATACTCAGATTTTAAGTACTCCTCTAACTTTTTCTAACACAAGGGAGAGTAAGAAACACAACTCAAAGGATTTTCTTTTAATCAGTCAGTTAAGGGGAGGGCATGCACGTGCATTAGCCAGTTGTATTCCTTTTCCTGTGGCCTACACTGCAGGGAGGAGGAAAGCCAAATGGAAATGAATGCAACTCACAGAAGGTGAGCCATTTCACTTTTCCAAAAAGCAGTTCTCATACTCAGGGAAGTGTTCTAGGAAAACCTGAATGAATCCTAGCTTTCCACATGCAAAAGTTGAGCTTTAGGTTTTGTCCATATCCGACAAAAAAAAGGAGAACGTGGACCACAGAGTAACTATATTGTAATCATCCCATTAGAGTCCTGTGATTATTACAAATCCCTATAACTGGAAAAAATAGTAAACTTTGTAAATGCTTAATTGCTTATTTTTACCTTGAGCGTATCTACGTGATCCACACACAGTCATTAGTTACAGCAATCATTTTGTTCATTCAGCTTTGTTGTTACTTCTCCAGCTGAAAGAATTTGTGGTTGGTGCAAGGATTAAACAAATATGATTAAAAATACAGCTTTGGGTCAATGTGCAACTGCTTTGAAGGGCAGCAGAAATCTTTCAAACACAACCTGAGCTTTTTATTCTCCAAGCTGTTTGTAAGTAGGAGTCTTTTCATCTTTCCGTGGTAGTTCAGCACTTATTTACATCTTTTAATGGTATCTTTCTAGTTCTTACATCAAGGGCTGTGTATTCTTTCCACTTTGCTCAGATTCAGATTGAAGTAAGGCTAGAGGGCATTAGAGAAAGGGAAAGAATATGTGGTTTAACACCACAGAATTCTCACATAGGAAGAAATCTGCATTATGAGCAAGTATGTACATGCGATTCCTATCAGTTCTTGTCCCGCACGGTATTTTCCTGTTGCCATGGCAATCACTTGTTTTCACTGGGAAACTGAACGAATGGCCACATCTGTTCTTGCTGAGCATTCTTTGCCCCCACCTAACACAGACTGTAGGGAATAGATTCACTTCTTAGTGCCTAAAGATTTACGTACGTAACTGTCTCCACATCAAGGGGAGGTCGTAAATCTCAGGTCAGAGAGTCACACTTGCCCTTGAGTACCCTCTTTTTTTCCTGCCCAAATGTTCTTCTGTTCCTCTATAAACACAGCTAAGTATGCATTTATTCAGTGGAGAAAGATACATAACATTTCCCTTAGGCAATAAAGAAAGAGACATACATATATACATGATAGGGCCATAACTCTGGGGCTAGAAATTGAATATTGAAGAACAGTGGCCCTACTGATATTCTGGAACTCAGAAGAAAGCATTTGGCTACATTT
>NW_004524579.1:9446058-9457983 GCF_000260255.1 Octodon degus | reverse complement strand
TAAAGCCATGTTGTTATGTTGAGCTGTAGGGGAATCAGGTCAACAGCTTCTGACACTGCCAGTCATGTGGGAGACCCAATATCATTATGGACTACTGGACTACTTTGGAATATTTTGCTGAGTTAACACACCTATAATATTTAAACGATGGAACTAAACAAAAAATAGGGATACAAGTGAATGACCATTTTGTATCTGTGTACTCAAAAAGGGTAGGATAGATATACAGCTACATCATCTTAATTCAACAAATAGAGGGATTTGTTCTAATAGTGTTTATAAATAGGATATCATGACTGCATCTTGTACAACAAATGACCACTAGGTAGACACTATGCAATGTGTTAATTATTGAAACTGTCCTACTAATTTGATTTGAAACTGTCACATTGGTATTTGTTTCTCAATAAAATTATGGGAAAAAACAAAGAGGGTGATAGAAAGCACAGCTAGAGCAGGGAACAAGGTCTGGAGCCCAGAAATTTCAGAGATGACTTTTGAGGTAAGCACAGTCCTATGGATAAACCACTACGACTACTGGACTATATTGGATTATTTTGCTGAATTCACACACCTACAACATTTAAATGGCAATGGAATACCCATCTCTGACAAAACAAAATGAAAAGGGGGGATATAACTGAAGGACCATTTTTGTATATCTGTATATACAAAATAGGATAGATATATAGCTACATTCTCTTAATTCAATGAGAAGTAACGCTTGTGCTAGTAGTGTTTGGACAGGATATCATGTCTGCATCTTGTACTATGAATAATTACTATGAAGAGAACTATATACAATATAGTAATTATTGTAACTGTCCTACTATTCTGTTTTGAAACTGTTCATTACTATTTGTTTCTCAATAAAATTAATAAATGAAAAAATAAAAGTGAGAGTCACAAAAGAGATTATTTCTAGTATTTTTTGTTGTGTCTCCTTCAAATCTGAGACTCACAGGTATTATCTGAGAGAAAAGAAAGCATGAGGCTTCATTATTTTCTCCATCTGTCAGTCACTCTAGAACAAAAGTCTATTTTCATATTCTTCTGAAATGATAGCATTTAATTTAGGTCTTTTACGAGGCTTTCCTTAGAAAGACTGGATCACTGTTCTCATCTGGTAACTTACCCAGTTGATTTTCCAGATATTTGCATCTAACGGCAAGGCATAGAGTCTAAGCATCAGAAAGTGCAGAATTCTAAAAGCAAAGCCTAACATCCATTGTTCAAGTAGACAAAAAAATTAGGCCACATCAGAGGATAGAAAAGAAAGAAGATCCTGATGGCTCAGAGGACTAAAGCACCTGCTTAGGCAAGCTCAGGCAAGCACAGGGACTGCGGTTCAATCCCTGGCACACATGCTGCTCCAGTCTTGTCCCAAGGGTGGGCTGAGCCAGCCACAAGAAAAGGAAACAAAATAAGAGTGAAAACACAAGGTCAAAGGCAGAAATAAGGTTAACTCATGGTTAAAAAGCATAGTGGAATCCAATCTGAGGTCAAGATTCAACATGATTATTCTCATAGGCAGGATGAGACCTCATTTCATCTTCTGAGCAAGTAGATTTGGCTTCATCAAGTACTAAGCAGGCTGGCTAAACTGCTGATCTAGGAATAGAAAGTGTTATGTGCTATGGTTATTCAAAGCAACCAGAGATAGAAAGAACTGGAGGGTGGAGTGAAGCCCCGACCAAGAGAACTCTGAGGTTCAATCAGGAGAATTGAACATTTATGAATAGTAATAGATAAAAGAGACCACATCAAACCTCAGAAGCTAGGAGTTCTCTGGTTCATTCTCCGAAAGTGTAGGCTGGTTAGTGTGCCTTCCAATGGTCAGTTCAATTCAAATTTGTAGCATCCAGCTGGATATATAATAGGTACAAAGTGCTCACAGCAAAGAGGCAAAAATGTACTTGTGTCAGTCGTTGCTTTAAAAAAAATTTTCACACCATTGACATTTACATTTAGTCCAGAACCAAAATCTTAGTATTGGCTAATATATGAATTGTCTTAATAGGAAATACGTATTTGATCTTCCAGCCCAGTTCCTAATACACAGCTCCTAAAACTCTGTAGTTTTATGAGCAAAGGAGTTGAAGGGAACATCTTTGTTCCTGACACAGAATTCCTAAATCTGCTAGAATTTCTTGGGTGACAGGAGCCTTAATTATTCTAATGAGGCAACCCACAATGGGATCCTAGATAGGTTTTCAGGAATGGGAACTGGTCACCAGAGAGACCAAACATTGGTAGACCAAGAATATTCAGTCTTACTCCCCCAATATCCAACGAAGAAAGAGTGGGTGGAGATTGAGTTAGTGATCCACCATATATGCTCATTGAAATCTCCATAAAAGTCTCCTAAATGATGACATTAGGAGTTATATTCAAGTCCTTTTTCTGGCAGGGTGGTATCCTTGATGAGGTACACTTGGAACCTTTCTGCACCTCGAGCTGTGTGTTGTTCATGTAGTTGTTCATCTTTATACTTCATAGCATCTTTTATAATACATTGGTAAATGCATTTTTCTGCATTCTATTAGCTGATTTAGCAAATTATTGAATATGAGAATGGAGTTGTGGGAAACCTCTAAATTTGTAGCCAGAACATTAGAAGTCCTGGTGGTCCAAGACTTATAACTGCTGTCTGAGGTGGAGACAGTCTTTCGGGACTGAGCCCTTTAATTTTGGAGTCTAATGCTGACTATAGATAATTAGTGTTAGAATGGAAATAAAACACAGAACACCCAGTTAGTGTCTGTAGAGTTGGAGAACTGGCATTGGTGGAGGGGAAGAAAACCTCATTCATTTGCTGTAAATTGTTCTCCGTGGGTAGAAACAGATTTTTTGATTGCCACAGAGAATAAACCCAATATTTGAAAGTCACAAGCAGATCTTGTAAGTTACCATTGACACGGTGGGCACAGAGTTATATGCATTGACCAAGCTGGCTATTAATCATCACTAATAATTGTTGTTAGAATGATACCAGCCCAATAAAACTAGTCCTTCCTCTCCTTTCTATTTTCTTTCAACAAACATTAGACAATGTATACTACTGAACATGCAACACAGAATGCTGGATGATACAGGGATGACGCACAAATAAATCATAAATAAGTCCCCGGGCTTTCTCTGTTAAGAAATTGAGATTTAGAGAGAGCTGGATGAATACACTTTGTTTATCAGGACACACCATAATCCACCTTTGTACACAGAATATTTCTACTCTATCTGTTAATCCTGACTAATCTTCTGATTGGTTACTCTGTTACCCTCCCTTTTTGTTCCTTTGATCAGTACTACCCCTCAGGGTTCCACTTCACAGTCTCCTGTCCTGTGTGCCCCACCACCACTCCTGCCACCACTCAGTTCTATTCTATCTCTTGTAAGAATATGGCAAATTAGGTGCTCATATTTATAATTTCCCTTGAATTTTCATAGCCTATCCTTGGAGATCTGTGTGACTTGGACTGATGATAGAATAAGGAATTATAAAGATTTAAAGATTTATTATTTGTGTAATTAGAGAATGTTCATAAAAGTTTTTGCAGATCTTATTAGACAGCCATGACACAAAAGTTAAGGATGAGGCTCCTTGGTCCACATTTATAACCTCAGTGCCTAACAGTGACTGGCATATAGGCTAATTTTTGTTGTCAATACTTAGTGTTTAGTGGGTAAATGTCCAATGTGTTCACCAGTTAGATGAGTGTATATCAAAGAACAAGGCATAAAGAAAGGAGAGTGGCTGTGAATGGTACTCAGGACTGTTGGGATGAATAGGAGTGCAGATGGGTGCATTTATAGTATGGTATAGAATGTAAAGCATTCAAAAGATTTGAGTATTATATTAAAATTTCATCTACTCTGCCACTGCTCTGGGAGGAAGGACCTGGCTCACCTCCATGGAGCTATAAAGGAGGGTCACCTAGGCCTTGGGATCAGTGAGGCCTGCCTGACTTTTCCTTCTTTCTTTTTCCTAATCTTTTACAAATGTATTTTGTTTACTTGTTTGTTACAGGGGCTCGCTACGCAGCTCAGACTCCCAGCACTGGATTACAGGTGTGTGCCACCATGCCCAGTTTTGGTGGCTGGGGCTCCAGGGCCTGCACGGCATGAGGTACTGGCGATTGAACCTCGGTCCTTATGCTTGCCAGGTAGGTGTATAGACCACCGAACTATCTCACCAGTCTGGGTCTCACTTTTCTTACCATACTCATTCTTGGGCCAGTTACCTGATTTCCATGATCCCAAATTCTCTTATTTGTAGAGTATAGAAAATTATAATTACCTAACTAGAGTCAGTTCAAACAAATAGTACGAGATAGACATGTGCGTGTCTGCGATTCCAGCACTCAGGACTCTGAGGCAGAAGATCCCTACAAGGTCAAAGAGTTCACAGCCAACTTCATCATAGCAAGACCCTGTCTCAAAAAACCAAACCAAACCAAACCAACCAAACCAACCAAACCAAACCAAACCAAACCAAACCAAACCAAACCAAACATACCAAACCAAACAAACCAAACATACCAAACCAAACAAACCAAACCAAATCAAGCAAAAAAACAAACAAGAAATCAAAGAAAGCACAAGAGAAATATTATGAACAAATTTGTATTACAGAACTGACAGCCTCATGCTGTTCCTTCAAAATACATTTGACTCTGTATTAGTCATACATTTATATTTATACAGTGAAAATCAAAATGATAGTTTCAAGTGATTAATTCATCTCCACAACTGGTAATTTCTTCATTTTCAGACAGAGGAGCTAGAAAAATTACAAAAGAAATATAACATTCTCTTCTTTGATGCTCTGTTTGATTTTTCTGAAGGGAATTGCTATGGCTTATTTAAACAATTCTTTGAGTGAAATTAAATGTTAATTACCAAATTATTATTTCATATTTCAGCCACAGATGAATGCATTTTTGCACACTGATATATTAACTTTTAAAGGAGCAATAGCTCAATTTTTATGTGGCATGTTAGTTTTCTTTCATATGCATGAACCAGTAAAAAATGAATGAGCTTTATTCAATAGTATATTTTTAAATTTATCTTAATTGATGAAAAGAATCCTTCTGATTCTTCTGCATATTCATCAAAATATTATGACAATGATATAGGGAAAGAAAATTTCTCACTAAGAACAAATTTCCATGATCCAAGCTTTACTAACTATGCCAAATAATTATCCCATTTGAAAACTGTATTTTTCCTTTAAAATGAGAGGAAGATATTTTAATGCTCTATCATGTACTAGCTAAGTAAATTAATAATAAACATAACAAATATTTCAAGGCAAAATTATAATCGAGGTCCTTGATTATGATCTCTATAAATTTGTTATGTTTGTGAATAAAAATCAAGATTAAGAGAAATGTAAATAAACATAATTTGTAAACTAAATCAAGGCAAAGCTTTACTCAGACTCGAGTCTAAGACTGTGGACCTCAAGGAGAAGTACACACAGTAAAGTGCTTTTGTCTTGTCTGTGTCCAGCAGCCTTTGGCCAGTGTTTGCAGCCTATAGCTGCAGTGTGCAGTGTCCGGCTCATTGGGGTCATCACCTCCAGTCACTGTTGCAGGCCAAAGAGTAACTCAGATGTGAACCTTGAGGTGATTACTTTACCTGCTCTATCATTTTTCTGTTCAAATAAGTCAGTTGTAAGTGAAAAGCTGTTTCTTACAATTTCTTAAATTTAACTTGTGTGTTTTCAAAAATGACAAAGCATATTCTTCTTTGAGTAAAAATTGTTCCCTTAGAAAATATTTCCTCTCCAGCTGTGAAACCGATGGATTGTTTTTGAAACTCCCAAGGAACTTCTGCTGGCAGCTAAGGTTACAATTACAAAGAAGAAAAAAAGATATGTTGTGTGTTTTTCTGTACTAAAAACTTTGATTTCTCCTGGGAGGAATGAATCACTATGTAGGTGGTACAAAAAAGACATCAGTGTAATTAATCAACATTTAAAATTTGTTTCTACACATGTTTAAATATTTTTAAAATTAAATTGTGTAGAAATATTAAGATAGCCTTAGGCCACAGGAGCATTCCAGTAAATTACTCTTTAGTGATGAATGTGCAAAATGCTTTCTTTACTTTTATGAGGTTGTTTAGAACTGAAAAGATCATTAAGAATCTACTTAATGGGGACTTAATATGGTACAATATTTATGCATGAGTTTGGAATATCTGTGTGATATTAAGGAGGAGAAGGAAGACAACGGAGAATAAAGAAGTAAAAGGAGATGTGATTGACCTGCTCCGAACAGTTTGGCTGTCTATAACGATGGCGTTGTAAAACAATTTGAGGCACATGAGTGCATCAGGGACTCCCTACTCGACTTTCTGCTGGATTTTATGCTACAATAAAAGCAATGTTCAGGCAAATTGTGCCACCATTAAATATTTATTAGCAGACAAACATAAAAACAATAAACAACCTATGTTTTTAGATGTAGTAAAGACTCACTTCTCTGTCCTTAAGGAATTATGATAAAAATACACATATGAAACTTCTATTGGAGGCAGATGTCACAAATATTCTAACATGATCAGGTAACTACTTAATCAGCTGGGGGTGGAGAATGCGCAAGCCTCAATAAGTAACAATAACAACTCCAATAAATTCTTTAAGATACAGTTGTAAGGGAGGCTTTCAAATTAAACCGTCTCTGTGTTTCTTATGTCTGTGCATAAAAACAATACAATGCAAGAGAAAAGTAAATAAAAAACAATTGTAAACTACAGAAAAGGGAGCGCAGAACTGAGTCGCAGAGCTAGATTTCTCATCGAAAGAAGCTGTAGCCACATCCAGGCAACAGGGCAGGCACTTACAAAATATGACTGATATTTTAGTTTAGGATTGCAAAACCAGTGCCTCAGTACCTGGAGAGGAATTTTGAGGCTGTCATTTCCTGCCACATGCTTCCATATGGCCATTTTCTAAAATTACATTGCTGTCCTCTACTCATTCAAAATCTGACCTGCATGTGGCCTTGAAATACCCAGCAAATGTTCTGATTATTCAACAAGTGTACAATATAAAATACTGTTTATGGTATGCATCCATGAACTATTAGTCACGGTAACTGTTCTAGAGTTTTCTTTTTGTGTGAGACATATTTTTTGTGCTGGTATCAAGCTGATACTTTCTCATTAAGTGAGTTGGCATGTGTTTTTTATTGTTTGAAAAATTTTTTGTAGGAATGCTCTTATTTCTTATGAAATATTGGAGAGTATTGACCTCTGTAGCCATTTAGAATGGAATCTTCAGATGCAGGGGCCAGAGTTTCAGTTGCAGGTGCTGGGAGTTCCATCCCCTGGCCTGCAAGGTTGGCCCTGCCCCCAGGGCTCACTGAGACCGAGATTGAGACTGGGTGTGGTGGCATTCGCCTGTAATCCCAGAACTTGGGAGGCTGTAAAAGGAAGATCACTAT
Organism: Octodon degus; assembly: GCF_000260255.1. NCBI lineage: Eukaryota > Metazoa > Chordata > Mammalia > Rodentia > Octodontidae > Octodon > Octodon degus. The sequence continues at coordinate 9,450,529 of NW_004524579.1, read as the reverse complement.
GAGTCCAATCTATGCAGTGAGTCCCTGAATACCCTGTATACTCTATCCTAAATTAAAAAGAAAAAAGAATGGAATCTTTTGGGATAGTTGCTTTACTTATGAATTCAATGTTTCAAAAAGACATGCATTTGTTCAGATTTTTCAGTTCCTTTCACTGGAGGTTTGTTTTTAAGACTCTGATGGTGCATTTCTCATGGCTTTTCCTCTGGAACTCATTTAGCCCTGTCCTAATGCTTGGCTCTTCCAAATACCTCTTTTGAAGGTTTTAGGGTTCTCCACAGGCTCTGCTCTTATTGATGGGAAGGTACGTGTCCAGCTGTCTTGGCTGTGGAGGATGTGGATTCACTTTGGCCCTTCTCTGAATTGACCTGGAGTTTTCTGGCACCTTTTCTCTGTGAGATTCTCATATTTGTTACTGTATCTTACAATCTCCAACTACTTCTGCCCCCTAAAGCCCTCAGTTGTATGACCTCTACCCAGTATGACCCTAGTTTGGGTTCCATTCTCTGTGCTGCAGGCCAGAAACATCTTCAGGCCAAAGGGAGACAGCAGACTCTCCTATGTTCTGTACATATTAGTGTGTGTTTACTACAGTGTTTAGTAGCAGCTTACCCAAACCAAATTATCTTGGTGACGATTCATCTGATAGAATGGTTTTATAAAAAACAAAAAAAACAAAAAAAACAAACAACTTTGATCTTTTTGTGTTATTATCTTTTAGGTCTTTCTCTTGTAAATAGCATACATTTTGATATTCTTTTAAAATACAGTCTGAAAAAGTGTCTTGAATTTTGTGAGCTTAGAAACGTTTTAGTAAGTCTATTGGTTTATGATTTTGCATCTAATTTTAGGATTTCAGTTTATTATATCATTGTTTTGATTGATTCCTTCTAAAAGCAGCTTGCTCACTAAACATTACTGGGTTCTGGGTTTTTGCCTTTTCCTCTGGAATTACATTCCAGGTTCTTTTCTTCTCAAACAAAGAATTAAACAAAACAAGCGAAAAGCAATAACAAACTTTATTTGAAAAAATAAAAGTGAAGAGTAAGGGAGAAAGTGGCTCTGCAGAGTATGCTTGGGCTTAATAAAAAGCAATAAAAAGATAAGCTGGAGGAAGAGGGGCAGGCCATCCTGAAAAAAAAATCATCTATTTGTTCTTGGGGCCAATGGCTTTTATGCCATCCAAATCTCAGGGGAACCTATTGAGAACTTCTACATCCGGGTCCTCAGAGATGGTGCTGGGAACCCGCACCTCAGGCTGACCATCCTCCCGGAGACCTCCTGCATTCCTCCAGAAGTCCTGTTGCAGGGCTTGGGGAACTGTTCCGCGCTTGTGTCCAGGATCTTTGTAAATAACATGTCGCATCTACTTCGCCAGCCATCTTTGCTATAACCTAACCTCCTATCTCATTTCCACGTTTCTGTTCTACATTTTATTTTACTTATTTTCTCAAATATAGCTTTCATCTCTAACAAGATGATGTATTCACTGTCCTTTTTTTTTTTTTTTTTTTTTTTCAAATGTATTTAATACAGGGTCTACACAGTCTCATTACATAGATCGGACTTGTAGTGATCTTCCTGTTTTCTGCTTCCCAAACGCTGGGATTACAGGGTGCGTGCCACCACGCCCAGGCTAAATCAAGGTCTCAATGTGCCCCAGGGGTGGGGCCAGCGCAGCACACCAGAGAATCGAACTCCCAGGCTTCTGAGTTTGCCTAAACTGGTGTTTTAATGCGCTGAGATTAAACACTCCAACCCCTTTCCCTTATGGGTGGTCCTGACTAGTGGAAGCGGATCAGACTCCCCTTGTGCTCTAGCTGAGCAGATTGACAGACTAGCTGGGGTGCCCTTGGGGATTTACTGGAACCAGACAAACAGACTGTGTCCTCCTCATTTCTGGGTGCCATGTGAGCTACTTAGTGGGGACCTAAGAATCCTCCTCCAGACCTCTGAGGGGACTTGAGAAATCATGAGGCATGCCTACCCTTCAGGATCTAGAGATGTCCCTGCTCTGTCTGAGCTGGCCATTCCTGGTGACCAAAGAGGCCAGCATGGTCAGTCTTCCTGGCTAATGCAATGGCAAGCAGAACAAAGAAATGACACTCAGGATTTGGAGACAGATTTATTTAAGGTTGGATGGATACTAACCAGCAATCAGTTGTTCTTCAAACTGTCAGACCCTGAAGGCACAGGAAGGAAGGCAGCAATGGGGTTGCAAAGGTAGGGAGGTACAGAGGTAGAGTACTTGGCTATCTTTGGGTCTTACAGTATGCATCACAGTGACCAGCTCTGCATCACAGTGACCAGCAATTTCTAGGAGAGAGAAGCAATTGGAACAGGACCACAGGAACTCTCACCTGAGCGACTGAAGTTCACTGGGGGGCGGTATTTTCTGCTACCATCTTTAATTTTTTTTCTTTGGGCAGTTACTCAACTGAGGTGTTGAATATGTATGTATATATAGATCAGACTTGTAGTGATCTTCCTATTTTCAGCCTCCCAACAACTGGGATTACAGGAGTGCGCCACCTCACACAGTCTGAGTCACTAGCTCAGTGCCTCCCCTTGGGGCTGGGCCAGCACTACATGCCAGGGATAGAACCCGGGCCACTGTGCTCTGCCTAAGCAGGTGCTTTAGTCTGCTGAGCTATCTGGCCAGCCCTTGATTTGTTTATTCTAAGGCTCCTGTTTCTGAAAGACTTTTTCAATATATATGTTCTGTTCTCAGCAAATGGGTATTCTCTTCAAATATCTTGTGTCCGTTACTCTTCTCTCATTGGTAGGGCAAATAACTGACACCCAAAATGAAGGAAGGAAAGGTTTATTTAGCTCACAGCTACTGGAGGTTTCAGTCCATGCTTGGCCAGCTCCTAAGTAGATTGGCACATGGCAGAGAGCAGCACTTCATGGCAACAGAACACAGCAAAGCAGCAAGAACAGAAGGGAGGTATGACAACAGCAATGGCTACACAGAGGAGGTCCGGCTCCCTTAAGTGGAATTCAGGTTACATGTCCCAGGCTGAGTGTAGTAATTGCACCCATAATACAAACAGTACTAAGACCCATAATCCCAGGCTTGATCATGAATTAATCTAAAACTCTAGAAGTTGCCACCCCACGACGGCATGAGGCTTTGGGGAGACACCTAGACATAAACCATAACACCTTGGTATTTCATTTTGTGAGGGCATTCCTCTTGGACACCTCAAATAATCCAGTTAGACAGTGATTTTGTGGGATCATATCAGAGATTATACAGCTTCCTGATTTTCAAGGGAGAATTGCATCATCTATATGTAGAGAGATCTAGATGACAGAAAATCAGAGATAATTATAAAGAATAATTATTATTTGGACACAATTTTCATTAGATTTTCAACTTTGGTCTTTTAGTAGAAGCCAAATTAAGAAGGATGGTCATCTGTGGTTCTGCTAGCTACTGAAGGAGGTTCATAAAAATCTCATAATAGAATTGTAGATTTGTATATATCAACATTTTTATGTCAGTTTCTATTTGATACATATTCAAATATGTAATTGTGTACACATGGACTTAGGAATTTTATGTCTAGCTGATTGTCTCTTTCATAATTTCCAGGTGTGCCCAAGTGACTCTGATAATGCGTCTCATTCATTTTTTGGTATTTTCCCATAATTTTATTGAGAGAAAATTGCAATGAGACAGTTTCAAATCAAATTGGTATGACAGTTTCAATAACTAACACACTGCATACTCTCTTCCTAGTGGTTATTTGCTGTACAAGATGCAGACATGATATCCTATTTAAAAATACAATTACAACAAATCCCTCTATTCATTAAGAGAATGTAACTATATATCTATCTTAACCATTTTAAATACACAGATAAAAAATGGACATTCATTTATTTTCCCATTTTTTGTTTCGTTCTGTCATTTGAATATTATAAGTGTGTTAACTCAGCAAAATATTCTAAAAAAGTCCAGTAGTCCATAATCGCATTGGGTCTTCCGCTTGACTGGCAGTGTCAGAAATTGTTGACCTGAGTTCCCTACAGCTCAGCATAACACCATGGCTTTATTTTTTTTTCCATAGTTTTATTGAGAAACAAATAGCAATGAGACAGTTTCAAATCAAATTGTTAGGACAGGGAGCTGGGGAGATGGCTCAGTAGGACAAGCGCTTGACTGGCAAATGCAAGGATGTGAGTTCAATCCCCGATTCCGTCAAAAAAAAAAAAAAAAATGAAATTGGTAGGACAGTTTCAATAATTAACACATTGCATATATTCTTCTTAGTGGTTAATTGCTATAAAAGATGCAGACATGGTATTCTATTTACAAACACCATTAGAACAAATCCCTCTATTCATTAAGAGAATGTAACTATATATCTATGCTAACCACTTTGAATACACAAATACAAAATGGACATTCATCTGTATTCCCTTTTTTTTTTTTTGTTAAGTTCCATTATTTGAATATTAC
>NW_004524579.1:9436821-9441328 GCF_000260255.1 Octodon degus | reverse complement strand
TAGCTAGGGGCTTATCGATTTCATTTAATCTTTCAAAGAACCAGCTTTTTGTTTTTTTAATTCTTTGAATTGTTTTCTTCATTTTAATTGAATTAATTTCTGCTCTAATCTTTATGATTTCTTCCTGTCTTTGGGCTCTGGGTTTGATTTTCTCTTCCTTTTCTAGTTGTTGAAGGTGCAGCATTAAGGTATATATTTGTTCTCCTTCTGTTTTCCTAATGTGTGATTTCACAACTATGAATTTCTCTCTGAGAACTGCTTTCATCACATCCCATAAATTATGAAAAGTTGTGCTTGAATTTTCATTGAATTTTAGATATTGTTGAATTTCATCTGTGACCCATTGGTTGCTGAGTAGAGTGTCATTCAATTTCCATGTATTTAAGGTTTATTTCTGGTTTCTTTTGTCATTTATTTCCAGTTTCATTGCACTGTGGTCAGATAATGTGCATGGGATAATTTCTGTTTTCTTGCATATACTTAAGCATGACCTATGGACCAGTATGTGGTCTATTTTAGAAAATGACCCATGTGCAGCTGAGAAAAATGTATATTGAGCTGTGTTTGGGTGGAACACTCTGTATATGTCCACCAAGTCCATTTGTTTCAAGCTCTGGTTCACTTCTGTTATTTCTTTGCTAAGTTTTTGTCTGGTTGACCTATCTTTTTGGGATAAGGGAGTGTTAATGTCTACTGTTAAGATTGTTGCATTGGATATTAGATTTTTCATGTCCATTAAGATTTTCTTTATACAGTTGGGGTGCTCCCGTGCTTGGTGCATACATATTTATGAGTGTTACCTCTTCCTCTTGAATTTTTCCCCTAACCAGTATATAGTGGCCTTCTTTATTTCGCATGATAATTGTTCATTTGAAGGTGAGACTGTCTGATAATAGGATTGCTACCCCTGCTTTTTTCTGAGATGCTGGGGCATGTAGTATTGTGTTCCATCCTTTGACTTTCATCGTATGAATGTCTTTATGGGTTAAATTTGTTTCTTGTATATAGCATATTGTTGGATTTTGTTTCCTAATCCATTGTGGCAGTCTATTTCTCTTAATTGGTGAATTGAGTCCATTTACATTGATGGTTAGAATTGAGATGTATTGACTTACATTTGACATGTTATTTACCTGTTGTCTTTTATACCTTTTCTCCTGTTTTTAATTGCTTGCCCTATATAGTTGGTTGCTTCTGATCTCATTCATGGAGTTCCGATCATTTTGATCCCTCTCTAGAACATCTTTCAGTAGCCTGCGTAAGGTTGGCTTTGTCATCATGAAATTCTTTAGCTGTTCTTTGTCATGAAAGTATGTTAGTTCTCCATCAAACTTGAAAGAGAGTTTTGCAGGGTATAGTAGTCTGGGCTGGAATTTGTTTTCATAGAGGAGTTGAAGTGCTCTGCTCCATGCTCTTCTTGCCTTCATGGTTTGTGACGAGAAGTCAGCCATAATTCTGATGGGTTTTCCCTTGCATGTGATCTGCTTCTTTTCTCTAGTGGCTTTCATTATATTATTCTTGTGCTGAATTTCTGGGATCTTGACTATTGTATGTCTCAGTGTATTTTTCATTGGGTTGAGGTTCCTTGGCGTTCTGTATGCTTTGCTTACCTGAATGTCAGATTGTTTCCTGATATTTGGGAAGTTTTCTGCTATTACTTCTGCCCATATTTTTTAAAATTTCATTTGTATTGACTCCTTCTTTCTCATCGATGCCTATTAGTTTCACATTGTTCATCTTTGCATCATCTTGCAGTTGATGTATTATTCTTTCTTGCATCCTAGTTGTTTTTAGGGGATCCTTTCTTACCATTTCACTAGCTGCACCAGCGTCTTCAATATCTGAAACTGTCTTCTCTTTCACTTAAACGGTTTTGCAAGCTTGTGATTGAGATTTTAATTTCCTCTCTATCTCTTTGACTCTACTTCATGTGATCTGTTTCTTTCCTATATTGCTCATTCAAGGCATCCATCATTTTTCTAATCTCCTCTATTTTTTCTTTTATCAATGTCTTCTTTAGAAGCAGTTATAAATTCTTTTACTGCAGTGTTTTTTTCAGATTGTGTTTCTTCCCTATGTTTCTGTAGTTGATACTTTACTTCAGATGCTATGAGTTCTGAGAATTCTTTTTTATTTCAGAAAAGAATGCCACTCTGAGTTCCTTTATAACTTTCTACTGTTGCTTATTTACTATCGATGCTATTAATTCTTACATTTGAGCTGCGCTAGTAGAAAAGCATTCCACTCTGAGTTCCGCTAGGACTTTCTACTCTTGCTCATTTACTATCAACACTATTAATTCATACATTTGAGCTGAGCTAATATCCTCTGCACTTGTTCTGGGTGAGCATTGGGTTTCCTCCATATGTTTCTGTATTTGATTCTTTACTGCAGATGTTATTAATCAAAGGATTTATTTTTTTCATTTCCAATCTGAGTTCCTCTATACATTTCTGCAGTTTTTTCTTTATTGCAGAAGCCATTGATGCATTGATTTCAGTTTGTGATTCCCAATGTGTTCTGTGTTAGTGTCCTCTGCAGTTGTTATGGGTGGGCTTGGGGTCTGAGATTGCATTTTGTTTCTTCTTGTTGTCATTTTGTGAGGCACTGTCTTCTGACCTTTGTTGTAGAACTTTGATGCAGTTATAACCCTAGCACCTACTGAAATTCAGGTGCAGATCTACAAAGTTTGGATTTATCCTGCTGTGCCTTGTTTGGGTCTGGCTGTTGTGTTCAGCTACTTCCTGCTGCTGCCCTTGGGAGTGATTCTGTTGTGGCCCTCTGGCAAGATGTTCTGCTCCTGGACTAACTGGGTGGCTTTATCCCCTACTCTCTCTGCAGGGATTTCAGCTGAAGTTTTCACCCCAGGCCTATATGCCTGGCCTGAGTTGAGTTTGGAGGGGATAAGGTGGAGTAGCATGGAGACGAAGCTCTCCCACACACTCACTAGGCCTGGGCTAGGACTGGATCTGGGGTCCCCAGAATAGGGAAGAAATTCCCACTAGGCATGTAGGGCGGGGGGGTTCTGTGGAGTGGTGAGGTGTCTGAAGGGATTGGAAGAGGGTCTCACCCACGCTGCGCCTTGGCTTTGACCAGCAGGTTCCACTGGCACAGGGTAGATGGAAGCTCTCCCACACACTCACCAGGGCCTGCACTAGGACTGGTCTGGTGGTCCCCACAACGTGGCAGAAATTCTCACTCTGCGGGCAGTGTGGGGAGTGGGTGCTGCGGAGTGGTTGGGGGAATCCCAAGGGAGTTGAAGAGGGTCTCACCTACGCTGTGCCTGGGCTTGGACTGGCAGGTCCCGCTGACGCAGGGTAGCAGGAAGCTCTCCCACACTGTATCTCATTTTTATACTTTCAAACATTGTGTGTTACAGAGTGTATGATGTATCTCTCCTAATTAGCATGTCTTTTAAAATTGAATATGATATTCTTTTACTACAATATCTCTTTGGTTTAAATTTATTAATATACCGTGGTAAATAGCTACCATCTTGAAATGTGACTAGACATGACTGATCTCTTTGTGTTTATTATTCTATCCCTGCCTGTCTGCCCTTGAATTAATAAGATATTTAAATTTTTGAAAAGTTTTTGAGATGCTATCTCACTATGTATTCCAAGCAGGCTGGCCTTGGACTCTTGATCCTCCTGCCTCAGGCTCTGGACTGTTAGAATGTTGGAATTATAGGCATGAACTACCATGCCTGGATTTTTCTTTCTTTAATTGGAAAAATCTTTGCATAGTTTCATTTGTTTTTTAGTTAACCTAGAGATCTATATTCTATTTCGTTATGGGACTGGGAATTGAACACAGGACTTCATACAGCTACAGCCCTTGAGATCTCTACTCTATAGAATAGTTATTTACTTAAATGTATTTAATAAAATTTTAGATCTCTTCAGTTCCCTGATGTTGTCCTACAACACTTGAATATGCTGCACTACTGTCATGCATGTTAATTCTGCATGCATTTTAAACTTTACCATTTATTAGTATTATATTATATGGTAAATATATTTCTATAAATATCCACCTATCTACCTTTCTCATTTATTTTCATTGTTTTCTCCCTTTCCTGTTTAGAATCATTTTCTTTCTGGTAGAACTGTCTTTAGAAAAAAATTTTAGTAGCCTCTCTCCTTTTTTCTGGGATGGTCTGGATAGAGGTTTTATACACTTCTATAAAAAAATCTTTAAAGGATCAGTTTTGGTTTGATTTTTACCTGCCCATTCCCTGCTTTGAATTTTATTGATTTCTGCATTAATTTCTCTTTAATTAAATTGCTTCTGGGGCCAAGGAGATGGCTCATTGGAGTAATTGCTTCCCCGGCAAGCACAAGGGTCTGAGTTCAATCCCCGGTTCCGCAAAAAAAAAAAAAAAATTGCTTCTGGCCTACAGTGTTTACCTCAGTTTAAGTTGCTTTCCTTTTCTGGTTTTCTAAGATAGAAAATTAAATTATTTATTTTCTATATTTTTGTTTTCTAATTTATGCATTCAATA
>NW_004524579.1:9402507-9436637 GCF_000260255.1 Octodon degus | reverse complement strand
ACATTTTTAAAAATTTCCCATGTACTTTTGTTATTCTTTTCTAACTTAATTCCATTGTATTCTTTACATAATTTATATTTCATTAAATTTGTGAAGATGTGTTTTATGGCCCAGAACAGGTCCTTGGGAGTATTCCAAGTTAGTGTAGGAGGAATGTTTTTTCTCTTGGTGGATGGAGTTTTGTCTAAATGTCAATTAGATTGCCCAGATTTGTGGTTTTATTCAACTACTTTCATACTTATTTTTCACTGTTGAAATTACAGGTAGAGGGGTTTTAAAAATGGCTTGGTCTGTTTTCCCGTGGCGAATTATGTATTTTGGGAGTTTGTTGTTAGGCGTGTGTATATACACTAAAATTTTCCCTGGTAATTTCCTTGCTCTGAATCTTGTCTGAAATTCAAATGCTACTCTCACTTTGTTTTGACTGAAATTACCACTGTACATTTTTCTCTGTTACTTAGTTTTAGGCATTCTGCATTTCTATGTTAAAGCAAATTTTTGTAAACCACAAATAGTGTGTTTATACCTTCTTCTTTCCCAATTATCACAGTCTGTCTTTTAATGGGTATATTTAGGTCACTTGTATTTAAAGTTAATACTGATATAGTTGAATTAATCTTAACATGTTGTAGTATTTATATTAATTATAATTATTCTTTATCTTTACCTCAATTTTTTCCTTCTCTGGTTTTAATTGAGGATTTTAGATGATTTTGTTTTCCATCCTCTTAGCAGGCCATAGAGTTGTGTTTCATATTTTTATAGCTTTAAGTCCTAGATGCCGCAGTTCCTCTACTTTGTTAGTTTTTGTTGCTTTGTTGTCTTTGGATTTCCTTAGAATTCTTCCTTAAACAGAATGTGTGTCTTGCAGCAATTCTGGTTGTGCTCAGAGTTCTGATATTGTAGTCTTACTGACTTGGTAATAAGATGAAACATTTTGTAATCTTTTAATTAAGATTAGGTTTTAGTGAAGCTGAGTCTCTGTGCTGATTAATATTGGTCTTTTATGTGGCTTGAGTCCCTCCAAAATGTTTCTCAGCTTTGTTTCATCAGTGGGTGAGCTGGGAAGGTTGTAGAAGGCTAATTGGCCATTCCTTGGGTCAGATAAGACTCTGTTAAAATATATTCCCTTGGAGAAAAAGCCTTTTAAAAATATACAATACCCTGAATATATTTCAAAATGGATACTTTTCCTTTCCCCTTGCCAGAAACAGAAGGAGTTTCTTTTTTTTAGATCATTACTATGAGAAACAGGAAGGGTTTCTAGAGGCAAATCCAGGGCCCCTTGGGGAGAGGGCTTGCCAGAATTTCTCTCTTATGCTAGTCCACTTTTACTCTCTAGCAATTTTTCAATATAGTAACATTTAATTGTTATTAACAGATTATGCTTTTGCTTTGAGGCTTCCTCTTTGGGTAAGCAGTTCTCAGCTGTGTATCTTTCTAAATTTCAAGGTGATGTCTGACCTGTGACTTCCACTTTGTTTTCCATCCTCTTAGCAGGAGAGGATGAACAAGAAGCAATATTTTGAAAAGTCATAGCTGAATATCTTCAAAAATCTCTAAAAATCAAAAATCTAAAAATTTCGAAAAGGGCCAGCAAGACAGGTCAGCAGACTAACACTCCTGCTTAGGCAAGCCTAGGCAAGCCACTCTGATGGGTCTAAAAAGAGTCATTGAATTCCATTGTGTTTAAGATTTTTGTCTTGTTCTAGGCATGGGACCAACAAGGTCTTTATGAAACAGAGATCTGTGTTTTTTAGAAATCTGTATGTTTAAATGCTTTATACTTTTAAGACAGGTTTGCAGGCAACACATAATAGGTTTTCTCAGAAAACCTATTTTGCCTTCATAGCAGTACACTAAAGAATATTTTATTGTATAAAGAATTCTAAATTGGCAGCTTTTCTTTTTAGGCATTTATTTTGTATTAAATTGTGATCACTTCTCAGTCTTATTATTGCTTCACTGAAGGTAAACTTTCCGTCGCTACCTTGCTGTGTTTAGCATTTTCTCTTCTCCTTGGTGCCAGCAGTTTTGCTATGGTCTATTGCATTAGTCAGATTTTCACCCTTGGAACAAAATATCTGATACTTAAGTATGAAGAGTTGTATTTTGGCTCGAAGTGCCAGAGATGTCAGTCCCTGGCTGGCTGGCTTCCAATCATGATCATTGTGACTAAGAAGCATGGTGGAGAGAACTTGTTTGATCAATGGCAGCCAGGAAGAAGAGAGTAGACGGAGAGCTAGAGAGAAAGGATTCATGGGAAATAATGGACCCATCCAGTGTATGCCTACTTCCTCCAAGGCCCTACCACCTGGGGTCTTTTAGACAATGATGGCACATCCACCGTACACTCACCTCCCACAATTCCCATGACTGACTACATAAGTCTTTTAAAAGACATTTGACCCAAACCATAACAGATGACTCATAAACTTCCTTTTCATTTAATCGAGATTTTTATTTTTTAATTATTATTTTAATGTATTTGGTTGTTCTAGGGTCTCACTACACAGCTCTGACTTATAGTGATCGTCCTGTTTTCAGTCTCCCCATTGCTGGGATCACAGGTGTGTGCCACTACACCTGGGCTCTGTGCCAGTTCAGCTCATCCTGGGGACAGGCTGGCATGGCACATGGTGCTGGGGATCAAACCATGGTTCCTGCTCTTGCCTAGGCTTGCCTAAGCAGGTGTGTTAGTCTGCTGACCTATCTTGCTGGCCCTTTTCGAAATGTTTGGATTTTTGATTTTTAGAGATTTTTGAAGATATTCAGCTATGACTTTTCAAAATATTGCTTCTTGTTCATCCTCTCCTTTTCTTTAGGAACTATAAACAGATATTTGATAGGCTTCTCTGTGCATTAGTTTGGGTTTTCTTTATTCCATGCTTTGGTTTACTAATCCTGTCTTCTACTGTTAGTAATCTGTTGAACATATTTGTTAAATTTCTCATTTCAGATATTAAATTTCATTTTCTGTAATCTCAGATGTACTTTTTGACTTGTACATCCCAATTTTCTAATGAAAATTTCAATATTTTCTTGCAGTTTTCAGTTTTTTTCTATTTTCCTGAACATATTAGTTTTATTTATTTATTTATTTATTTAGTATTTTAGGGAATGGTCTACAGGGTGTTCAGGGTCTCACTACCAGATCAGACTCTTAGTGATCTGCCTGTTTATAGCCTCCCAAGTGCTGGGATTACAGGCACTCGCCACCACACCCAGTCTTAATTGCTGTCTCAGTGCACCCTGGGGGTGGGGCAGGTACAGCAGGTCTGGGGATTGAACCCCTAGCCCCTGGGCCTGCTTGCAGGTGCTTTAATCCACTGAGCTATTTGGCTATCCCTAGTTATAATTATCTAAAATCTGCCTATTAACTCCAATATTTGGTTTACCTTTGATTATTTAGTTATTGTCTATTTCTCCTTGGCTTTGTCATATTCTCTTGTCTCTCTGCATACTTCATATTTTTCTCAATATTCTAATAGTATTTCTAATGATATTATCATATGTTTAATTTCCTCCTTTCTTTCCCAGTTAAATGGGCTGGACGCTGATACTTTGATAAGGCTTAGCTTACCTCTAGTTTGTTCTGTCCCTGGAGTCTAGCCTTTTAGCACTTTTCCACTGGAATATTCTTTGTATTCATTGAGGACCTCTTGCTAGTTGGAATAGGTTCTTTTAGCAATGCAATGTGCCATAAAATTCTTGCTCTTTTTAGATTTTTGGCTTAGCCTTCTAGTTTTCTGCACTTGAAGATTTTGTAAATTTTGTAAATTTTTTTTTAAACCACTATGTGTTCGAGACTGCATAATTTTCTACTTTTAATTCTGATCATGTGGGTTAGCTATAATCTTATCATTGGTCCTTTGTTTTGCTAAATGTAATTTTCAGCCCAAGCACTAACTTCTCCAAATCAGTAAAATCTCCACTGGTAAAAATGGCTTCAGATCTTCAGTTCAATAGTCTTGGTATAGACACTGGAGCTTCTTTGCCTGAAATGTCATTGTTTCCTAAGAGTGCGTACAAATTAATTCTGTTTGTATTTTGGCTTGCTTACTTCTCAGCTCACAGAACTAAAAATCCAGAAAATGTTTCAGGATGGGAGGCTCCATTAATCTCTATTTTTGGTAGTTCAGCTGATTTGATGACCTGAACCTCTGCTGTTTTCCTTGCAGGAATTTCCTCCTAGAGACACGTGTACCTACTGCATGCCGAGGCAATGGTGGGAAGTTGCAAAGGCAGAGCTACAGCCACTCAATTTCTATTTTTGCCCAGGAAGGCTTTCCCACTTTTCTTCCTTCTGTGGTACTTTCCTTATTTGAATTTTTTCTGTGGTTGCTTTTGGAGGAAGTGGCCAACTATTATGCCATTTTGAACACTACTATGCCAACCTAGAACATTTTTCAAATTAATTATGCTGGCTTGTGTTTGCAATAATTTCGTTAGTTTACAAATTTATTCTTTTTACTATCTACAGATAACTAAATCTCATTACCTAGCAATAAAAGGATGACTTACAAATATAAACTGTAATGTTAAAAATTCAAATAAATGCTAACTCATGACAGACTATATAGCTTTTTTTTTTTTTTTTTTTTTTTTAAATCAGTGCTTTATTTCATGAACCATGTCTTTGAAGAGCTATCTTACTAAATTTCTGTAGGGAGCTGCGTGTAGCCGCGCCCTAGGATGGCGCCGGTTTCCGCCTTCCACCCCCTCAAGGGTGAGGGCTCCTGGAGTAAACAACTCCATATATGGCCAAGGCTTGGGCTAATGCATTGCTTCCGCATACCTGGACCAATGGGCAGTACACACGTGGCACCCCATGGTTGGAAGCCTTGGGACTTATAAGCTAAGAGCAGGGGCCTTGGGGAAGAGAAGACGGATGTAAGAGAACAATAAGAGCTGCGCAGAAAACCAACCAGTGGTCGCGTCCTTCTTGCAGGCAAGGCCGTGCGCGACAAATTTCTGCAGCTAATAAACTTATATTTCTGGAGCTAAGACCTGATGATTTATGTATTTAACAATATTTTTCACCAAAACTTATTTTGGTTCATGCTATATTTTGATAATCACTACTCCAAAGTCTCTGATATACACAGATTTATTTTCCTAAGTATTCATTCAAATTTAAAAATTATTAGTAACATCATTGTCATAATTAACTTAAAGTGATTAATGAACTTGGTTTTAATTTTCTGGTTTGTTTGTTAATGATACTAGTTTAATTAATTTTTATGCCAGCAAAGATATTGTTCTTGCTTGCAGAGCTTTACGTGAACCCTCATAGGAAGCAGATCTTTTTATCACTGTAAGGCACGCCCACCTGTCTCCATTTTATATTGTACTGCTTTGCTAATTTGATACTCTTTAAATTGTGTGCTATATTCCATTGTAGTTTTGGCATTTTGTTTGCAAGTTGTTGAGTCCTATGCATTTCAGAGGACTTGTATGTTGGAAGTTTTACCTTAAGCATACATTTGTGTGCTTGCCTACAAAGCATCATCTCCTTTTGCAAAAGGGATAGCATTAATAATGTGAATAAGCATACATGTTTTATAGGAGTCCTGGTGTAGAATATTAGGATAGATAGATAGATAGATAGATAGATAGATAGATAGATAGATTTAACATCCTCTGGGAGGGATCTGTTACTTACAATTTAGATAGCAATTATTCAACCCCTATAACAAAAAATTCTCATTATTTCAACTTTCTAAAGACAACAGAATTGAGCAGTCCATTACTTCCAGGATTCCTAAACTTATTGTTGAAGGAGAATTTTTAAAAAAGGCTTTCTTCAGTAAACCTATGTCATTTTTTTTCTCCTCTGTAGAAAATAATAAAACAACCTAAATATTTCATCCTCTGGGGGGAGACATCTTGATACAATACCTTTATTTGTGTGACTTACTTGCTTCAAGTCTTTATGATGTGTCTATATTGTTAATCTTTGTTCAGCTAACTCGTGTATGATCCTTGGACCACAGTAAGTACACACAAATACATACTGAATCTCTGAGTTGTGGGTTAGAATTTTGGTGTTAATTTCATTGTTATCCTTACACACAACTACTGATACGGGTATTTTCCTTTTAAATTTCAAATATAGAGGAAAATATTTACTGAACTTGAAAAAATTGTGTGCAGAAAAAACTCTACTTGTTCATTTTATTCTTTCTCAGGGCTGTAACATTGCTCTGCATCTCTATTCTACAAAGTTAGTAGGCTCTTCCCATCTTATCACCCTGCCATTTTTGCTAGATCAGTGGCCAGACTGTGAACGCAGAAAAGCACTGGGAACTGAAATGCACAGTTGAAGAAAAAGAAATTTTAAAGGCATAAATACTGACATCTGAATAAAGTGCCTCTCCCTTAAAAGTTCAGTGAAGTATAACCTCACGTATCTGGGAAAGACATCTGGCTTCAAGATGGCAGGCTGAATACATGAAAAAACTGAGAATAGATCAAATCTAGATGTTTTAAAAAAACAAATCCCATATTTATAATAAAGATTAAAGCAAATAACTAAAAAGAGACTGTAAAACTTCTATTTGCACAGAAAATAAAATAGAACAAAGAAAATGTAATCAGGCAAATAAAAGTATTTTTTTAGAATAAAAAAGCATCATAAATATGAAACATCAAATAAGATGGCAGGAATAAGTTCAAACAAATTAACAATGACAATGAATTGGATTTAAGTACCTTAACTCTTTGTATTTAATAAATAATACATATTTTTTGTATTATTAGACACATGCCTGAAGCAATGTGGCATAGGATTAGGGAAAGGAAAGAAGTAGGGAATAAAAGACAAGCAAAAGCTAACAAAAAGAAAATTGTTAGACATTAAAAGGATTAAAGAAAGGTATTTCCTTTTGATAAAATGAATGTATTGGTCATGATTCTTACAACCTAAGTAAACTGAAAAAAAGGCAATGAAAAGCTAACAAATCTAGATGCTATGAGAGATTTTATTTATTTATTTTTTAATTTTTAAGATGGTTCAGGGCCTCCCTATGCAGCTCAGACTTGTAGTGATCTTCCTGTTTTCAGCCTCCCCAGCACTGGGATTACAGGCATGCGCCACCACGCCTGGACACAACTGCCTGATCAGTGCACCTGAGGATGGGTCCAACGCACTGGGAATTGAACCCTGGTCCCTGCACTTACCTTAGCAGCTGCATAGTCCGCTGAATTATCTCACCAGTCCACACTAAGAAATTTTAAATCTTAGATTGATGCACATAAGTAAAGTAAGACATTAGAAATATAAATGAGTTTCACCCATAATTTACGTATTATGTAGTTACTTGCACAGTAAAGAGATGTTATTTATTAAATATCTAAGAAATTTAAAAGATAAAAGCAAATGGGTAAGAGAGTCATAAAAAGCTTACACTAATTCTAAAACATAAGAGACAATATTGAATCTATGCCCTGACAAAATTGCAATACATATGAAAGTAGATAGCAAAATAAACATTGAGCGTCTTGTCCAATAAACCAGGGAAACAATTATGGTTCAAAGACAGCATGAAAATAAAAATTGTTGATTTTTAGAAACAATAAGTAAATCCTATCATTTATTGAAAATATACAGAATGGAAGTATATTTATTAGAAAACAAAATAAGGTAATAAATCAATTGAAACATTTTATCTGATAACATATAAAATGGTAAAATGGTTGCAATACAGTTTTGCTGTCATGAAAACACTGACAAGAACCACTCACTGGTGAAAAAGTAAGCCCTTCACAGGAGAGTATAGAGCTCAGGTAGGGTCTACAGCTGTAGTTGACCACATGGTCTGTATTCAGGCAGGTGGAGCTTCAATCTGCCTTATACGGATTGACCACAGGTCTGAGAAGTCACATAGGTTGGGGGACTACAGTGTATCAAAATCTGGATGAGCCCTGAACCCCCCAATACATAGAACAATCCAATAACATTTTTCTACAGTATGTGTCCACCTTTTAAAATTATTCAAAAACTGAAAACAGCAACAACAACAAAACCAAGCAAATAAGCAAAAACAAAAACAAAACAAAACAAAAAAATAGGATTACAAAAGGTATTTGAAGCAGAAAAAAAATATTTAGTCTTTTTTTTTTTTTTTTTTTGTGGTACCAGGGATTGAACTCAGGACCTTCCGCTTGCCAGGCAGGTGCTTATTCTACTGAGCTATCTCCCTGGCCCTTATTCTTTTTTTAATATTAATTTTATTGAGAAAGAAGTAGCAATGAGACAGTTTCAAAAGAGGTTAGTAGGACAGTTACAATAATTAATACATTGCATGTTGTTGTCTTTGCAGTAGTTATTCACAGTACAAGATACAGACATGATATCTTGTCTAAACACTATTAGTTCAAAACTTTCTTCTCATTGAACTAAGAGAAAGTAGCTTATATTTATGCTAATCTATGCTAATATTTTTTTTCACTACAAAATGGTCCTTCATTTATATTCCCCTTTTCTGTTTACTTTTGTCAGAAATGGGTATTCTATTGCCATTCAAATATTGTAGGTGCATGAATTCAGCAAAGTAATTCAATATAGTCCAGTAGTCCACAATAGTAGTAGATTATGCACAGGACTGGGAATATCAAAAGTTGTTGATTTGAGCCTTTCAGATCATTATATTAATATGGCTTTACTTTCTTTGTTTGTTTGTTTTTGCAGAACTGAGCATTGAACTCAGGCCCTTGTGCTTGCCAGGGAAGAACTTATTCTAGTGAGCCATCTCCCTGGCCCCATGACTTTACTTTTATTTCTCATTTTTATACTTTTCTGCTGGATGGTTAAGACCAAGATAAAGAAAGACCTATATAACAAGAAATGTAACTTTTGTATCTGACAAGGTCAGTCAAATCCCCTCAGGATTTATCCTGAAACCCTGTACCACAGTTTGTAGATCTTTTGTCAGTGTCAGCCATGTGAGTGAGTCACGGCCATTGCTTGTTCAATTTGCTCTTTGTGAAAGCCTGAGAGAAAGTTTTCTCTCCATGTGACTCTCCTTAGGCACACTCTACATCATCAGTCACTTTCCTCTGTGGCCCCATAATCTCCTTGATCAAAAAATTTGGGACACAACTGAGTCACATGATGTTACACTACAGATTCTCCTGTCTTGAGTCTTCACTGACCTTGAGGGGCTAGGGCCAAAATGTTGGCTGTCTTTGTAGCCTTCCTTTTTCTCTAATTTTTTAGTCTGCAAATTTAAGTTGTTAACCCTCCAGAAGAGAAGCTTCATGATTATTATTACCCTAAAACATAGGCTATTGAGCTTAACATCAGAATCTGTCTGAATATCAAGTGCCTTAGACATAACATGTAACAGGTATTTTTGATCAATCATTGATATGCTAAAATTTAAATCCTTACAGAATGTGAAAAACATAGTAAAAAAATAGAAATAAATGATCACAAAGTTTTATACAGAAATTTAGAAATCTAATCATATACAATATTGTAGCAGGACAGTCCTATGACATTTTTTTCTTTGTCTAGTTTTTATTTTTTACCTTTTTTTTTAAAAACATATATTTACTTGGGAGACAGTATGGCAGTAATTGGTACATCATGACAAGCAGTACATATTTAGAAGACCAGAATGACAGTCTTTCCAAGCATGACCCTACTATTACACATTGCAATCTTCAGGGCAGTTGCTTAGTTTACAGGTATCAGCATATATAGTTAGTCAGGGTGAGAATCCTACCAATTAACTGCTAGTTTCAAAAACCTGATGGAGATGCTCAGGATCATTGCCTTAACCATCTTGTGTATATAAATTTATGGTTTTGTCCCTGCCATGTTTGCTAGCTTTTCTCCTTGCCCTCTTCATTGTTTAATCCTTAAGTTTGTTTTCAATTTAGTTGTGTTATACCTTTCAGTTTTAATTTCTTCTTTTGAGTTCTTACACTAGGGAGACTATATGATATTTACACATATGGGTCTGGTTTATTTCACTTATGGGTATATCCTCAAGTGGCATCCACTTACACATGAAGGCTTTGAGTTTATCATTCTTTATAGTTGAGTAATACTCCATTGTATAAAAACACATCTTTTTCATCCATTCCTCAGGTGACAGGCATTTTGGTTGCTTCCAAGATTTTATTATCACAAATTGTGCTGCTATAAATAGTTTTGTCATTCATATGGTGATTTCCTTCAAAGATCCAGTTTAAATTGAATTCAAAGGTGAACTAGATTATCTGAAAATCCAGCAGTGTTCTCCAGTTCCAAAAGCAACTACACTGAAAAGGCAGGTGTGTCAGAGATTGAGTGATGGCACATAAAAGGAGAAACTAGTTAAAATAAAATGAAGGGAGGTCTGGTGAGACAGCTCAGTGGACTAAGTGCCTACCTAGGCAAGTACAGGGACCAGGGTTCAATCTCTGTCACCGCATGCTGCACAGACCATGCCCCTGGGCCCACTGAGTCGGCCACTGAGACCGAGCATGGTGGAACACACCTGTAATAGCAGTGCTAGGGAGGGTGAAAACAAGAGGATCACTATAAGTCTGAGCTGTGTAGTGAGACCAAAAGTGATTTTATGTACCAAATACATAAAATTAACTAAATAAATAAAATCAAAGAATAATTTCAGTTCTATGTAACTCCAAAAGGAATTTGAATAATCAGTTGTTCATCTTGAATGCTATAGAACTTGCAATATCTGAGAAAAAAAACACCTAAAACCTTCCATATTGATACACATTTTGTGTATACACAATATCTGAAATAAAATGAAAATGTATCAGATATGCAAAGATGCATATTTCCTTTTGTCCTGCATACCGTTTCCCTTTGTTATTTGCATTTACTTAGAAAAGCCCACGTAAGTCTGCGCAGCAGGTCCAACGTTGTGACTTCCTCAGCGGGTAGCTATCAGTTGCTTTTTCTCCTGAGCATGGGTCATAATTCTGTATTTCTTTTTTGGCATGTACCTTATCTTACTCCCTATTTTATCTTACCTTTATTATTTCTGCAGACCTTTGATTTCCTACAGAAATGAGACCTTGGAGCCAATTCTGGTCTTTCATGGCCAGGCGAATGGACGCAGGGGTGTGCACGCATATTCCGGATTACTAGGAGGATGTGAGCGCTTTTCAGTCAACTAGGCGAATCTTGTTCCCAAACTTACCCTTTTCAGATTTTGGATCTTTAATGTTTTTCCTAATTGTTATTGCCACTGCAAGCACCTGGGTACTTAATAATTATGGTTGATTTATTTTGATAAACATCTTCGGGAAAAAATCAGAAGCATTGGGTCAACTCTGTGTCAGGTCAGATAATAACAGGCTTCACTAGTGAGATTGCTCAGACAGCTGCCAGATGGATCAAAATCTAGAAATTAGGCATTGGAAGAGGTCCAGCCCTGTTCTTCCTCCTTGGTGAACTGAAAAGTTTTGCATAATCACTATGAATTGTTTTTCCATGAGCTGTTGCTTCTCAAAGCTACTAGGGACTGACAAAAGGATCATGGAGCTTGGAAAGTGACATAATACAATCCCCACTTGCTTTTTCTAAGACTCAGCCAATTTTCTTGAAAAACAATCTCTGGTATGTTGAATATCTTTGGCTATTTTCTACAGTTGAAGTGTTGGTTTTGACAATTCTTACTAGTGCATAAGTGGGGGAGATAAATGATGGAAGTCCTTAAGGAGCCATTGCAACTGACATCCAGAGAAGAATTTCAGACTTTACCCCAAGAAACATGAGCCATAAAATGAAAAGTTGAGGACTTGGACCTCATCAAAGTTAAATTCTTTGTCTGTAGAAGACTGTTAAGAGAGCAAAGGAAGCCAGGGCAGGAAATATTTGGACATCACACATCTGACAAGGGACTTACAGGAAGAGTTTATAAAGAATTCTCAAACTTCAATTTTTTTTTTTAAAAAGGACAATAATCAAATTCAAAAGTAAGAAAAAAATTGACCTGATATTTCTCCAAAGAATGTATGCAGGTGGAAAAAAACACAAGAAACATTTCAGCAGCAGTCATCACTAGATGAATAAAAATTAAAACCACAACAGGATGCCAGTAAATAAATATCATAAACCCCAAATAAAAAGGAGCACTGATACCAAATATTTGTAAGGACATAAAAAAACTGATTGCCCATAGATCACTGGTCAGAATGTAAAATGTTATAAACATTATGGAAAAATAGCTTTGGAGTTTCCTCTGAAACTAAAAATGAACTTACCATGTAACCCATCAATTGCAGTCTTGGGTAAATATGCCAAAGAAAAGGAAACTTTGTTTTGCAAGAGAACGCATACATGAATATTCATGGCAGTGCTACTGTAGTAGCCAAGCTCTAGAAAAGAGACCAAATGATTTTCAGTTGGTGAATGGTGTGCTGGTTAATTTTGATTCTCAACCGGACTGTATTAAGAGACTACTACAGAGATGGTTGGATTGTGATGATACAGCTATCAGTGGATTCCTAGCCTAATGGGCTGGTAGCAGGAGAGTCCTTCTTAGAGGTAGCAGGTCACCTGGCTCTTTCCCTGACCCCTGCTTCTTGAAAAACACAGGTGGAAACACTTTCCTCCACTGTCCACATCTGCCATGATATTTCTGCCTTGGAGCCAAGTACAGAAACCCCTGAATCTGTGAGCTGAAAGAAACACTTTAGTCTTTAGGTTATTTATGGGCTTTTTGTCCCAGCAATGGAGAGCTGACTAATACAAACGGTTACTGACACATGCTAGTACATCCATATTGTTGACTGCTTCTTGGGTGTGAAAAGAAGCAATTTATTGAAATGTGTAATAACTTATCTGAACCCAAAGAAAATTAGGCAGAGTGCGACAGCCAGTCACCATCTATATGTATAGATGCATAGACATGACATAATTCCATTCATATGTATCTATTTGGGACATTGGATGATTACAGACATGGAAGACAGATTAGTGATTCCTGAGGGTCTGGATAGTGAGGCAGGAGCCAGGGTGGTTATCCAGTAGAGAGCAGCATTGTCCTGGTGAGATGGTCAAATGAAGCATCTTGATTGTCTTGGTCACTGAAAGCTACACACAGAAGAGTTGCATAAACCCAAACCCTCCCCTTTCTTCACAAAAATAAGTGCTCACGTGACCAGTAAAATCTGGTTAGAATCTGGATAGACTCAAAATTGGTACTCACTGTATAAATGACAGTGAAAAATTACAAAGAAAAATTGGTCATTCAAATCAAGCCATGTGATAAAAGATTAGTGTATTGTGACTATAGTGAGGACCATTTGTGACCTACAAAAGGCTCATTTGTCTTCTCTAGTAGGATAACTGTGATTTTGATTTAGTCATGAACAAGAATAGATTCAAATTACTTTCTCCTCACCTTTTTGGATGTTCAGTGGCCAATGAAAAGAAAAGAACTAGCTGTGGGTTGTGCTTTCTGCTGCCCTACTATCCTTGTTTTCATTTTTCCTGCCTTTGATGAGGACGTGATGGCTGAGTCTCTAGTGGTAGTGTTAGGACTATGAGGAAGAACCAAGGGAAAACAGAAATTGCCTGTTTTCTATCTTCAATTTGCTGAGCCAGTGCCTGAAACTGTTCTGCTCTAGGAATCTGATTATTTCATAAATACCAACTTTTGTGTACCTAAACTACAATAGCCAAATATCTTATTAGTAGCTGAATGCAATTCCAAATGAAACATTAACACAAAATGTTTATCCATGTATTATAATGATGGATTAACATAAGAAATTATTTCAAGTTCATTTTCTGTGTTAAAACAGTCTAGGACATATATTTTTGTTTTTAGTGGATGCTGATAAATAACTTTACAAAATCTAACACCTACTCATAGCAGCACTAAGTCAGAAAAAAACTTTAATACATTAAAATCATCACATAAAATCATCATCATTATGTAATCATCGTATTGAAGCATGATATCAGAAACATGCCTACCAATGTCAAACCTCTTTCACTGTCTTCATTGCTGAGGAATAGTCAACACCCACAATTGAAAGGAGGATTATTTTGGTTGATTTTCAGTCCGTATTCAGCCAGCTCTAAAGCAGAAATAGTTAGAGGGCAATAATGGAAAAAAAAAATTAAAAAGAAGAAAAAAAACCAACCAACCAACCAAACAAACGGTGAAAACCTTTCTCCATCATGGCAGCCAAGAGGCAGAGAGAGAAGGAGCCCAGACTGGAGATGTTGTGCACCTTCCAGGTCAGTCCCAGCTGCCTGCTTCTTCCCAGCCTACCTGCAGACAGCAAGTCAGCTGTGTTGTCACCCAAATGCAGTCAATTTCTAAAAGCCCTACCTTTTAGGGCATGAGTCCTCGGGGGGGAAACTGGTGTAGACCATGATGCATAAATCAGTGCAGAATAATTATAACTGTGATTATTGAATGTAATCTCATAAATAATATAAAAAAAATAGCTCAAAGACTAAAAAGAGATTATCTGATGGTCTTTCTAGAACATTTAAAAGGATAAAAATAAACAATTAAACTAATATAAGAATTTTGTACGGTGGCTACAGGAAATCCCCTATGCAAAACTTAGCTTTAACTAATCTTCCCCTTTGACAAAAAAAATGAAAATGAAAATAGAAAATAAGAGCTTATTTACAAGAGAAATATAAAATGCTTGGTTACAGCAACAATAAATTCTTAGTGTCAGATGTTTATGGAGAAAATAATAAAATTTTATTAAATGATATAAATAGATCTAAAATATTCAGTACATTAAAATGTTCGGTCTTCTCCAAATTAATTCCATCAAATATATATAGTATATGTAGTTTTATTGCATATAATAAAATTATTTTACCTTTTGGCAAAGACAAATCCTGGCAATAAAAAGGATCAGAAAACAATGTGAAAAATAGAACTTCTCCTAAGCTATTTGTAGAATATGAGCACACTGATTTACTCACTTTATGTAGAAATTTGTTAACTCTAATTAAAAGTAAATTTTTTGAGCCTGTGACCTTAAAGTTCTACTTCTAGATGTCTATGCCTCAGGGCAAATAACGTTCACTGAGGCATTAGTTGGACTATCAAAACACTGAAAAGAAGCTTAATGTCTTTCAAAAGAAGTTTAAATCAAACATGGAATGTATGGTTTATGGAATCCTGTCTGTGAATTAAATATAACCCACAGGCATCAACACAGATGACTCTAGAAATCACATATTACACAGTGAGTAGAATACGATACCGCCTAATTGAAAACAGACATGCAAAGTTGCTTAAACATCACATATATACACTAAGTAAAGGTAAAGATCTCTTTTGGAACTATGTACAAAAGACAAATTAATTTCCTCATGGGAATGAGAGAGCATGCTAACGTGGGGGTGGAAAGCAAAGAGAAATTTTTAGATTTACATCTAAGTTTTTTGAAAATGTAACAGGAAGTTAGACTTGGTGGGTATTTGTTTTAGTGACTTTTGATGTTGATCAATTAAAAGGTAAAACAATTTTGGATCACGATGGATGAATACATGTTTGTTAGAGATTCTGTATTTGGTCCATGGGCCGAGGTGAGTTGTAAGCATAAATCACCCAATAGTGTTGTGAGTGCCATAGTGGAATGAGGAAGAGGGAAGGGTCATTCATGATTTTCTCTTATGAAGTAGGAGGAGGTCAATTTGGGTTTTGAATTGAAGCAAAGATTGAGAGTTTCATGTGAAGTGGGTAGAGCGAGTGTCAGGATTGTAGGAGAGGGGAGCAGCATGGCCCAAGGTTGAGCCACCAGTAGGTCTGATGCAGTTGATGCGGCACACTTATAGGACTAGGACTGATGTGTGTGTGTGTGTGTGTGTGTGTGTGTGTGTGTGTGCGTGTACGTGCGTGCATGTGCATGTGTACAGAGGAAAGGGACACAGGGTCCATAAAATGGCCAAAGGCTAAAGATGACCATCCAGCCTGGATTTTTGCCCTTTGTATGCTAGAAATGCATACATTATTTAACTGATCTCTAAGCCTTTCCTCAAATTTTGGACTCCCTCTAGCTTGAATTTTGAACTCAAGTTCCATGACGTCTTCCTCAACTTTCCTGATTTATTCTGAGTTTTCCTTTCAGAAAGGGTTTCCTACCTACAGTTCATATCTGTCATTTATTTTTTATTAATTTAAAATTTTTATTAGTGCATGTTTGCCTAGTATGTAATGATTACACTCATCATGGGGAGCTGGCACATGTGCAGAACTCGTCAAAGTTCTATTT
This sequence comes from Octodon degus, assembly GCF_000260255.1. Lineage (NCBI taxonomy): Eukaryota > Metazoa > Chordata > Mammalia > Rodentia > Octodontidae > Octodon > Octodon degus. Next base: position 9,420,416 of record NW_004524579.1, on the reverse strand, counting down.
CCCTCTCATTCCTCTTCCTTCCTACGCCCTCATCTCATCCTTTCTGTTTACAAAAGATCCACCTGTCAGTTTCCCATTACCTGTCTTTTACTTTGCTCTTTAAACCATTTATACTTTGAGTTTCTCATATAAGAGAAGCCATACGAAGGAAAGGAGAGAGAGAGAGAGAGAGAGAGAGAGAGAGAGAGAGAGAGAGAGAACTTACTCTTGTGTCCTGAAATGAATAAGAAGGTGTTAGGAATATAAAGGATGCCATATTTTTAGCTACAGTAGTAACTTTTAGATATTCTAATAAAATTCACTATAAGCGAGGCAATAGTGTTATATAGAATAAAGGCACAAAGAGTAATTCATTTTGGTCTTTTGTTTATTACTCAGTTCTGTTTCTTGTTAAGATTGTCTGGCTTCCTTATGAGTTTCATCAGGTATGACGTAGAGGCAACAAGAGCATACTGAATATCTACTGGACCTTTGCTATCTGCCAGGGAAATTAATAAGTTTTTTAAAATATTTATAACAGGTACAAATTTACATTGTTACATGTAAGATAATTGTTAGAGTTCTGAAAATTTTTAAATCAAATCAAGCCAGGCTTAATTCCCACCTATGTGGCTTTATGAAAGAAATATTCTCAATTGACCCCCACTTCAGAATGCTTGGGGTTAATACACAGTTTATAAAATCTCGATGCACGCCATCTTGAGAAGTTGATTGGGCTTAGTTTGTATGAGGATCATTTCACATGCTCATTGTGCAATTTTTAAGGCCCCTTCAACAGCACGAGGCTTTGCAGCTTCTGACACTTATTTTCTCCATTTTTTCTGTGCCCACCTCAGCATCTAGTACTTCAAGCACAAGAGGTGCTAATAGCTTCCAGTACACTGAATGTAGTACAGTCACTAAATGTTCTACAGTGCCCAGGACAGCTTTGGCAACACAGAATTATCTAGCCTAAGACATCAATAGGATGGAGTTTGTGAAACTGTTCTCCATTATCATGGACGCTACAGATTGACCCATGTGGATTTTGCTGTTGACTGAGAATGAAGGAGTGTGGCAGGCACTCAGCTAATCACTCAGCCTGCTTCTCCTCTGCCCACTCTATGCCCAGGACTCCAGCTTTCTTTCCTCCTTCTAAATATGTACCAGTTGCCCTTTACCTACATGGCAAGACTAAAATTCAGCTTTGTTTCATTTATTTTTATTTTTTTGTATTTTTTAGGGAAGGGTCTACAGGTTGTTCAGGGTCTCACTACTAGATCAGATTTGTAGTAATCTGCCTGTTTACAGCCTCCCAAGAGCTGGGATTATAGGCATGTCCCGCCATGCCCAAGCTCAATTGCCCTCTCAGCATGTCTCAGGGGCAGGGCTGGCACAGCAGGCCTGGGGATCCAACCCCTGGTCCTTGCACCTGCTTGCAGGTGCTTTAATATGCGGAGCCTTTTGGCCGGCCCATCAACTTCATTTCAAAGAAAGACCAGTGTGGTTCTTTCCAGCAAAGACTGGTATAAAGTTTTGTTATGAGGGGCTTTGAAGCCCTGAGAAGAGAGTTGATTATCTCTGGAGCATAACAGCCTCAAAGGCATCAGACTGAATGCTGGTACTCTAAAAAAAACAAGACAGGAAGTGGTAGCTCATCAAATAAGCCTGTAACAGGACCAAAACAAAACCGAGCCTTGGATGAAGCAAAGCTACTTGCGTAATAACACTCAGCCACTAAAGTACTAGAGGCCAGCACTGAAATCCAACCTTAGTTTTGTCAGAGATGGGTATTCCATTGCCATTTCAATACTGTAGGTGTGTGAATTCAGCAAAATAATTCAATATAGTCCAGTAGTCCATCATAGTAGTGGGTTATCCGTAGGACTGGCAATGTCAGAAGTTGTTGACTTGAACCTTTTATACCCCAGCATATTAATATAGCTTTATTTTTTATATCTCATTTCTATACTTTTCTGCTGAATGGTTAAGACCAAGATAAAGCAAGACCTATATAACAAGAAATGTAACTTTTGTATCTGACAAAGTCAGTCAAATCCCCTCAGGATTTACCCTGAAACCCTGTACTGCAGTTTGTAGATCTTTTGTCAGTGTTAGCCATGTGAATGAGTTACAGCCATTGCTTGACCAATTTGCTATCTGTGGAAGCCTGAGAGAATGTTTTCTCTCCATGTGACTCTCCTTAGACACACTGTACATGATCGATCACTTTCCTATGTGGCCCCATAATCTCCTTGATCAGAAAATTTGGGATGCTACTGAAATATATATATATATATATATATATGCAAAATAGCATAGATATATGGCTACTTTCTCTTAATTCAGTGAGAAGAAAGATTTGCACTAATAGTGTTTGGACAGGATCTCATGTCTGCATCTGTACTATGAATGACTACTATGAAGACAACAATATGCAATTTGTTAATTGTTGTAACTGTCCTACTGACCTGTTTTGAAGCTGTCTCATTGTTATTTGTTTCTCAATAAAATTAATTTTAAAAATCCAATTAAAAAAAGAAAAAGAAAGAAAGAAAAGAAATCTTATCAAAGGAATGGACTGTCTTTCCTTTGATAAGAACAAATTATATTTCATTAAGAAGTTGATAGATACCTAAGTCACTTTCAAAATCAGTGCATTCAGGTAAATTTGAAGCAAACAAAATATAATATATATTCCCTAGTTTTGCAGTTTTCAAATTTTTTTTCATTTATGTTTTTGGTACAGGGGCTCACTACGCCCAGATTTTTACTGATCCTCATGTTTTCAGCCTCCTCAGCACCGGGATTACAAGGGTATACCACCACGCCCAGATTCGGTTGCCTGCTCAGCATGCCACAGGGGATTGAACCCGGGTCCCTGCAATTGCCAAAGGTATCTTGCTAGCCATGCTTTGATATATTTTAGTGAAATATATATTTTTACAGTTTGATAAATTTTTGCACCTGCTTAAGTAGCCAGTAGAAGGACCTAAAAACATCAGAAGCCCCTCTGAGCTCCCTTGTGGCCATGAATCACTCCCTCCCCCCAGTGTAACACAGCTTTTATAGTTAGAGTCTCTGAAGGTAGGGCTGAGGGTCCATTATATTATTAGCAACAATAAATCTTATTTTCTCCAATTTCTGTCTTTCCTTCTCCTATTTTTCTTGGATAGCATGAGTTCACTAAATGTTTTTTTCTATGGCCTTCAATAAATTATTTCAAACATAAAGTATAAACACTGAAGTAGAACTCATGAAACAGAGGAAAACTCTACAAAGTCATGTTATTCCCAAGAAAGGGTAGCTGTTCATCAAAATCCACTGTAACTAAGCACCTGGGTTCTATGAAAGTTGGCACTATGTGTATGACTTTTCAAACAAAATGCCTTATGCCTGGAAGGCAACCACATACACTGAGAAAAACAGTAAATAGAAAAATAACAGCCAGCATTAAAAAAACAACAAAAAGTCCAAACCAAAACAGTAAAAATCTATCCCCTCCTGGATTCTTCTTTCTTCTCTGCTGTTCCTGACTGTGTTGAACCATAAAAATCAGTAATTTATCTCATCCAAATATTTTGTAGAGCAATTTACCCTTATATGTTAAAGCTTGCTCCATTTGAACATATTATCATGATTGTTGAGTTATAGTTCAGTCGTAGCCTCTTTTTTTCTGTTTTTGAACAATGAGGCTAGGCATGGAGGAAGCGGTGCTAACACCTGTTTTATAAATTAATGATGGAGCAGAGCTTTATGCTAGGCAGCTGCTGCATTTCCCAGACGTGATTGGGACACTCAAATCTGGGCAATAATGATTCAAATAAGATGAAAGATTTTTTTTTCAAATTTTAAATTTCATCTAAGTACATTCAGTTCTTCAAGCTAAGTACAAAGCTCTGCCAAGCAGAATTCTTGCTCACAGTACTTAAAGGAAAAGAATAAAGCCACATCTCTAATGAGTGCATTAGTTCAGTTGTCTTACATGTTTTATGTTCTTTGGCCTATTGGTCTGGTTTTCAATTTGTATGGCTGATAATAAATTTTATAAGGTTTTATAAACAAGAGAATATGATAAGAAATGCAGGGGAGAGGGAAGAGAAAAAAAGAATTGAAATGTGTTATGTACATACACCAGCTCCCTATACTGAATGCAATCATTATTTATTATAATCATGTACTAATAAAAGTAAAAATAAAATCATTTTTATGCCAAAGATTACGACTCCAGTATTTGAAAGCAGCTACAAACAAACACCTCTAGACACTGGATCTGCTAATTTTTTAGCATATACTTTTCTTGTAATAAACATAAAGCAGACCTGTAATAAATTTTTAATATTTGGATTGAAGTTCCATTCAACAAAGTATACTAACAAAACCTGAGAAAATTCCTGCACTTACTAAGGCTATGTCAAACTTTACCTACAATTGAGCAGATTTTCAGTTGATTTAGATTCTTGGTCCCTTGCAGCATGGGCCAGTCTACTTACTGAAGTAAAACTGTCACTAAGTAGGTCATCGAAATGGCCCCAGATTGCCCACATTTGAATCTGAGTGTTTTGCCTCACTACAGTGTGAATAAAAATTGTTTATTTTTTTCTTGCCAAACTTAAACACAAGTGTACTCTTAGAGCACAGTAATTCTGAAAAATGTTCATGAGAGCTAAATAATTATAATAATTATTAATCAATTTTCACTAAACGTTATGTTTTAGTATTTCTCTGTGCTGATTGAGTTTTGACTAGCCACTCAATAGCTGGCTTCACACAAATTAACTCCAACTGTTTCTCCTGTTATTTTCAGAAAAAAAGCAAAACTCATTTTCATAGCTTATAGGTATCATACAGTGACTTGTTTTTTAAGCTAGGATTGTACATTAATTATAGAATTTTTTTGAAATAATTTTTGGGGCTCAGTATATATCACCTAAGTATTTCACAGATAAATAACATTATATTTAGTACAATTTGAATTAAGGTTTTCAAGGTGACATACCATAGTTCCTGGAGAGAATTTCTGAGGCAAAATGGAGTCTATGTATACAAAAGTATTTTGAGAGAGTTTAAAACTAATGCTAAGGCTCCCTATTTGTCCTGTGGCTTTGGCTGGTCTCCCAGCTCAGACTACAATTTAACAAGCATGGTATTATCTGTCTTTACCGCCTCACAGCTGGAATTAATCTTCCTAGTTAACTAGCCAGTGACATAAGAAGACCCTAAAAACACTGGGATAAATATTCAAATACTAGGCTTCGGAAGGGCCATTAGGAAATCTCCTAAGCCTGTGGCCCAAAGTGAGTGGGAGAAGACAGGACGAGCCACCTGGGTGGGTCGGCTGGGTAATGAGATACAACTTTGCAAGAGTCCAGCCTCACGTAGCTCTTTTTTTTTTTTTTTTTTTGCCTAAGGATGATTGAAGGAGAAGGCTTCCCCATAGAGCACTGTGTGAATGCAATGAGCAACAGCTAATAAAATATCGCATGTAGTCATCTAATAATTATTCAGAGAGTAAGTTTTTGATAAACATTTAATTGAGGCATAAGGAGAACAAGCTTGCATGCCTCATGCACTTTTGGATTTTCACTAGTAAGGTATTTTGTATAATAACTTCTCTGTTGTGTTCCCTCCTTTTCATTTTGGCTCCTGCAAATATATTTGATTTGTATGAATGGCACGTTGTCTAAGCCACATGCTTTAAATTATAGTGAATTGATTTGATATATATTGTAATTATTCTTGTCCATTTTCCAAATACAGTAGCATTAAGTTAATGAAATTTGTTGCGCTCTCTGTGAATTCTATCTATCCAATTCCTACCTTTATTCTATTAACAAATGTGTCATTACTTACATTAAATGGAAATACCTCTTTGCATTTCTAGCACATAGGAAAAGCCTTCTTTTTGCTCTCTTTGCTGTTTGTGTACAAAAATAGAAAGTCTTCCTATTTTATTTGCGTAACAACTTTCTCATTTTGTGCTTCATGAATATTTTTCTCATCATCTTTATTAAACAAATCTCCATGTTAAGATTCAGTTTAGTCATTTTGCTTACATCTCATGGTCTTTTTAAGACTTCTTTCTTGAAAATAAATTCAGTTCAGCAAAGTTAATGAAAGGCTACATTTTAGGCATTTGTGGATGCATCTGTAAATCATAAGATATGGTGAAAATATGTTTCACAAATGCATATTCATGATTAATTTAATGACATGAAGAGATGGCTCAGATCAGATATCTATGCATTATGAATAATTAACACTGTTTCTCTATTAAAAGCACAAGTTCCACAAAAAATGATTTGTAGCCAGGATTTCCAACAAGTAAGTTAACATAATATTCATTATTTTTGTTAAACTTCAAAGCTTTATGGGCCTGGCCAAATAAGAAGGAACAAACCCTTTATATGGAAATTGTTTCCAGAATGTAAATGCACTCACTGACTTTGTAACTTTTTATATGTCTTTAAATAGGCTGCAGTCAACCAACCCAGCCCAGGAGTACAACCTCCTCTATGGGGCGGGAGCATTTTCCTGGCCTCCTTTTCAGCATCCCGCAGAATCCGTTATTGCTGAAATCCAACAGAGGGTGTCACTCTCCTCCACTCAAGTCTCCTTGGGGCTCAAGGAGGCTGAGAGCAAGGACAGATGGTATGCAGGAATGAGCAGGAGCAGGGTGACAGAAAGGGCTGCTCCTTTTTGAGGATCTCCTTGAACTGCAAGAAAATGGGCATTGCTATTGCGTCCTCTACTCTGAATCTTGGCAGTGGATTCTCCAAAGTCCCCCCTGCACAATGCCTCCTATTCTGGACCATGGTTCTTCTCCAACTGTCCAGCCTTTGTTACTTGTGTTGAGTTCTCCCTTTCTTGCTATGTGCTGGCAAATAATGTCTTTTCAAGGGACATGAAATTCATGAGGTTATGCTGGTAGATAGCTTTCTTTCTGTATTTTATCAAGATCTGTGCTGGACTTGCTTTTATCTAAAAATGTAAAATGTCCTGTATTCTTCTCTCTCCTTGCCTCAATTTGTATCTTTTTCTTTTTTATCTCTGAGGAGACACACTTGTGTATAGCTTGAATACTGACCAGCTAAGTATTTCTGCCGCCCATGCTGCCTCTGTGAATGGGGCCGTACATGGCAAAAGGGACTTTATCGCACATGCCAGAGCAGACTCAGATGCAGGCCTGCTCTCCAGAGCTGGTCTCTTCTGCCCCTGCCTATTGGCCTGTATTTGCTTTAACTTGAATATTATTTTTTCTATATTTTTCAGATTTTTAATTTTATTAGTATATGTTTGCAGTATGCAGTGATTATGTTCATTGTGGGAAATTAGTACATGTGCATAATACGTCTCTGTTCCTTTTATGTCCTTTCCCTCTACCTACATTTTAGCCACAAACTGTAAAACACATAAGGCAATTATACTAAATCCAGGTACACCGTTAGATATACTGTTCATGCTGGATTACAACACTCACCTCTTTTCCTACTGTCTGTCTTTTATTTTTTACTCTGTCTTTATACATTGCTTACTGGGTAGAACGTACCCTTGCTGTCTTTTAAAAATGACTCAGTAGAATAAGCGCTTGCCTGGCAAGTACAAGGGCCTGAGTTCAATCCCCAGTTCTGAAAAAAAAAAAAAAAAAAAAAAGACTTTTAATGTCATCTAATTTGAGTGAGAAATACATTGTTACTCACGTGGGTATTCTTCTGTAGGTGATATACCATTCTCATGTAAGTGAAGTTTTACAATATTTTTTATGTTGTATTTGGTGTCCAGAAATTTAACTATGAGGTGTTTTATTGTATATTTCATAATTTCTTTGTAGTAGTCGAGAGGAAACAATACATATAGGATACAGGTTAGTGGTTATGTGGCTGCATAGGGAAGAAACCTCCTCCCCACACACGGAAAACAAACCGAAGGAGAGAACAAACGATGAGACAGAGGGAGGAGAAGCTAGGATAAGACAGGAAGCTGCAGCCCATGTCAGGGCTGCTGGCTGATCTGGCGATCGTGCCAGGCCGTGACATCCTCTCAACACCTGGGGCAGAAGCTCCTGGGGTGGAAGCCCGCTTAGTACTTGCCTGGCCCCCACTGCTGGCCCTGACCCTAGGTCAGGCTGGGCTCAATGGCATTCCCGCTAGAACCAGGGGACCTGGAGACCGAGGTTTTTGCCACAAGGCAGGCTGTCTCTAATCCGGGCTGCTATGGAATTTGGGAGTGAGAGAGGAGTACAGAAGATGGGGGCTGGGGCCTGGGCCAGCATCTCCACAGACTGGGCACCTAGGGCCCTGTGGCCCAGAGGAGACTGGGAACTGAGGCAGAGACAGAAACAGTGACCGCCGAGGGCGCCGAGAATTGGCTCTCAGGTCCTGGCTCCTCCCACTCCCACTCCGGGGACCTTAGCACAGGGGACAGTGGGAACTGCATGCCCTGGAGAAATCACCGCCCTCCCACCCCAGGCGGCTGGCTTGTGAGAGAGTATCAGGGTTGTGTTCCCATTTTTTAATTTTCTACTCTTTTTTTCTTGTCTTTCACCATGTTGCTAAAAATAATTAGATTTGGCTTGTTTTATATGTGTATATGAATATTTAACTATTTGTCTCTGTTTTCTGATATAGTACCACAACAAGGTATTCGCCACTGATTGCCATACCACAGTTTGCTCCTTAAGGGTCTAACTTTCCTCGACGATCATTTCAATGGTTTAATACTGTCTCTTCGTCTCTTTTCTCATGCCTTTCCCCCACCTCGCTACGTCCCTTCCTATGCCTTCTTCTATCTCTCTCTCTCTGCTCTCCTGCTTGTTGAATCTTTTTCTTTGTCTATTTTTCTCTTTTAGCTTTTTGTCTTTTCTGCTCCTCCCAGTACACACTTCTAATATTGATCTAAATATCATGAATATTTAATTTTCTTTAAGTTGCTGTATTGCACTTCTTTCTTTCCTTGACCTCTCCTGGAGTAGCAAAATAGTACAGATCTTTTAAAACAAGGTTTCAAGTACCTTATACCGCACAGTTAGCTTCTCAATTATTGATGTTACCAGTTGGTTCTCTCTCCTTTCAAAGTGGTGCTATGAACCAAACCTAGTATCTAGAAACAAAAATCATATATGGAAACTTTCGTATGGAAACACATCCACAATCCAAGGTTTATTAAAATGAGATAGTCACTCAACAAGAAAAAATCCTCTACATGGCAATGGAAGACATACACTTCTCATCTGAACTGGCGGAGCACAGCCCACTGTCCAGAGCCATCTGTGGTCCGTGCAAGCAACAGGCTGGGCAGGCTGTGTGGTTGCCTGGTCCTTCACCTTCACAGTGTGGAGGTGGGGTGTGTGTGTGTGTGTGTGTGTGTACGTGCAACTGTGCATAAGAGCTAGTTACATCTGCAGTGGCTGAGATTGGCTTGTCAGGCTCTCTCTCATGGCGGGTTGCTTCCCGAGTCTTCTAAAACTAGATTTCCACCATCTCATTATTTGGACTCAGTTTCCATGTGGCTTTTTGCACTTTCTATTTATATTTTCTTCCCTTTCCTTCTTTCCTTCTGCATTTACAGATAACCTCTTACGTGTCCTCTTCATTGCTTCTCCTCTTTTCCCCCATTTCGTTTATTTTCTTCTGTGTGCCTTGCTTTTTCCTTCTCTTATTTTCCAGTTGGTTCTTTGTTACTGTTCTCGCATCTTCTTAGGTTACTGAAAGAATTGAAAAAAATGTAAACAAGGTTTATATGTTGATAGAAGATTGATCTTTTAAATTTGATGTTACCATAGTGGTTCTTTCCTTGATAGGGACAGATCCAAGGACTTTGAGTAGGTTGAGCAGGTTATGCATACTGAATCATACTCAAATCCAGGGCATGCTGCTAGGGAAAATCCACTTACTAAAGACAGCTCTACTACCATAGTGTTAGAGATTCTATCCCAAATAACCTACAACATGCACCACAAAAAGAGAAAACAAAATAACAAGATACATCCAAAATGTCAAAGCTGCTTAAGAGCTGACCTCACACACAGTGAAGTGGGTGAATTTGCAGACAAAGAACTCAAAAAACTAAAAGTGCACATATTTGGTGAGGTCAATAAAGACATGACTAAGTGGGTTACTGGATCAGCAGAGATGACCGACAGACTTAAGGAAGACACCAATGAGCATCTGAATGAACTAAAGAATAGAATGAAGCACAGCAAAGCCATAAAGAATTAGAGCTGGTGAAAAGGAATCCGTTAAAAATCCTGGAAATCCCATAGAAAGTTTTGGTAGTAGGTGAGATCCGCTAGAAATCTGAATGATCAGTGGGTCACAAAAGACATTTCATGATTCTCAGCTTCAAATGAAAATCAAGAGAAAATACGTCACAGCGTAAGATACAATCAAAGCAGTTGTAACAAAAAGCTATTAGCTGTGATGGGTTACATTAGGAAAAAGTGATCACAAATGGGGAAGTTAGAGGACCTCTGCAAACAGTCCTCAAGAAGAACTGTCCAAACCCAAAAACTGACAGAAAGGAAGAGATTTTAAAGATCAATGTGGAAATGAATGAAATTGATACTTAAAAACATCAATGAAATAGTTACTTCTTTGAAAGGGTAAACACCATTGCAAATCCCCTAACCAAACATAGAAAAGATGGAGAAGATATGCATAAATATAAATGAAAGAAGCAAAATTGCAGCAGACAATACCAAAATCTACACAACTTCCAGAACCATATGACATACCCGAATTGAACCAAGGAGACACACATGCCCCAAACAGACCAAGAGCAAGCAATGAAATGTACACAACAGCGTCAGACAGATAGCTCAGCAGACTAAAGCCCCTGCTTAGGCAAAGCTTAGGGACCGGGATTTGATCCTTGGCTCCACATGCTGTTCCGGGCCTGCCCCTGGGGTGCACTGAGATGGCAGTTGAGACTGGGTGTGGTGGCACATGCCTGTAATCCCAGCATTTGGGAGGCTGAAAAAAGGAGGATCGCTACAAGTCCAACCTGTGTAGTGAGACCCTGTAGACCCTGTACTAAATACATTTTAAAAAAGAAATGTATGCAAAAATGCAAACAATCAACTCGAGAGCTCAGGATTTGATGGAATCACCATTCAACATAACAGAACCTTAGAGAAGAGCTAATGCCAGTGCTTCTCAAAGCTGTTTATGTAACTGACAGGGAAGTAAATCTTCTAAACTCAGTTTTTGAAGCTAGCATTCCCTTAATACCAAAACTAGATACAGACTCCTCAAAAAAAAAAAAAAAATCACCTTTAAAAGCCTACAGCCTGATATCTCTGAGGAACACAGATCCAAAATCTTCAGTCAGATATTCACAAATATAATTCGTCATTATATCATGATAAAGTTGCCTCTGGCCCAGGGACAGATAGAAGGGTGGTTCAACACATATAAATCAACAAATAGAAGAAACTGCATAAATAGAATGAAGGATAAAAATTGCACCATCACCTCAATAGACTCCGAGAAAGTGTCTCTTCAAGGTAAAATAGGTACAGAGGGAACCATAACTCACATTAATAAAGGTGGCAACCCTACTGTCAGCATCATATTGAATGAGGAAAGTCTGTGAATATTTCCTTTAAAATTAAGAACGGAGCAAGGGCATCTACATTCACCTCTTTTGCTCACTCAGAATGGCGTATCTACACAATTTCAACTCTTCACAATGAATTTAATCAGTAAGTACTGCAAACATATATTAATATAAATTTTTAAGAAGTACTGGAAACTTTAGCCAGCATAACATTCAGACAAGAGAGAAAAGCTAAAGGGATATAAGTAGGAAGAAAAGTTAAAAACCTCTATTTATATAAGATAAGACACTGTGGATAGAAGACCCCCACCCAAAAAAAATGACAGAAAACATACAGGTGATAAATTTGACAAAATGGCAGAATAAAAATCAATACACAAAAATCAATAGCATTCCTACATGTCAATAATGAATGCATTAGGAAAGATTCCAGAACTGCTTCTGAAAGTGGCAAAAAAGTATATTTGATGTGAGGGGAAGTATTATGAAAAGGATTAATAGCAGCTTCTTTTATTGTAATAAATGTAAAAATTTAAACCTTAATAATTCAGAAAAACATTCCATTCATGATAGTTTAAAAAACTTAAGAATCAATCTAACTAAAGAAGAGAAAGAATATGTCTATAATGAGAACTATAGCACTCCAAAGAGAGCAATTGGAGAGGATGGAATAAAATGGAAAAATATTTCTTTCTCATGGATAGCAGAATTAATATTATCAAATGGCTATATTACCAGAGATGATTTATAGCTTTAATACAATATCTATTAAAATACTAGCAATATTTTGCATTGAGCTAGGTCTAGCAAAAACAATCCCAAAATTCATATTGAAACAGAAGGAACACAAAGGAGCCAAAACTATCCTGAGCAAAAAAAGCAAAGGACTGGGCATCACAGTTTTGCATTTCAAGTTATATTGCAAAATAGTAGTAAGGAAAACAATATGGACTGATTCAAAAATAGATGCGCAGAGCAGAAGGCAGAAACAACTTTGTGGACCTTCAGCTGTGTGAGTTCTGACAAATGAGTCACAGTAGGTGCTGAAGAAAAGATAGCCTCTTTAACAAATGTTGCCGGGAAAACTGTTATCTACATGCAGAAGATTGAAATTAGACAATATATCTTACCTTGCACTAAAATCAAGTCAAAACAAATAAAGATGATATATAAATACAGAAACTTTTTTCTGTATTTTAGGGAATACAGGGTGTTCAGAGTCTACAGGGTGTTCAGGGTCTCACTACTAGATGGGACTTGTAGTGATCCTCCTGTTTACAGCTTCCCAAGATCTGGGATTACAGGCTCATGCTACCTTGCCCAGTCTCAATTGCTATCTCACTGTGCCCTGGGGGCAGGACTGGCACATCAGGCCCGGGCATCTAATCCCCAGCCCCTGCGTCTGTTTGCAGGTACTTTAGTCCACGGAGCTATTTGGCTGGCCCTTGAAACTTTGAAATTGTTGCAAAGTAAGGGAAGCAAAACCATAGGCAGGCAATGACTTCTTAAGTACAACTTCAGGAGCACAAGAAACAATATCAAGAATCAACGAATGGGATGATACCAAACTAAGAAGATTCTATACAACATAAAAAAATCAATCTACAGTGTGAAGAGATAATTTACAGAATGGGCAAAATTATTTTACTTGCTACTTTTCTGATAGAGGACTGTTATCTAGAATATATAAACAAGTCAAAAAACTAAACCTTGAAAAACAAATGATCCAATAAAAAATGGGTAAATGAATTAAGCAGACATTTCACAGAAGCAGAAATTGAAAATAAATACAGAGAGGAATGTTCACAATCATTAGTCATTATAGAACTATAAATCAAAATATTGTGAGTTACCATCTTATGCCAATCATAAAGGCTATTAGCAAGAATACAAAAAAAAAAAGACAAACACTGATAAGGAGGTGAGAACAAAAGGAACCCTTCTGTATTACTGGTGGAGATGTAACTAGTACAATCACAATGGGAACTAGAATGGCATTTAAATCTAGAAATTGAATGTGACCCAGCTATATCTTCCTTAGTACACTGAAAGAGTTAAAAACATCATATTCATGCTGTAATTATAGACATACATACCATGTTTAGAGCCGCCCAAGCTTTTTGTTGTCGTTGTTGTACCAGAGATTGAACTCTGGACCTCGCGCTTGCCAGGCAGGCGCTATTTTACTGAGCTATCTCCCCAGCCCAGTAGAGCAAGTTTCAATAGTTAAGCTGTAGAAACACGTGAGTCAACAGAAAAGTTTACAAAGAAAATGTGGTACATAAGCAATATGTGATTACAAAATGCAGTGAATTTTTAGACTTGAAAAACTATTACTATAACAATATGGCCATAAACCTCCTTCGAATTCTCCCTATTATTTTAATCACAATTATCTCATCATTTTTGCCATTTTATGAGGCAGCTTTGAAAATCTTATTTTGTGAGTCTTTTTACTGGGGCTGCTATGGCTGGTATGTTCCATGTCTTAAATCAATTCCAAAACTTCATCTTTCACAGTCATCCTTACTTCATCAAAGAGCCAAAAGCTATGCTGTGCTAGACCCAGAGAACAAGGTCAATGAGGGCACCATAATATTTTCATGAGATGTCTTTCCTTGGGTGCCACTCAGCCACGGCATTCACTGTAGCTCTGAACAAACTTTGTAAAGACACTCCCTCAAGGGGACTTCAGAACTGCTTCAGTAAGTAAGAAGGACAGTGGAGCAAATGTACTCGAAGGAATGGGGTGTATTTTGAGTGAGATTTACAATAACATATCCTTTACTGGGATACTTTTTTATTTAAATATATATGTTTTGATCAGGCTTTTACACAGTGAAATGCTGTCCATCCATAACGAAGCACACAGTCATGTCATTTGCAAGAAATGGGTGGAATTTGAGACTACAAGGTGGAGTGAAACAAGTCAGATACAGAAAGATAAATGTTGCATGGATTCTGTTATATATTGTTATTTTCATAAATCATGAATAAAAGAATAAAATAATGGATAAATTGTAGAAAATAAAAAGAAAGATGAGAGAAGGATAAAGGCATTGACAGTTATTCAGATGCGCTCTGCATATGCCAATTCCCCAAAAGGAATTGGGGAAATTCCTCAAAATAAATTTGTTGCAGGTTATAATGTCTGGCAAATTTTTTCACTGTCATCCATCAAAAGCCTTGCTGTTAGAATTATTCCATGTATCTTAGAAAATATACCTAGTGTTTAATGATGCATAAATAGTATGATGAGTATTTTCATTCACTTCATAGTTATTAATATAATCAATACACCCATATTGAATTACTTGTAGAATATTTTCAACTGTGTTGGTAAGAAATTTTTAAGTGTTTATTCTCTTTATTCATATAATTTTTAGTTAATCTTCACAATAAAAAATGAAATTGAGGAATATAAACATAGGCAACATATATCAGACTATAGAATTTGTGATTTCAAATACATTACTACAGAAATAGTTACTATTTTTCTTTATGAAATTAGTTGGAAGTATAGTTAAACTTCAGACAAATTTTAATATTTTAGGTTAATGGTCTATAAAATATGTGATAAAACACATTTATACTAAAAATGATTTCTTATGTGTCTAATATTTAGATTTTTTTTTCAGTGTTATGGCTAGTTTTTCCTCCCCAAATGTGGAAATTCTACTTGAAAAATAAGATGAAAATGTTTCAGAAGTAAGGATATTACACAAAGTTTATTTTTAACTCAAGAGTTTTGAATAATTACATGAATTATGATCTTTTTTTCCTTAGTAGTATGTTCCTCTTTAAATAGGTTATACTCGTGTTAATGTGAAAATTGCTGTTTAAGAGAAAAGAAACCAACCTACCCCCTCTCCCTCAGGGTCTCATTCATCAAGGTCACTCTCACCTACAAAAGCATTTTCAAGTAATTTAAACAGACGGGTAAAGGTGCCAACCACAGTCAGATTTATCTTGACACAATTTATAGCTTCTGATAAGCTTTTTCTGTGGTTCTTTCTTCCTGAGACTTGGTTAAGCCTTCATTCACAGGCTACCCATCAGACTTCTTTGACATTTAGAGCCAGTCAAGGGTATTTTCTTCCTTCTACTCTTAAAATAAATTCTGTTGGTGCAAATCTAAGCCCATTTGAGATGCCTTCAGAACAATAGGTTGAAGTCAAGCAAAAAACACAACAATGGAATGTAAAAATGACCTCTTGCATCCTAAGCATTTAGCTTCTGCAATGAAATCTTTCAACAATTGAATTATTAACCACATGACCATGTCAGAACATATTGTATAGTATGCACTTCTTATTCTTATACAAATAGAAAGTATATAGTACATTGAACAAGTCAACAAAACAATATTTCAATGCTAAATTTAGGAGTGTTCCTTTGTAATTTACCCAGAAGCTTTTTGAGTTGGCTAAAAAAAACACACATTTTTGTTGATGCGGAAAAGATATCCTCCAGCTCTTTCTCATCCTTTTAATTAAATACTCTCTGAATAGGCTGAGATCTAAACTGAAACTAAATTATGGTATCAATTTTCAAAACAAAACTGAAGAACACAATTTAATCACTGCCTACATATAAACATGATAATCATTGTTAAAACAAAAAATCTACCTAAGACTGAAATGTTTTCATGTTTTGGGATAATCAGAATTAGAAATGAAACAGATTTGCAGCTGATTTTATCATAGTCTTGTCCTGACACAAACTTCTAAATTAGGAGCCTAGACTCCAGTAACAATGCTTATGGAAGTTAGCGGTGTTATGAAAGAGACAACTTGCCAAATGAAGGAAGAAATATTACACACTAGAAGCTGCTAATATAGAGTGGGACTGAAGGCTGTACTTACTATAACGTGTACACATGAATTTTGTTACATAAAATTCTTAGCATCAGATTATCAGAGGTCATGATCATGAGAAACATTCCCTACCGGTCCTTCCCAGCCCTCCTTCCATAACTACACCCCACCCAGCCCTAGTTAGGTACACATATCTGATCTGTTTCTCCTATGGCTTTCTCTGTATTATAATTTCTATTATCTTGCTCTATTTCCCACATAAGTTCTTTTCTTACATTAGGAAGTATCAGTTTCTTTCAACCATTCTGAATGAATGAAAGAAAAACACATTCTCATGGGTACCTTTTGAAACTTAAAGAGAGTAGCTTAAGTGATGAGCTCAGCGAAGTAGGAAGAACAAAAAGAGGCAAGGAGTGTTAAAACAAAATAGAAATGATAATGGATACATTCTTTGCATAAAAAATAAGTATGAGATTGTGGTTCTGGTAAACATGAAGAATAAAATCTAGAGCAGAATTGTTTGGTTTTAATAAAGGACAAAAATTCCTAAATTAGATGACCGACTATATCAAGATTTATAATTATTTTGCAAATCTGTTTTTTTTTTTTTTGTATTTTTAGGGAAGGGTCTACAGGGTGTTCAGGGTCTCACTGTTAGATCAGACTTGTAGTGATTCTCCTGTTTACATTTACAGTCTCCCAAGTGCTGGGATGACAGGTGTGTGCCACCACGCCAAGTCTCAACTGCAATTTCTGCACACCCTGAGGGCAGGGCCCAGCAGGCCTGGGGATTGAACTCCTGGTCCCTGCACCTGCTTGCAAGCCCTTTAATCTACTGAGCTATTTAACTGGCCCTTCTGTTGCAAAACCACAGATCTCTGGACTCAGTCATTTGAATTCTTTTCAGATTCCCAGCTGACTTCACAGAAACTCACTAACCTGCTCTAAATATGTAATGGAACTGTAAGGACCTACCATAGTCAAAATAATTTTTTAAAAGAACACAGTAGCTTTCTCATGTTACTACAAAGCAATTCATCTCAAAACAGTGCAGGACTACATTAAAGAAACATACATAGAACATTGAAATTGAATTAAGTGTCCAGAAATAAAATCATGTGTCTATCATAAAAAAAACTTGAGAGAAATATACTTGTATTTATTCCTATACACTTTACAAATCTTAAAGAATACTTATTGAGAAACTATTTTTCATGTGTACATGTCTACAGAGTATGTCTATGTCTACATATAGACACACTATATTGTCATGTATATGTTTATATAGAAACTAGTTTCTCATTAAAATATTTCTACCCCACATGTAATGTCTTTTCTGGCATTTTTACAAACTTACTCATATAAATTCTATATCATTTTTAAAAAATATATTTCAACAGTATTTTTATGGTGCAAAATTTGGAAAGTTAAAAAAAGTAGAAAAAAATTGATAACATCATGCATAGACTTTTATGAATATCATTTTATTTCCAGAGGAGTGATTTCATGCCCACACATTTATTTTGGTTTATCTAGATACTTGAAGGAAGCTTATAT
>NW_004524579.1:9400986-9401761 GCF_000260255.1 Octodon degus | reverse complement strand
TATTCATATTTTTACTGACTTACACTATTTACTTTCCAAATGAGGTAGTCAATGGATCGATACTAGGTGACACAAACATTTAAGTTCTTCAGTCACTTGTTTATTCCTGTGCTGTGATTATCCAAACCAATTTTCTTTAACCTCCTATTCATTTTTTTTCTAGTGTGAGTGGGAATATGGGCACTCATTAGCTGATCATACAAATTATTCAGAGGAACAAAGAATCTGATCCTTAGCAAGCATAATTAGAACTTTCCTTGAGTTTACTGTCCTATTATTTGTTCCTTGAGCTAGAAGGTCTTCTAGGAAGTGCAGTGTGGGTGGGTGTGCATGCAAGGTTGCTGTGAGGGAGAAGCAGATATGGGTGAGGCACAGCACAAGATCTAAGATGGGAGTACTACAGTGGTGCTTGTACATTCACAGGTGAAGAATTTCCTGCAGAATGTGCTACTCTGATGAAATTTGGTATCCATGAGTAGTTGAATAATTTGTAATGTGGACACAGGAAATTTATTGTGGAGAAATATTAGTATTGATAACTTTTTTGTGGTACCAGGGATTGAACTCAGGACCCTTCACTTGCCAGGCAAGCACTTATTCTACTGAGCTATCTCCCTGGCCCAAGGATTGTTAACTTAGAATTAATTATCATTTGTAAATACTCCTCCTCAATGCCACTGCAGATTAATGAAGACAAGAATCAAAGAATTTAAGGAGCTGTTTGCTATGTAAGTAAATGAGGAAATTCTTTATTTTTAATAATTATTTAAGATGG
>NW_004524579.1:9389035-9400886 GCF_000260255.1 Octodon degus | reverse complement strand
GTTGATTCATTGCTTTCAGCTGTGTGAGGGCGGGAGAGGGTCCGGCCCACGCTGTGCCTGGGCTGGGACTGGTCCCACTGGCGCAGGGTAGCAGGAAGCTCTCCACACACTCACCGGACCTGGGCTAGGACTGGGTCTCGGTAGCTTGAGTCTTGAGGCAAAAATTATTTATACATTTTTTGGATTGAGTGTTTAACAATGCTGGTTTTAGAGAACTCTTGTGTCTCGCACTATTGACTGGCTAAGCCAGCATCTTTATATGTACTCTTGCTCCTCATCTCTCTCACAATGCAGAGTCTGTGTGACCTTTTCAAAGACTCTTGGATATTACGTCCCTAGTGCTTGTTGCACCTTGGGTCATGGCAGGTGTACTAATAATACGGCTATAGGAAAATTTCCTGCAGCATCAAACTTAGGAATTGTTGGTAAGTATATAGATAGTTGGTTTAATATAAATGAAAGTTCCGTCAAATACCATATACTAGAGTCCTTAGCAGAACAAATAGGATTGACCTATTGACTTTCCAGGAAATCCTAGACATTCATAGAGCACTTAGTTAAAGCCACTAAGCAAAAGTAGATGATATCGTGATGTAGCAGGGTGCAGATCAAATGGAAGATCTTCAGGTTCATTGATAAGACCATGAACATACCCATGTTTGTAGATACTTGAGGACAAAAAGGCACAAATAAAGTTTAACCTCACATATTTTTATTTTATTTTCAAAACATGATTTTAAAAGTTTCTAGGTGGACTGGAGAGATAGCTCAGTGCTCTAAGTGCCTGCCTGGGAAGTGCAAGGCCCTGAGTTTGATCCTTGGTTCTGCATGCTGTGCTGGCCCCTAAACCATGCATGGTGGTGCACACCTGTAACCCCAGCACTGGGGAGGATGAGACAGGAGGATCCGTATGAGTCCATGCTGCATAGAGAGACCCTGTATCCAGTAAATTGAAAGTTTCTAGGTAAGAACGGGAAAGGTCTGTGACTTTAAAGAGTTTCCTAGAGATCAGTTCAGCTTGGGACTGAATGAATTGCGAGGCCTGGGGTGCATCGTAAGTGCACATATGAGCCATGTTTGATGCTTTTAAACTAGCTCAAGCTCACTGAATAATGGAAGTTTTGTAAATGTCAAGCAATATTTAACAGTAAAATTTGGAAGGATTTGTAATGTAGACCATAAAAGAATTGTAGAACATAAAAATTTAAGAGTCAAGTAAAAGAGGCTATGAACCACACACACACACACACACACACACACACACACACACACACTCATGCATGCATACCATGAGAAAGGCTGGAAATATAGGAAGAAAAATTGATCAAAGAGACATAAAAAGTAAATAGTAAGCCTTTATTTCTGCTAAAAGTTGTTAAATTTCTTAAAGGCCTCAAAAAACTTCTTAGGGAAATGGTACTAAGGATTTATTTAACATTTGTTTTTAATTAATTTAGTCTTTATAGTTTGCTATTAAAAATTTATGTTAACATCTATTTAAAATAAGAATTAAATTACTTTCAAAAAGTAAAAGCAAATGCCAGGTGGAAGAATTGCTGTTCTATAAGAAACCTATCTCATGCTCATATAGGAAGTTAGAAGAAAAGGAGAAATAGAAATGTAACTTTCTGGCAGGAGATGGCAAAAACTTGACAATGTACTAGAAAGCCCACTTTTTTTCAGTGAATGAGGTGGTTTAGGGATTGTAGGTTATCCAGCTAGCTTTAGAGAGCAGTGACAATATTAATGAGAGACAAAGTTAAAGGAGATAAATAAAAGTGATTTTTGAGTGCTCAGAAACAATGAACACCACGGCTTGAATTAACACTGCTATGGGTTGGTGTAAAATGCTCCCCCCGTGTCTTATGTATTTCCCAGGTGACTGCATCGGGGGATGCTACACTCTGCAGTGGATCTGAGGAGGTGAGCCCTGGATGCAGCTGGGGCCCCGGGGTGTGACGTGGACTGGGCTGGTCCTGTCCTCAGCTCCTCCCTTCTCTCTCTGCCTCCTGGATCCCATGATGTGAGCCATTTTCTTCCTCCAGGTCCATCTGCCATGCTCCTTCTGCTGTGGTGCCCCATAGAAATGAACCATGTCCTTTAAAGTCCAAGGTCAAGATAAACTCAGTTAAGTTGTGGGCATTTTGTCCAGACTAAAGAAAATTAACTAATGCAAGTAGTAATACAAAGAGCACTTCCACTTAGCTTTCTTTCTGTGCCTTGTTTTCCTCTCCCTTTTTTTAATTAACGTAGAGCCCTAATGCATGATGGCTTTACAACTACAATATTAAGAATATTTATTATCATGCTTTTTGTGAATTAATGCTTTATTATACACAGGACAACCTTTTTATCTCAATACATTTGCCTGGTGATATAGGCTTTGTTCTTTTAAATCAAAGTATTTCTGCCAGCAGGCATTGCTGTGACCAGAACAGATTACCAAAAAATTACAAAAATAAATGAAATCCTTCTCTCTTTCTTTTTTTCTCTATCTCTCCCTTACCTCGCAATTTGAAAATATTTTTAAAAGTTTTGCTGAGAACTGGCTAATAGAAACCAACATCTACTGAGGGCAAAATTTGTTATTTACATATTAAATGGGCTGCTGTTATTTATACTAGTGCCATGTTGTGTTCTAGCTAAATTTGTTTACTGTACCTCATTAGTGGTTTAATAGTACACAGATTTCTACAACTTTCAAAACTGAGACAACTTATGGTTCTTGCAACATGGAGTTCTTGCTGTATTTAAGGATATAAATTTAATACAGGTTGCTATTTTTTTTTTAGTAGTTTTCAATTAAACTAAGGTCCTTTGGGGAAAGAGTGGATTGGAGGCGAGGAAGTGACACTGTTGGAGCCTCGGCCTGGGCTTGATAATCTGTCTGGATCCCACAGCACAGAAGGGCATCTACCTGATTTGGCACCGACGGGATGCTATGTGAGGCAGGGCAGGAGGCCAAGTGTCTTCAATAGTTTTTGCCTGAGATTGGAATTCATTTTGGTATCTTCAAATATAACTGGGGGGTCTTGGGCTGTAGGTACTGTGAATATTAATTTGTACTAATCAGATTTGGAGGAAAGCTTACCATGTTTTAGTCATATGTTTAGTTTAAGAATTTAAGGAGTTATTTTCGATTTGCATTCAAGAAGGAGGCTGGCGATAAAGCAGAGGACATACACTTCCTTAATCTTGATAAACTGGTACAATTTCATCAAATTTCCACTTGCTGTCTCTGAGTGACTGTTTATAATAGGTAAGCAGTAAATCGAATGCTGTAACAAAATGCTGCAGCAAATATATACTCAGACTAAGAGCCTAACTGACTGTGGGCGTCTGTCCCACGCTGGTTACTGCTTCACACTGACAGTAAGCGTTTTCAGCCCTGGAGTCAGCTAGCCAGTCAAATATGCCAGCTTTTTTCTCCCTTATGGGGGATTGGATTTAGGACCTTTACAGTGAGCTGCACCATGGGCCTATTTTTTACTTTCCACTTTGAGACAGAGTCTCTTCAAGTCATTAAATTACCCAGAAATTTGGGCTCCGATTTGCAATCCCTCTGCTTCTGAGCCCGCCCTGGAGTGCTGGCTGCGATTAGATGCTTGCGCCATGCGTCCAGCTTACGTTAGCGCTTGACTCTCTGGCTTCTCCGTACTTTTTCTAGCTCTCACTGATGCACACCTCGGTGTGTGCTAGGAGCATAAGCTCTGAATCAATGGTGCTATGTCTACACGGAGTCTTCGTGGTCTGTTTACAACTGTGAATGAACTCTCAGTAAGATCCGTAGTCCTTATGAATGCCTGGTGGAGACCGACACAGGTACGGTGGAAGTACAGAAACCTGACCCTCCATGCAGCTATTTCCTGCCACCGTCCCAAGTCCAGTTGCTTTGCCAGCCTTGCGCAGGCCCTTGCTCCTCAGGTCTCTGAGGCTACCGCTATAGCTGGGCCTCAGCTTCTTGGACCACAGTAGGAAAGGCCTCCCGGCAGAGCACTGGCTAAACGGGCAGCTCCTCTCGTGTTTCTGCAGGTATCAAGATCCTGCTTTGCCTGCTTTTTAATGCTGCAAAACAGAGAAGTCATATATTTTGTTCAGCATGTTATTGTTTATAATAGAAAGAAAATAATTTCTTCTTCCATCAGGCCATTACAGATAGAAGCAACACTTACGGAGTCTATGCATTTTAAACAGACAATTATAAATACTTTCTTTAAGAAGTTTTTAAAATTGTGAAGTAAGTAGTGTACATACATAAGGTGTATAGCTTGGTGTTTCAGTAAATTTGCCCAGTGAAATGATTTCTGTGAGTAAATAAATGAGCAGATCTAGCTCTCACATAGGTAGCGTTTTGGTGACAGATGACAGCACTTAAAATAGATTCAACTTCTTCTAGTGCACAGTGAAATATAAATCACTATGGTCATCCTCACGCTGTGGTTAGAGTTTTAGAATTATTCATCCCAAATACCTGCTACTTTGCACCCTTGATCAAATCTCTGCCCCTGGTAACTACAGATCTATGCTCTACTTTTAGGTATTTGACTTTGAGTACTCCACATGTAAATGAGATTCTACATCAGGTTTGTTTATGGGTCTGTCTAGTGTTATTTAGCAAAACCAACTCCAGGACCACCCATGTTGCCAAAAAATGGCATGATGTTTCTCTTCTAAGACTGAACAAATAGTCAAATTCACTTGGGTGTGGTTGATCTCCAGACCACCTCTAGCTTTGAAAATATATTAAGGCAGATTTTGCAGGATTCAGTGCATAATTGTATTTATGGCTATGATTTCTTCATCATTACAGCAAAAGGATGCAAAGGAACAAGATACATGGAACGATGTATGGACAAAACCAGGGAAAAGCCGTCTATCGCTTTCTCCCAATGGATAACTTAATTCTTCTAGCAATGCGTTACAGCAATGCAAATAAACAGTTGTGTGCCAGGGAGGCTTGTTAGAGACCCGGTGCCCAGAGTTGTTTCACTTAGTGGCCTCCACCTAGCGTAAGTAGAAAATTATAGAGTCCCACAAGGAAAACAGGTGTTCAACATATTGTTTGCACAAATCCGTTAGCTCTAGTCAATCATCTTTATCATTTTAGAATTGGTGGGATCCTTCTAGAAATGTTATTCCCAGACTCTAGCCAAAAGCTCACCTTACAGGTTTCTAGGAATAGCTGAGTTAGGCCTATTATGTTAAATGTTTTCTGAACAATTTGATACCTCCAGTTTATTCCCTGAGAGACACATAACCTATCATGAGCTTTTTATTTCATGACCAACACTCCTCTGTTTTAATTGTTTGTCTAATATTTTAAGCTTCTGTTTTTAAAGAACAAAATAGATAATATTTATTTTTTCAAGTAATGTTAAAATATTTTGATAGCTTTGACTATAGACAAATTCACAGCCCATGCTCATTTTTGCCAGATACCTAATTTCTAAGATTGCCTTGCTGGGATTTACTTGGAAGCCTAAAACACCAAGACTCACAAGTTTCATATTCCTTGTTGAGACTCACCTGATAATAGCAAATTTGAGTCCACCAACACAGGCATTCACGTCTCAGGCACACAAGCCTCTGCCTTCCTTTTTGGTGTTTGTGTGGAGATGGCCAGAGAATGCGCAGGGTACAGGCTGAAAATATATGCAGAAAGCTGAAGTTCAGGGGCCAGGTGGACTGAGGTTAATTCTCAATTTTGGCTTGTATTTGCAAGTTTCCCAACCACTTAAAAATTTTGGACCTGAATCTCTCCTTTGTAAAATAAAATAAAGTAAAATATACTAAGATGAGTTATTTTTAGGGTTCAAAATTATAATCTGTGAATGCAACCATAAATGTAGTTCTTTACTTGTAAATCTATTTGTATATATTTCCATGAGGAGGAGGAGCAGTTTAGTAGTCATGAGTTGTGTGCTCTGTAGATTAACAGAACATAACTATTACTGTGAGTAATGAGAACAAACTATCTCTCTTATCTCTGCATCTTTTTCTTTTATTTGTGATAATGAAATTGAGCCCAATGATTACTAATCTACATCCCCAATCTGTTTTTATTTTTTTCATTTTAAGAAATAGTCTTGCCAGATTTCCAAAGATGACCTCCATCTTGGGATCCTCCTGCCCCAGCTTTCTGAGTATCTGAAGTGGCAAACTGACAATTTGCACATCTCATTCTTTTTTTCTCCCAGCATGATTAAGCCATAAGAAATCTTATTATAACTTAATCTGTCAATAAGTAGAATTATTGCTCCTTTATAAATCAGAAGTTCTTTCCCTTAGATGGTTTAATTTTTTTCTCTTTCTAATATTTTGTTGGACATACTATAATGTATCTCTATGTTTTTCTTTTCTTTTCTTTTCTTTTTTCTGTACCAGGCATTGAACGCAAGACATTGTGCTTGCCGAGCAGATGCTTATGCCACTGAACTGTCTCCTCGGCCCTATGGTAACTATTTTTTTATTACTTCTCATTAGATTTCAGAGTCCTTTTGAATGGAGTTATGAAAAGGCCATTTGTTCATGGAAAATTCATTACATTCATTTCTCAAAATATTGCTTTTTTTCATCAATTCCGTTCTTTGGTTCTAGAAGAGAAAATGGACAGCTAAGTCCAGACAACAAGCTGGGGTGCTGCTAGCTCTTGCAAATAAGCTTATTGGAGCACAGCACATAATCATTATGAATTTTCTAGATCTGCTCTGGAAGTGCAGTGGCAGATAGAGTATCTACAAAGACAGACAGCAAAGTTGAAAATGTTTAGGCTCAGTTTCTTTCATAAAGTCTGCTGACCGCTGTTATAGAGATTCCTTTATGTAAAAATGTGATTTAAGCATTACTTGCATTTCCTAACACATTCTTCAGACTTTTAAATGATGTTTCACTTTTGTATATGTTCTTGGTTTCCTATTTATTTACGCTATTCAAGTTTCCATCCTAGGGATTAGAGTTTTTAAATTTAAAATGTCAATGACATCCTATTTCCAATACTTTAATTGATTAACTTCATACAGCCTGCTTGTGATTTATTTCTTCTTGCTCCATTTTAAAATGTCCTATAAATTTTTATGGAGGTAATATCTTAGTTATCTAACCTACTAAAATTTAAATTCCTTGAAGGCACTGATCTTTTTCATCTCTGTCTTTTCCCCAGCTATTCACGGTACCTGGAAGCATGCCTCATACTATAAAGACATTTCCTAGATATTTGTTAAATATCATGTAGGAGTCTAAGTACAATTATATATAGTAATTTGCAAAAAATGATTCTAGGGGCCAGGCAAAGAGCTCAGTGGATTAAAGTGCCTGCAAGCAGGTGCAGGGGCCAGGGTTCGATCCCTGGGCCTGCCGTGCCAGACCCGCCCCCGGGGCACCCTGAGGTGGCAATTGAGACTGGGCTTGGTGGATATCAGTGATACCAGCACTTGGGAGGCTGGAAACAGGTGGATCACTATGAGTCCAATCTAGTAGTGAGACCCTGAACACACTGTAGACCTTTCCTTACAATAAAAATTTCTAATTTTTATGTTATCTGAATTAAATGTATTTCCAAATTATTGATTTTGTTGGTTCTCTTTTTCTTTATTTTCTTATGTTGTTTGCAAATTTTATTTGCAGATTTGAATGAAATCCTCTCTTCTCTCCTAGTACTTAATCAGAGATCCACCTATTTAACCCAAGTTTTCTATTGCTGCTACCGTCTTTATGCTCCCTGGTACTATTGAAGACATCTTCAAAAAGTCATTAAGGAAGAAGGTGACTTGGCTCAATTACTGGACATCTGTCCACAATTACCCATGCCTTCTTTTTTATTTTTTCCTGAAACACAAAATGTGAGGTATGCTTTATACTCAACAAATAGCTTCTCCAAGTAGCCTATAATAGTAGCTGGATTACTTTGCTGAATTCATGCACCTACAATATATGAATGGAAATGAAATATCCATCTCTGACAAAGGTAAGCAAAACAGGGGGATATAAATTAAGCACCATTTTGTAGTGAAAAAATATATATCTGTATATACAAAATAGCATAGATATACAACTACTTTCTCTTAGTTCAATGAGAAGTTTTGAATAGTGGTTAGTCAAGATTTCATGTCTGCACCTTGAACTATGAATAGCTACTACAAAGACAGCAGTATGCAATGTATTAATTATTGTAACTGTCCTACTAACCTGTTTTGAAACTGTCTCATTGCTACTTCTTTCTCAATAAAATTGTTTAAAAAGCAAATAATTTCTCCAAGACTCCAACACTTGCTCAAAAGCAAGACAGCATTTGGTGAAACTTCCAGGATAAGCTAGACTGCAATCACTGCTTCTTGCAAGTACTTTTCGTCTCTCCTGCTTCATACAACACATGTCTAGGTACCTCCATTGGTTTCTAGAGCAACTCAGTTTCACAGCCTCTTCTCCTCTCGCCACTTTCCATTTCTGTCATGTCTCATCTCCTAGAAATAGTTAGCTATTTTGTGAAGCCATCTATAGTTTTCTAAACTTTTCTTTTTTTATTTTTTGTAAGTTCAGTAGTTCCCTGAGTGTGTAAATCTACCATGCATCTGTACTCTCATTCTTCTACCTTTATATTTTGCATGTACTTTCCCCCTCGTATGCTGGCATCCAGTAATTCTCTGCGTGATTCCTGCACTATGCTGCAATGTTTCCCACCTTATTAAAAATCTCCTTTCCCTCACACTTCCCTCCAGCTACAGCCTGCATTTTTGTCTGCTTGACTGTACAACTCTCTACTTGCCAACTCCATTTCTTCTCCCTTTCTGTTCTCAATGCATTCTTTTGCTTCACTAAGACCATGTAGCTATGAATTCAAAGAACAGCATATATGACATTAACTCACTAGTTCTAGATTCTTACTTCATATTGCTTATTAAGAGCACCTGGCACACTTGATCACCCTTCTTCCTACTTAAAGCACTTTCTTTGTTTCCATTTGCTAGTACCCATCCTATATTGAGTATCTGTTTCACTTTTCTTGCATTTCCAGGCTATTCATGATTCTTGTTAAATTTCTTGATTGTTCAAAATTATGTTGGTGTACTCTTAGGAAGTATCTTCTTTTACTCTCTAGGTGAGTTCATCCAGTTCCACACTTTCAGATGTTGTCTATATTCTCTTGATGCAGTGACAGACAACTTTAGCCCAAACATTTTCCTTTATTAGAAACTCTAAATCCCCCTTTAAATTTCTAGTAGGTATTTTAGTCTTAAGTCAAAAATAGTTGATTCCTTTTAAAATTGCTTTAAAAGTTACTCCTCCTTCTTCTTATTCTATCTCAATAAATGGCATCTGTATTAAGTCTATCTAGCAAAACCAAATCACAACAAACCAAAACAAAATCACTGCAATACTTGCAGTCCTACTTGATTTCTAGTTCTTATAATCCACATCTAATTTGTAAGAAAGTCCTGTCTGTTTTTAAAAACATATTGAATATCTGATCATTTATGAGCATGATTGTGACTACATGATATTTATTCAATAATGATTTCTTATCAGGATAGATACTTAACTCATTCTTAGGTTTTCTTTCTTAACTCCTATGTCTTATTCTTCATGCAACTGCCAGAGTGTTCCTTTAGAAGAGGGACACAGATTATTTCTTTCTCTATGATCTTGAGAGTGGTTATCACATTTATAGTAAAATCTGAAGTTCTAAATTCTATGTTATTTTGCCCTGGTTGCCCTGCTTAAGGGCCAGAGGATTTTGTGCTGCATGCTAAGCTGCTTATTTGATACTGTGTCCTAGTACTTTGCTCATTCTTGACTCACTCAGACACATTGCCCTAATACTTTTTTGTTAACACACCAAATACTTTCTTTTCTCTATAACACATGAGTGTTTCAACAGTGCCAATGAACTTCTGTTTGATTGTGAACAGGGTAAAGATGTCAACAAGATGTGAGGTTGCTTTCAGTTTTTGTGTGCTTCCTCTTGGGCAAAACAAAAGCAAAAATGGCAAGAGAAGACTTGGAACTTCATCTACAAGGAAGAAGAAAGCCTTCAGTCAGCTGCTGCATGAGGAAGTATTGTAAGCTGGGAAAAGTGGGAACCGTAGGTAGGGCTGGGTCAGGGAACCAAGTCCTTTAAGAAGTAGGAGAGAACGAGGAGAAGTAGGAGAGAGCAAGCAGTTGAGCTGATAGCCTGTGGCTTGCTACCTACTTCTGTGCCATTGACTCTGAGCTGACAGCCTGCAATCTTGACACTGTTTCTATGTAGCTGACACTGTCCCAAATAAGCTGCTCCTTAGGGCTACTTCTCCCTAAAGAAATTAGCCTCAAATCCCCCTGTTAGCTCACCAAAACTAGTCCCCAAGCAACAAATCCAATAACCAATCAGGTAGTGACATTCCAATGGGAGAGTGAAGAGGACAGCCTGCCTCTATAAAAACAGAACTGCTAGCCCATACTCAGTGGTGACCTAGCTCTAGGTACACAACTTCTCTGGAGTGGTTTTATATTAATTCTCTTGTGATACCTACAGTGAAGTTAGTTCTGCATTGCAGTAATCTTCTGACTCCTCTTCCTCTTCATATGCCAGAGACAGACATGCCAGGTGAGGCTGTGCCTAGGGATCCTAGACCCCTAGGTACAATGTAATTTGGGGGCTCATCAAGGCTTAAAAGAAAACCACCTAAAACAAATGGACACAGTCAACGTGCTCAACCTAAACAAGAGTAAACATGGGAGGACACTTGGCCTCCTCTCAGCATGCTTTCCAGAGATAACAACCCCCCCACCGTCTGCCACAGTGGCTGGGCCCCATTGAGGTGATAGGGCACCCTGGATGCCAGAATTGAATGCAGTCTCCAGCTGTCAAGGAAGAATTCAGACTTTACCTTCCATGGTTTAGTGGTAGATCTGCTAAAATACTAAATACCTATGCCAAGAGGGGATTTGTCAGTTTCAAGATAGGGTTAGAGTTAGGGTGAGGGTGAGGGTGAGGGTTAGGGTTAGGGTTGGGTTAGGGTTAGGGTTAGGGTTAGGGTTTGGTTAGAAGCTCTACTAGAGAATCTCATCAGAACTTTTTCTTAAACCCTTTCTTGAGGAAAAAGAGGCTGAAAGTATCCTTCACACTTTTGGTTTCCGGTAGGTTCACATGTCAAAAAGAAGGGGTTCCTAATGTGTCCAGAAGATCACTTTATCCTTGATCCCTGGCATGTGATTTCTTTAAGGTTATATCAATTTTCTACTTGACTCCTGATCATGGATGCCTCATTTGTAAAAAGAGATTCCCTTGTGCATCTTCTGTCTTGGTGAACACAGAGCAACGAATTCTCTAACTGATCATACATTCAGTTTCCTGAATCCTATTGGTTACAGTCTGAAAGTGACGGTCAGTCGGTTTTTCATCTGTTTTGTCACTCACCAACTATCCCCGAAATACTCTTTCCTAAGCAAAAGTCCCACTTGAGTCTTACTATTTAGTGAGAGGATCCCTGATTCTCTTTCACAAACTTGAAATGCAACAGAAAATGATACTCTCAGAATACCACTGGATCACTCTTCCCTATTTGACTTCCTGTTGCCCTGGCTTTATAAAATTTCTTCCTAAGAATCCAAGAGCCTCTGAGATTTAGCCTTACTGCTCCTTTTAAGACCTGTCAGAGAGAATTTTGGGAATTACCTATCTTTAAAGAGTGGTCATATCAACATTGGGTTAAGTAAAAGAGAACTACTTCAGGTCCCAGACTTTTGAGGAGGAAAAGCAATTTCTCCCACAACAGGGTCCAGCACAGCTGAGCTGCATGGCAGCTGGGATTTCATTTCCTGAGGCCAGCTTCCAGGCCTTAAGGTAAGGTACAACTTACCTGATGCCAGAAGGGAG
>NW_004524579.1:9369423-9384725 GCF_000260255.1 Octodon degus | reverse complement strand
AGAATCAAAGAATTTAAGGAGCTGTTTGCTATGTAAGTAAATGAGGAAATTCTTTATTTTTAATAATTATTTAAGATGGAATATGAATGATTGCAGTGCAGCTGTTTCCTGAACAAAGCCCTGGAAGTACTACTTTTGTCAGTGTATTTCTATGTAGGTACATAGCTCTTACAATAAAGGAATAAAGCTTGTAGTAGGCATGAGGAGATAGAAGATATATGGAGCACTTTAACAGACACTGTGCCATATTAAAAATCAGGAATTATTTTTGCTGCTCCAAATTATTAACAGAAATAATTTATGTGACAGAGGTCTTGAAAGTACTGTGTATATGTTAAGAAATGACATTTCTACCATAAAAGCTTCTTTCTAGGATCTGGGAACTTGATCATAAAAGTTGTCTTGCGGCTGACACCTGGCATCTGCTGTGTTCATTTGAAGCACAAATAGCTTTCCATTATAGAGAAATTTTCACTGTTATATGTCGAAAAACACAAAAGACATTAGCTTTAATATTTCTAATTCATTAAAGTTTAATGGGAAGTACAGTTTTATTACTTTGAAGTTTTTGTCTTAAAATTTGTGATTAAATATTGAAGACTGCAAGGCAACACATGCACACCAACTTAATGGGCATTCAAGATTATCATTAATTTAGCAACAGTACATTGTGGCAGAGGAAAATCTGAAGGCCTAACAAGACAAGTGGCAGTCATCACTGGTGAGGCCAACACACCGCAGGGGCTTCATTAGGGATAATAACTGTAGATTCTTTTTTGTAAAATTTATAAACTTTAAGTACAATTAGAATTAGTCTCTGATTCAAGTAAAAGAAAATAGCTGCAAATGTCTTGGCTGCTGTAGAAACATAATTTTTTGTTTCAGATATAGAAATATGTATGCAGAAGAGAACATTTGCACTTTAAGTTGAATAGTGCTGATTAAAGTGGTAGGATATTTGGGTAAAATATACTGGAAT
The DNA here is from genome assembly GCF_000260255.1 of Octodon degus. NCBI lineage: Eukaryota > Metazoa > Chordata > Mammalia > Rodentia > Octodontidae > Octodon > Octodon degus. The sequence continues at coordinate 9,383,746 of NW_004524579.1, read as the reverse complement.
TATAAATCCAATTGCCCAACAGTAATCAGAATAAAACTATGGATATTAAAGTTGTGTCCACCCTGATCTAAACTGTGGCTCAAACTATGTTTAATGCAACACATTGTGTGTATGTGTGTGTGTGTAAGTGTGTGTAGATTTCTAGATAGACATTTCAAATCATATATTTAGATAGTAAATGCAACATTTTAATTAAACACCCATTCTGACTGATGGGCTGCTAACTGAATCTACACAATTTCATCCAGGATCAGACTTCAATGTTTTTCCTGTTATTCATGCTCAGTGGACTCAAGGGTGTGTGCAAGTCTCTGTGCATGGAGGCACTTGTCATCAAAGACTGAGATGTATTCTTTGTCTTTTGTTGCTGAGCCAAGAAGCTTTTCACCCTAAAGTCTAGTTAGCATCTAGCCCTACTGACACCTCAGGCCATGGTGAAGGCCTCACTTTAGCACTTACTAGTTGGCTTGTGGATTCTTTGAGTTCTTAGGGGTTTCGTTCATTCCTCTTGCCATTGCGGTTGTTCTGTACCCTCTCAAGGACAGGAGTAAGCCTGAGAAACTTTGTTTCACATGCTCCATTTTCTGTCTCTATGAGAGCTTTGAGTGGGGTGGGAGGCCCTTCAGAGTTCCGGGTGGAATTGCTCTGTCATGATTTTTAATCTGCTCTTATTATGTCATGCTGTTTTTAGATACTTTACTCTGAGCATCGCCACCTTCCTGTATTTCAAACAGAGAGGATCATGTATCCTGCTTTCATATCAAATTTCTATTATTTACCATTATGCTTTACCTTAAGGCCAGGTTGATGGTTTAGGTGGGACACTGCTTTGATCCTGATAGCTGCACTGACCATGGTGCTGGACACTTGTTACTGGCTTCTCTGGTCTACTTCTCCAGCATTCACCACTCTGTTCTTTTCCCTTGAAGGTTGAGTTCTCTGATCAGTGTGAATGGTGCCCTTTATCTCTGGCTTCTGTCTTTTAATGGGAGATAATAGAATAAGACAGAAAGGAAGGAAGCCAGTGATTTGATGCTGATTTTTCTTACATTTAATTTCTATACATGTAAGGCCCTGAGTTCTACAAGGTGAGTGAAGGTCAGAATTCCTGTTAGATGATAGGACTAAACCTTTTCTGAGTTCTGCTAGCCTTTATTTTCCACACGCCATCAAGTTGTGTTGGTAAAAGCTCCCTCTGTGTCTTAATTCCAGGATTTTTAAAAATCAATTGTTTGATTTTTCTTAAACATGTGTACAACTTGAACAATATGCTTTATTAAGGCCTTTGCATTGTCCTTCTAAAATAACCTCTTTTTGCTGATAATTCCTTGACTCTTATGGTACTTGACAGCATTAGAAACCTCTGGAGTCAGATCTTCAGGTTGAGATTCTGAGGCTGGTTTGGACACAGCTAAGGAGCACACGGCCAACTTGTTTGCCAGAGACAAAGGTAACTCAGTAGATTGCCTCATGTAATGGCTTTTCTGTTACTCAGATTATTACTAAGGAAATCCTGGAACAGAGATCACACGTGGAAAGTTACCAGGTTTTAAAATTATTCTCTATGGCACCAATAAGGAATATGAAGTCTGGGTGGTCAGCTGACTTTTTCAGATGACCTTGCATAGCAAATGCAGGGAAAATGAGAAGCTGAGCATCTTTACTGCTAATTTGGGGCATGAGTGAAAAATGAGAAAGCACCTGTGTTAGCTTTCAAGGCAGCGCTCATTTCTCGAACTCTCAAGAAAAATGTCTCTTAGACTCTGATGAAGGTTAAACTTATAGAAGCAGAGACCCAGGGTACTAAGTGCTCCATATTTTCAGGTCTCTCTGATACATTAAGGCACTGGTAGAAAAGCAGAGACTCACTAATCAATGGAAATGGAAACAGTGGATAGCCATAGACAAAGATATGGACCTTGGACCCCTAAATCTTAATGCATTTCCACTGTGGCCACATCACCTCTTCTCTTCAGAAGCCAGGTAGATGCACTCTACTGTCAAATACAATCAGAACAATGATCATAATGAGCAACGTGGATTAGAACAATCAGATGTAACGTCCACAGAAACATAGGGTTTCTAGGAATAAAATAGTCACACTGTATATGGAATATTCTTTGACATATATAGGCAGATATAATCTAGAAGTTTTGGACAGCTCAAAGTAAAATTTCCTTAAGAGATTTCATAGTTCCAATCTCAGCTATTTCTCAGGTATAGAACACTTTCACTGACACTTTAACTGGAAATACGGCCATAACATTCATATTACATTAAGGAATCTACACAGAATTTTTCAGCATTATTAGGTCCTCTCTCTGAAATCATACTAACCTGCAGAGATCCCCAGTGCCACCAAAACAGTAGTCAGGGTAAGGGCCAAAGGGGGGAAAAAAAAAACAGGTAATGGACTCTTTTCCTATGACCTTGTTTCTCTGATGAACATAAGAAGACTTGTTGATTGTTGAAATGGTAAGTTCTAAGCTCCTCCTAAGCCCTAAGCATGAGCTTGCCCTGTACTTTTCCAGGCAGCTGGTGGTTCTTGCCTTCTGAGTGGTGACAGCTTTCTGAAAATTGTAGCCTTACAGAAAACTTTATAAAGAATGCAGTTGCTAAATTTTGCCCAGGAACCTCACTTATACATTCTGTCCTCTGACAATGGTCCAACTAATGACAGCATTGTTCTTTCTGACTCTCATCTTCCTTTTCCTTCGTGGTTATCATGGTCACTTTTAGTTTTGCTTCATGTTTCATAGAAAATATGTAGCATAAACAATAATTAATTTACTATTTGAACACAACATTTTGTATATCCCAATAAAGTAGACTGATTTAGTAGTGTGTGTGTGCGTGTGTTTGTGCATGTGTGTGAGTGCATGCGTGCGTGTGTGTGTGTATTTGGTACAGGGTCCCTCTATGCAGCTTGCACTCATAGTGATCCTCCTGTTTTCAGCCTCCCCAGTGCTGGGATTATAGACGTGTGCCACCATGCCTGGTCTCAGTGGCTGGCTCACTGCTCCCAGCTGAGGCACTGACGCAGCATGCAGTGCTGGGGGTCGAACCCTGGTCCCTGTGCTTTCCAAAGGAAGCACTTAGTCCACTTAGCTATCTGTCCTGCCCTTGATTAATGTATTGTGAAGTGCACAGAGTTGAGTCACAGTGGGTTTGAATATTACTCTGCTCCAATAGTGTGGCCCTGGCTTGTTACTCAACCTCATTTTAATCACGATTATTGTGAAAACGAGAGATAATGACTATTTCTTTAAAAGACAGATCTGAGGACAAGATAGTGTACAGTACGACCTGTGATAGTATTTGATACATTAGTAGTAGCAAAACTTTTGTAATTATTCTTCAGAATCTTTTCAAGAAAATGAAGCACCCAAGAGTAAACCCAGAAATCAGCAAATGATGTTTCATTGATTAGACCAGTAGTCATAAGGAAATACAAAATTTCTTTCATTTTCTTTTACTTGATTTTCAGTGAAAGACAATTCAGGAGACCTAAACTGATATCCATGTATATATGAATGCATGAATATATCTATATTTTCAATTGTATTCTTTTGATTGATGAGAAAAAGTTTCATCCCAGAATATTCGGTTTTTCCCCGTGGAAAGGAAAAGGAAATTCAAAGACTACACAGACTATAAATTATGGGAAGGTGCTTGCTATTAAAAGAATTGGTATGCATGAGAGGTTAAGACAGGAAATCTGGCACTCATAATAAGCCAAAGTCAGCAAAAAAATAAATAAATCATTCACTATAGTACTTAGATCTGTTTCCAGGAGGAGTTGGAGACGTGGGAACCATGAAGGATTTTAAAAGGCTATGAAATTTATACTTTTCAAAATCATGATCCATTCTAGGATACTAGATTCAGTTTTAGAAAATACATATAAGCAATTCCTAATTGCACTAAGACAGTGAGTGTAATGGTCTCAGAGAATAGCAATTTACTTTTCTCTCAATTTTTTATAAACTAAACTGATAGCTTGTTAAATTATATGAATTTCATAGGCTATGTCTTTATATATAAAGATATAGCTATTTGTTATATATTCACTTTGATTAAATTTAATTTTTCTATAATGCATTACTCATAACAAATTTAATGTTGATACAACAAAATATATGAAAAAATACTTCTATAATGTAATTTCTCTAGAAAAGGGTGAACACTCTTGCTATAATTAAGCTTACTGTAAGATATAAGGAGATGTTTACATAACATAGATGATTATATAATTGTATAAGCCTCATAACTTACTGAAGATTTACAGTCACTTTTTGGGTTAAAAAATTGCCGCTTGGTCTCCCCTCACACTCAACCTTCTTTCCCTGCCTTCACTTCCCCTGCCAGTTTCTTTTTTTATTTTTTCCCATGCCAATTTCTTACACAGAACTTTATATGAGACCATTGAATGATGGGATAGACAAGGTCATCCACAACTTTTAAAAAAGTGATTCGTTTCATGTGCTTTTAAATACAATGCCATCTAAAAAGTTTGGGAGAGTAATGTTGCACAGGAAAATGACTCTGGTGAAGCAGGTTAGCAATGTCTGAGTAGTTAATCTGGTAATGGTTTCACTTGCTCCAAGAAAAGGACTGAGAGCCTGATAACAAAGCAGAATACTGTCCATCTTTATAATACCTCATATCATGTAAACTGTGTCTTTTCAGGCAAACGTTTATTAATGTGTCCCAACATTTGAGGCTGTGTGTTCTGACAAAGTGTTGAGTTGTAGGTATTCTATTCTATAAGGTACACTGATGAAGGACATCCACAAGGTTTATGGCAAGCAGATGATGTGCTTGAAATGCTACAGTGAGACTTGACAGGCATGGTCCAGGAAAAGTGACCACAACTTAAACAGAGTGACAACAGGCTTATGTACAGGAATGTTTAGCAGGTAGGTATAATTAATATTTACTTGAGGAAGCTTTAGTGCTATTTTAGCATGCGAATAAAGTTAAGGTCATCTCCAAATTTTATACCATATATGAATGGGCAAAATGGTCTAATTTTGAAATATTTTAAATCATATATCACTATAAGAGAAGTATCTAAGTTTTTGGAATATTTTGTTTTCATTGTATATCAACATGAAATCTACAAAATAAAAGTGCACTTATTTACTTTAAAAAATAATTTGATACAAGCAAATTTTGGAGAATGTGAGGCAAAGAAAATAATTTTTAATTCTGAAAAGTTGTCATTCTGTCACTCTTTCAGATATAATTAGATACCAGTCCCAAGTGCAATTTTCTCCTTTCTGGTTTGTCTTCCTTCCTTCTTTCCTTCATTTCTTTCCTTTTTTCTCTTCTCTTTCTCTTTTCTTTCTGGTTAGAGATCATGCAGTTCTTTTTTCTTACTGGCACATGTTTGCTGTACCCGAGTCCTTGTGTGGAGCTGAGACACAAGCGTAGCATATTTTAATTCTTGTTTTTGGTCTCTTTCCCCACTTCCCCTTTCCTCCATCTCTTGGTCACCTTTTCTTAAAAGGCGCTGTTACTAATAAAGAGAAGCATTCAGTTCTGTTGTGCTTTAAATCTGGAATGTGCCTCAAATGTCACTTATGCAGGGGGCAGGGCTCTGTACTTAGATTAAGGGCCCTGTCACTAACCAGGCATCAGGAGGTGGAGTGTGGTTAATGGGTGTGACCCAAAAGGCGGGTCTTCCTCCCTGGCTCCTTTCTTCCTCCTCTGCTTCCTGAGCCCCTAAGGTAAGCAGCTTGCTTCTACTTTGCCTATCTGCCATGATGCATTGATTTGGACCAAGTCAATGGTAGACGAAAGTGTGAGCCAAAACAAACCTCTCCCTCTATAATTTACATTAGGCATCCTGTCTCAGCCACAAAACAATGGCTAAGGCGAGTTCACTGTCAGTGGCGGGTGTGGGATGCATTTAGATAACAGATGAACCTGTATCTTTCTGATGTAAGTTTAAAAAGGGATCCGGAGTACTCTTGTTAAAGTCAATTTGTAAAATGGTCTTCTAGCTCTGCCAGGAGATATGTTGGAACAGTAATATGCCAGGTTTAAAATACAAATCTAATAGGGAATTATTAAAAAGATAGAGCCATGAACAATTGCAATGCAAATGGGATTTTTGAACATGTTTTCATATAGCCAAACCTTGTTTGGCTTTAGCTGTACTAAATAGGGATAATGATGTTCCTATTCTCCAGGACGAGGCACAGATGGTGCCTCTCATGGAAAGCCTTAGAACCTGAGTCAAGAAGAGGTCAGGATATCTTTCATAGGCTTTAAGATCTGCTTCAGGTGAAAGGCTATGGAGGATCAGAGTGGTCTTTCTTCTTCTGCCTTTTTTTCCTCAAAAATTTCCAGCTTAGGCTGACCAAATAGCTTAGCAGATTAAAGAGCCTGCAAGCAGGCGCAGGGGCCAGGGGTTCAATCCTGGGCCTGTTGCACTGGCCCCACCCCTAGGGCATGATGAGACTTCAATTGAGATTGGGTATGGTGGTGTGCGCGCCTATAATCCCAGCTCTTGGGAGGCTGTATGCAGTCAGATCACTATGGGTCCGATCTAGTAGTGAGAACTTGAACACCCTGTAGACCTTTCTTTAAAATACAAAAAAAAAAAAAAAAAAAAAAAAGAAAAAAAAATTCCAGCTTAATAAACCTTGGGAAGAAGGTGTCCTAAACTCTGTTGCTGCTGTCTTTGTGTTTATGACCAATATGTTTATTATTGATTTGAGTTTTCCCTGGCTTACGCTTGTCCTCTTTGAGTTTGATCTGCAATTTTGCATTGCATTTCTAGTGACACTTCTGTATCTTTACCTCAAAAGGTTCTTTTATTTATTTGAAGTTAATGTGCACACAGCATGGGCTTTATTTTGTTAAGTAACAAATTACTGTATCACAGCTTCAAGCAGTAACTATTTACTCTCTCTGTGGTCTGTGGATCGGAAGTCCCAGTAAGGCTGCCTACGTTTCCTGCTCAGGGTCCCACAAGGCTGTGGTCATTGCACACTCAGGACTCATTCTATGTGGATCTCAGTATGTCTCGAGCTTGCTCAGCCTTTTGGCAGAACTCACTCCCTGCAGAGAAAGAACTGAGGTCCCCATTTCTTTGTTGGTTGTCACCTGCAGACACTCTCAGCTCCTAGGATCTGCATACATTTCTTGCTGTATAACCCCTTCAGTCTTCAAAGCTGACAACAGAGAATATTTCCTGGTGCAAAATCCCTTTTATTTAAGTTTCAAACTTCAGACTCAAGGAAGAGGCCATTCTTTTGAAAAGCCCCTGCCCATCCCTTGTGATGTCAATTCACTTGGTTTATCTTCTTTTTAGTCAACTGTGTCATGTAACAAACTAGTCACAGGTCTATTCAGGATGTGTAGCAGGAGATAGGGGCCATGGGACTTACCTTTCAACTGTGCTTACTGCAATAGGGGCAGCATTGTCAGTGAGTTCTAATTATTTTAAAGCTTGGTAAAGTAAAGCTTTATTTCATTAAAAAAAAATCCTAGGTATTATTCTAATATATTTACTTAAATAGTTTGAACTCTCATGAATATATATCTCCCGGTATGCAAATAATTCATTTGCTTTACAAATTGACCCTGTATTATTAAGGAGTCAAATCTAAATAATTAATAAAGGAAGATAGGAGAGTCCATTCAAGAATCTTTTTTCAATCCACAAAACAACTAGGCTGTGTATACTAATTTGCGATTAAGATCCTTGTTCAATTGCCCATTATTGCTCTTCCCTTATGCGTCTTTGGCAAGAAGGATCTTATTCCAGGTACAGTCTGTGGCTTTCTTCCCATTAGGAAGGATTATTGTTTGCATTGCTTCTTGCTTCTTAAAAGGATGGATTTTGCTGACTTAACCTTGGCAGGAAGTTATCTGTTTGCCGTTGCCTGAAAATATTTGTCTGGAACAGAATAAGAATCGTTATCCTCACGCTATGATTTTAACCATCTTCCTTTCCACTCAAGAAGGCAGATGGTGACAATGGGAAGCCGTCCAGGAGACAGAGAGGGAGCAGAGGAGTAGGGCTGGGGGTAAGTAGGATGACACGCCAAGGAAGGAGCCTAGACCTCAATGAATGTAAATTCTCTGGGTGAGACAAAAGAGATTCACAAATGAAAGTGGGTACAGGGGAGTTAGAGGCTGAGGGACAGCGGTGGGTAGGAAGGGAATTGAAATAAGAACAAGCTGCATTATGTCCCTTCTCCAAATGAGGGTAATTTGCATGTACTGTGTATACATACTAATAAGACAAAAGAAGGCAAGTGGTGAGAAAAGCCTAAGACTCATGACTCTTTCCCTGACGCTGGCTTGAGGCCATAGTATACATTCACAGAAAGGAAACAAAACCTAGAAAATATATCTAATGCCACTTACTATTTTATGGGAAGGAGCAACACTTTAAAATTTTGTTAGAAGAAGACCCTTAGACAAATGGCTTGAATCCACCACTTTTCCCACCCCGACCCTCCAGCACAAACAGTTTTTCTCTCCTCCCTAATGGGTTGTGGAGGAGCAAAGTCCTCGGGGATTTTCCAAACCGGGATGACCTTCGGCAACAGTTCTAGTTGCCCCGTCCAGAAGTTGTGGCCTGATTCTTGTCCCTTGCTTCTCTAGTAGAAAAAAAGGAGTTCAGTGAAGCAGGTGAATTAGAAGAGAAAGTTGTAGACCGTGGTGGGGCGCTTCTGAAATTCCAGCACTGTAAATCCCAGCCCTCTGGAAGGCTGAGGCAGGAAGGCGGTCAAGAGTGAGCCAAGCTGGGGACCGGGAGATTTAGCAAGGCTGTGTCTCGCTAAAAAAAGAAAAGAAAAGAAAAGAAAAGAAAAGAAAAGAAAAGAAAAGAAAAGAAAAGAAAAGAACAGAAAAGAACAGAAAAGAACAGAACAGAAAAGAACAGAACAGAAAAGAAAAGAACAGAAAAGAAAAGGACAGAAAAAAGCCCCGGGTTCAATCCTCAGATAGCGCACGCACACAAACACACACACACACACACACACACACACACACACACACACCCTGGAATTGAGCGGTGCAGACGCTGGGAGGCAGGGGTGGGCGGGCAGGGCGAGCCCACGGTGGGCACGAGCCGACCCTCCTCACTCCACGGCCTGCGGTTCTGAAGCAACGGACCCAGGGCCTCGGCCGCCCCCGGCTTGGGGAACCGGTGAGTCGGGCGTAGCCAGGCGGCGCCCCCGTCTCTGGCGGGGGCTGGGGCAGGGGTGGGGTCGCGCCGTCCGAGTGGCAGGAGGGACGGACATCCCGCCGAGTCTGGGGACGTTTCCCGGGCTGAGAGGGGCGCAGTCTCCCTCCGCCGGTGCCCGACTGCGCTCACAGCATCTGGACCTGCCTCCCTTAGGCCTCACTCTTCTTTTAAAGTAATTATTTCTACATTTTCATTTGCTTGCAAGGCCGCCTTGCGGTGACTCGCGTACTACGCGTGATGTCTTTCTACACTGCGTCCCCGCAACTACCTGCGCAATCCGCTCAGACTCTGGACAGCTTTCGGGGAGAGGCTGGGGATTTCATTTCCCGATTTGCTCCAGCCCACCACAAACGAAGCGACCCCCTCGGCACCTCCCGCCCCGGACGGGAAGGGGGTGCTTAGCGTTGAACTGAGCAAAATCAAGCGCAGCGAGCTTCGAACACGCTGACGCTGAAAGGCCTCTCGATTCCCAAATCAGAGCATTTCATTATTTCTTTCTCGACCTTCATCCTCTGGTCAATAAACATTTGTAAATTCCGTTGGTATCTTCCCTCTCCTTTCTATTGCATGGCCTGTTGTGTATTTCTTTGGGCAGCTTAACCCAAATATAGCACTCTGGAGATAGACTGTCCCATTGTTTTTCTTGGTCCTGTTACGGCCATAGCTCTTGGCTACCACTTTCCTTTAAAAACTCAGTTTTTGGGGGTTGGGGATATAGCTCAGTAGAATAAGTGCTTGCCTGGCAAGCGCAAGGGTCTGAGTTCAATCCCCTCTCTGCCAAAAACAAACAAACAAACAAACAAACAAAAACTCAGTTATTGGATGACTACTAACAAGATACATCCAGCGACCTGCAAGGTTTTCAGCTGTTTATGTTGAATTATTTCCAAATAATTATATCTGAGGCTTGTACCTTTCTATCTTAGACTATAATGCTCCTTTATTATGTAATTGTGTTGTAAGGCTTTATCACTAACCATGTACAGCTAATTCACCAAACTGTCAAACATGAGTGTGATTACCAGTCTACCCAGAGGTGCGTGTCTCACTGCATTGGTGCCCCACAACCCAGCCTTCTCTCCTGTGTTCCCACCTCAGATTCCTACAACCTCAGACTAACCTGTGACTACCTCCAATGTTTTATGGCTTTTCTGTTCTCCATAGAAGCAAATGGTATTTGCCTACATTCGGCTTTCTTTTTCCTTTTGAATGTGGTCCTCATAATCCCACTGTTATGGTTTGTGTCTAGTTGTACCCCCAAAGCCTCATCCAGTCATGGGTCGGACGTCTAGAGTTTGTGATTAACTCATGATCCACTAGGATTATGGGTGTGAGTGCTGCTGGGATTATGGGTGGGAGTATACACCTAGCCTGGGACAGATAGCTGGCATGTAACATAAGAGAGACAGAGAGATGGACTTGCTTTCTGTAGCCACTGTTGCTGCTACCCCTCCATTTTGCTCTTGCTCTTTGCCACTGCCATGAAATGTTGCTCTCTGCCCTGTGCCTCTCTGCCTTAGAGCCAGCTGAGTATGAACTGAAACATCCATCAACTGTGAGCTAAATAAACCTTTCCTTCCTTCATTTTGGGTGTCGGGTTTTGTCCCAGCAACAAGAGAAGAGTAACTGAGACAACCACTTTGGCTTTTTCTACTAGACTAAAACTGTGATTTTCAAGAGCTCTGGACTCACTCAGTTCCCGACATTGGACCTAAAGAGAAAATCTGGCAACATTCTGGGCAGAGTTTCCCTGGCCAAGCTTGTTTACCTGCTTGTCCGAGACCTTTCACTTTGGGCTGGAGATGACTTGATTCGCAAATTTGTCAAACCACGTGAATGGATTGGGAAATAGGAAAGAGAAGATAGATAACAACATGAAAAAGATGGGAAGACTAAAAAGTTGAATTGATTTGGAGTTCATAAAACTGTAGGACTTAACATTTTATAAGTATTTGGATTATGTACGTGAATCCACTCTTACACATTGAGCTCTAATGGCCATGGTGTTCTCATAACTGTTTTCTGTACAATACTATTAAAAAATATAGTGTAGTATTTTAAAATGTACATTAAACTGCAATCTCACTGATGGTACTGTGAGAACAAATGCGGGACACAAAAATGAGAACAGGCATAGGCCATTTATTCAGACATTGACAAAAGAAGGGATTCAGGGACCATCACTTGCATTGGACAGAGACCCAAAAGCAGAGAGAAGACTTGGAAGGTTTTGCAGTGAAGAAAAGGGAAATCCTAAGTACAGCCCCTGTGATTGGTTTGGGAATTTTTCTGCTTTCTTTGGTTCTAAGAAAAAATTAGGAAAGCTGGCATTGGTTGACAAAGTTCTGACATTTCTGGAATGATTAAAATTAGAATGTGGCTTTCTGAATTGGTTGAGGTGGAGGTTCTGGATTACAGTTTTATTTTCATATGTGAGCTGCCAATTGTCTCTGTGTTCAGTTCTTTTAATACATATAAAATATCATCTTCATATTAAATCATGTAAATTTGGGCAATTTAAGTATTGATTTTATGAACATCTAATTGGTTAATCAACTTTAGTTTCCTGAATTTAAATCATTACCATTTATTTATTAAGTACTTATTTTATAGTTGTCACTGGTCTAGACAGTTCACATATATTATCTATTTTAATCCTGCCTATGAAGCATGACTGTTTTCACCATTTTCCAAAGGAAAAGACTGAAGCTCAGAGAACATTAAATATTCTCCCAAATGTCCTATAGCAAACAAAGAAGTCTTGGAATTTATTCCCATGTCTAAAAGATTTAAAAGCTATGTTCACTGGCACTTTGTTAAATTGCCTAATAATCTTCTACTTTCCTCACTAATTTAAGTCTATTTAATGTTAGGGTATATATGAAATCATTATCCTTTAGTCTCCTTTTCTGGGTACTTGCAGGATGTGTGAGTAGAGATTAAGAGACCCACCCTGTAAGAGTTTAAGGGATCCACCCTTGCCCTATGTCTTCATTGCTTTTCTCTCCTTGCTGGAAAAAAAAAAATACCTGACACCCGAAATGAAGGAAGCAAAAGGCTTATTTAGCTCACAGTGGAGGTTTTGGTCAATACCCAGCTGGCTCCAAGGCAGAGTGGCATGTGGAAGAGGACAGCAGTTCATGGCGGTGGAAAACAGCAAAACAGCAAGAGCAAATGGGAGGAGTAGTGGCGACAATGTCAATGGTAACAGACTGACCTCTGTCCTTTCCTTACATTGCCTTCAGGCTATCTGCCCCAGGGTGGGTGTAGCACTCACACCCATAATCCCAGTAGTACTTAACCCTCACAATCCCAGCAGCACTCACCCCAATAATCCAGCACTGAATCAGGAATTGATCGCAAAATGTAAAATCCTGTCCTGTAACTGCATGAGGCTTTGAGGGGACAACTAGACACAAACAATAACACCCTAGATGCAGGAAACATAAACCAGTGAAATGGATGAGATGCCTGGGTATGTGATTAATTAATTAATTAATTAATCTATGTACGTAGATTAATTTTGGGTAGAAAGATGAGGAAGGGAGAAATCGTATATTAGATGAGAACTAAAAGCTATTTCAAAATACATGCTACTTGCGGACCTTTCTTCATGCCAGTACTCCAAGCAGTTTTTAAAAACAAGAAAAATGAGACAGGAGGCAAAAGACAGGGCAATCAAATAAAGACAGTGAATGAACATAACTAAGAAAGTACAATTAGTATGAAAATCAGATCCTTGTTCTGATAGTGAGGAAGATGTTTCATAGACAAGCTAGAGAAGTATTTTTCTTACTATTAATATTTTGTGTACAAATGAAAATATTATGCAATTTTTTCCTTGAGGAAAAAATAAACTGTCCTCATGAATTGTGATTGTTAGGTCTCAAAGCTGTGCTTGTGACAAATTCTTTCAAAGGCTTACAATTTTTGAGTAGATTAGTTCATGATAATTATGTGATGATCACCTACTTTAATTATTCATTCCTCATAGAATTCAGATTACTGGTCATTACAGGCAGAGAACATAATATATCCCTGAAGCAAAAGAAGAAAGATGCACACAGAAAGATCTTATGACTTACAGAAGCAACCGTGGAGCATATATGAAGCAATAATGTGGCAGGAAACTCAACCCAGCTTTTGGTGGAGGTCTTGTATGATGGTCTCTTCCGAGAGGCACATTCTAGCTACACTGATGTCTGAACTTCCAAAGTTTCCTGCAGCCAAATTAATGCAATACCAAGCTAATTATTAGTAAGCAGTTCTAGCTGGTACATCTTACTCCAAAATAATGCAGAGAGAGATACAAGGTCACACACCATCATTTGTCGTTAGTTAATGCGTCTCGCAGCTCTGACTAAGGGTCAGCAGCTCTTGAGGTCAACTATATCATCACTTCTCCAAATTAAAATTTTGGAGATGTTCTCTTCTACATAGTTTGACAATTCTGTTGAAACACACAGCATTTGTTAGGAATTATGAATTCAAAGAAATATAAGACATATAATTGCTGCATTCTATGATGTAGCCAGAAAAATGGCACTTGATAGTGAAATTTGATTTCTGAAATAATTTTAAATGTATTTGGTTATTACAGGGTCTCACTGTGCAGCGGGACTCATGGTTGTCCCCCTGTTTTCAGCCTCCCTGCGCTGGGATTACAGGCATGTGCTACTATACCTAGACTCTGTGGCAAGGTTGCTGTATCCTGGGGGTGGGGCTGGTGTGGAATGTGGTGCTGGGGATCGAACCACAGTCCCTGCACATGCCTCAGCTTGCCTAACTAAGCAGCTATTTTAGTCTGCTGAGCTATCTCACTGGCCTCCCTGAAATAAATTTTGAGAAAAAGTTTTGAAGGGTTAAGGCAGTGAGAAATAATATCTCTAATCTTTTTTCTCTTCCTCCTCCTTCATGTAGACTCTGAAGTAGTATAGATAGGTAAAAACGTGAAAGTAGCTTATGCTAATGATAGCCATTTCAAATCCCACTAGATACCACTGAAACATGGTGGTGATGAGCTTTTGCTTCTTCTTCTTCTTCTTCTTCTTCTTCTTCTTCTTCTTCTTCTTCTTCTTCTTCTTCTTCTTCTTCTTCTTCTTCTTCTTCTTC
>NW_004524579.1:9356325-9369008 GCF_000260255.1 Octodon degus | reverse complement strand
CTTCTTCTTCTTCTTCTTCTTCTTCTTCTTCTTCTTCTTCTTCTTCTTCTTCTTCTTCTTCTTCTTCTTCTTCTTCTTCTTCTTCTATTTGGCCAGCTAAGCCCACCCTGAGGGCAGGGCTGGCACAGCATGTGGTATTGGGGATTGAACAATGGTGCTCTGTGCCTGCTTAACCTTCCCTAAGCAGGCACTTTGGACTGCTGAGCTATCTCACTGCCTTTTACTTCTTTCTTTCACTTGTGTAATTTTTATGATCTCCCTCCTCTCCTTTCCACCTTGTTTTTTTTCCAATATCTTCTTAGTATCACCGTTACTTTAAAATTTATTAATTTTGTTCAATTCTGTAAGATGACAACCCAATATTATTTCCCTCTGGCTGTAGACAGTCCCATCAAACTATGTCATCCATTGTAACAGGATCTTTGCAGTGTGCTAGCAAATTTGCATCAGTATGACAGCATTTATAGCCATGCTAATTTAGATTAGTTAGAAGATATTATGCTATGAGATCATGTGTAAAATGATACCAAAAGGGTTCAAATATGTAGTATAGAGTGTACTTCTTTACCCACTAATCTGAACATTTCCATAGCAAATAGCTGTAAGAAGCTCTTGGCATAATTTCTTTGTAATAAATTCTCAATGCTGCTTATTACTTTGGATTTTTTTATTCTCCAGATGGCTAAACATTTGCACTCTATTTGTCTGTTACTTCACTAAGTGCAGATTTCTTACTAGGTGCTATTTTTTATTTATTTTTATTTATATCTTTGGCTTGTTCTGCAGCAAACAAAACCCATTTTGTTTAACTGACAATTTAAGAACAATAGAACGTTAGTAGGAAGTTTAATTTTCCAGTCTGATTTAATATTTTGCAAGAGCTGAATTGTTGGATGGACTTTGATTTCTATATTGAACTTTAATATCTCAAGTCACTTATTATAAGAATTTTATAATTTATAGAAAATATACTAGATAGTTCTCATACTGCAGTCTTTTCTAAATCATAATAATGAAGACGTTTCTAAATATCATATTTAAAATTAATTCAATAAGACCACAATTAGGAAGGATGTTATTTTTTGCCTTGCAGCCTGATGACAACTTCATTAATGAAAGTTGTTTCAATTTTTTAAATAACATACATAGCAAAATATATCTTTCTATAAAAATAAGGCACAGCTATTTAATTATTGTCCAGTTGTGGAGTAGTAAGGTCTTTAGCTACACTACTGTTTAGAATGAAATGTAACAGGAAATGTCATCATTTTATTAAATTTTCTAAACTAACAGCTTGAAGATATAGGTAAAGAGAAATAAAGCATTAATGTCGAACTTCACCCGATTCTTTATTCTGTGATTCATTTTAGTTGCATGTTTTTCTCCTCCTCAGATATCTCAGTAGGTTCTGGAAAACAGCACAAGAGGAGAAATGAAGAGTGACGAGCGAGCTGGCACAGGGCAACAGGGCAACAGGGCACTGCCTGCTTTTAATTTAGTTCTTGAAGATCTCTAAGAGGAAAAAAGAAATGAAACACTAGGACCTTTGGCTGAGGTCATATTTAAAGGAGAGCGAGAGTTTCCATTTTTATAAAACTTTAATTTGAGAACTTCTACAAGTTAGAATTCTTTCCTTTTTACCAACATGTGCTTTGTATTAATCCAGTAGTTCCCATTTTGAGGAAGAACAGTTAGGGCTTCTACATGCATAAAAACTGACCTTTTCTGGAGACTGTGAGCCAGTGTATGGGTAGTCATTTTTGTAAAAGTAGAAATATCAACCCTAAGCGACTATTCTCAATAAAATGTTAGAAGTAATCTCGCTGGGAAAACTCAGAATTCCTCTCAAATATCCAAACCTTAGACCCTACAAAGACTTAAGATAAAGGACTAGAGAATATAATGTAGTGAAGAATGATTTTTTTGTGTATGGGTAATGTTAAAATTTCTAAACTAATGTTAAACAGTAAACCATTCCTATCTTATTGTATAAAGATAACTTTAGACTATTTTTCTTATCAATCTTTCTGATTAAGGGAGTTATTAAACTCCTGGAAAATTCATTTGTATGCCTTAATACCACATCAGTAAGTGTAACTGAATTTTTGACATTCAGTTCTTCAACAGTAGTCTAACAGGCTTGAAAGAGCTGAAGGCAGGTGCTTGATGATATCTTTAATAAAAGTAATTTAATTGGTGCACAAAATGTATGTAATTTGTCAAATATTTTCTATACTTTCTTTTACCAAACATCATAATGAATACACAGGTGGAATAGAATGGAGAAAAATGCTTCCCCATGTGCTAGGTTCAGTACTTCTTCAGATAGGTTAGTGGATATACTTCTCAAAAGAAGTTTGCTTCTTCATTGTTGAGATGTCTAGAGTGTATAAAATTGAGGTGTGTGTGTGTGTGTGTGTGTAGTGGATGTATGTGTGTGCTTATGCAAGTGAAAAGTGTGAAAGATTAGTATTAAAATAAGAAAACATTGAAGAAACATGTTACTGCCTCCCTTAAGTTATCTCGTAGCTTCCTGGGAGAGTTCTGCTAGAATATATAGCTAAATTCCACTAGTGATATTCTCCTACTGGTATAGAAATTTTGAATCTTCCTCTATACATTGATTTGTTAATGAATACACCCTTAGAATTTTTTCTTTAAATCAGTAGTCTTGGTATCACATCTGTCTCCACCCCATCCTTATACCCATCAAACCATATTTGCAGAATTTCTGGGCCCTTTGCCCTGATACAGTGTAGTACCTGTCCACACCTAGCCCTGTCTTGTGAAATAACAAGTCTTTATATGGACTTCTTAGATGGTTCTGCGTTTTGTTGTTGTTATTGCTACCATCTGGAGCACAGGTGTGGATGGGAGTCCCCATCCCTGTGATGTAGCCTAAGTGTACCCAACAGTCACCCCTTTGAGGTCTTGTCCTCTCCTTTGTTGTTACCACAGTCTTCTTGGGTTCACAGAGCTCCTGCACCTCCAGATGCTCTGCCCATTCACTGAGTATCCTTCTTCTTCTCCAGGATGTCCCATGAACTAAGGATCAAAGAAATTTCACACCACTTCTGCTTTTCTCCAGGCCCACAGCCTTGAGACAAAGAAGCGCAAGGTCTTGTTATGAGACTACAAAGGCAGTAGGCGAGGTGGGGACCAGAAGAAAATTAATATTTTAGTATATTTACTTAAAAAGTATTTTAACAAGAATGCTGTTATTTGGATTGAGAGGAGTGCATTTTGATTACTCAGGAACCTGAGGATAGCGAGAGTCATTTCTAACTAGAGTACTTACATCATTTGCAGTAATAGGATTAGTTTGAGTTTGCACATTAAAATTTATAATATAATGCTATGCCCTCATTGCTATTTTACAGTAGAAAATATAGTCTTAAAATGTGAATTGATGTATGTTGGCCTGAATAATACCTCAGAGAGCATCACAAAAACTGTGATGGTGGTGATATGCAAAGGACCAAAATAATACAAAATAGGGTTTTTTTTTAAGTATTTAGTGCAGGGTCTACAGGGTCTCATTACACAGATTGGACTCGTAGAGATCCTTCGGTTTTCGGCTTTCCAAGCACTGGAATTAAAGGCATGCACCACTATGCTCAGTCTCTACTGCTGCCTCAGCTTGCCCGGGAAGAGGGGAGGGGAGCTGGCACAGCATGCGGTACAGGGGATCAAATCCCCAGTCCCTGCGCGTTGCCTAAGCAGGCACTTAAGTCCATTGATCTATCTGGCTGGCCCTAATAATATAAAATGAAGATGAAAAATAAAGGGTATATAACTTGCTTCTGTGAAAAATCTTGTTTTTGAATTAAAAAGGGGGTGGCAGTGAGACAGCTCAGTGGAATAAAGCACCTGGTTAGGCAACCTTAAGCGGGGGCACGAAATGTGGTTTGATCCCCAGTAACACATGTCACACACCCGCCCCACCTTGAAGGCGGGCTTAGCGAGCCTGTGTCCGGGCCTGGTGGCACACACCTGTAATCCCACCCCTGGGGAAAGCAGGAGGATCACCACAATTCTGAGCTGTATGGTCAGACCTTGTAAGAACAAAATAATTTCGTTAAAAATTTTTAAAACCATAATGTTTGTAATTGAGATTGTGTTTACTTCAAATATTCCAAGGGAATTGTGAAAAATTTTACTACACATTCTAATCACTTTTTCCTGATTCTATTCCAGTAGGCTTACATATTAAAATTGATTGGAAAATTTTATGCTTGTTATTCTTAATACTATTGCTGCCACAAAGATTTTAATGCACAGAAGCTTAGCTTTAAACACAGAGAAAATTTCCCCAAATAGAAATATCTTATCTTCCATATTCCATTATTACCCTTTATAAATGCAGCCACTTATATTTTACTTATGTAGACTTGATTTTTTTGGTTTTGGAGACAGTGAGTTATTTGAGCTATTCCCATTCCATATTACTGTTCTGGCTCATTTATAAACAACTATGGTCTTCAGGTACTGATCAATACCCTCAGTCAGTTAATCAGTTTAATAGTGCAGTCTTCTAGTAGAACAAATGAGACTACTGTTATGGTTTGTGTCTAGTTGTACCCCAGAGCCTCATGCAGTCATGGGGCGGCTTCTGGAGTTTGGGGTTGATCCTTGATCCTTTGCTGGGATTTCACGTGTGAGTGGTATACCCTGGTTTGGGTTGGGGAATTTGCATTACAATGCAAGGCGGGTACAGAGGCTAGCTAGCTGTCTGAGCTGCAGCCACATTCTTGATAACTATTAGAACTTTTTTGTTGATTAGAGAGAATTTGTTTTAGATTTTGTGAAAAAAGCTAATCATTTTTGCAGATAATTTTATGCAGGTGCAGGTCTATTGGGTAGTGATTATGTCCAATGTATAAACCAATATTATTTCATAGTAGCTGTGCTTTATTGTGCATCATAGTTATCTAAACATATACTATATGTTCATTGACAACACAGCAGCTTTTATCTTAGGTGGGATAGAAAATAAATTATAGCAAGAAGATGTTTATCCTTTCATATTGAGTGGCTAAACAATGGTGTGCATAAACCACCTCTCAGAGTAACACAATCTTGAGTTTAAACTTAAATTGTCAGGCAGTGGCATCTGCTTGGCTCCCTGGGTTGCACATATTCTGTGTCCTTTATTTTGAAAGACTAGTGAAGATTTACAACATGTTACTTGAATAGATAGAATATACCTGTGTGATACAGCTTTCTTTACATTTGCTATTTCATGTGGATAGTTACCTGAACTAAACAAAGTCCTTATTTGAAATGTATGGGATCCCTTATCATAGGTAAATGTAGATATTTATATAGTATTTTCTCTCCTTGATAGGATTCAGGTAATATACTCATTCATAACCTTAATGTTTTTGCTCATGTGCAATTACTTCGTAGTTTGCATGCCCCTACTGCTCTGTGATAACTCAATTCTCTGTTACTTTATAGTATTATTATTTCTAGAAAAAGTTTCAACTATTGTTCTTGGTTAATGTATTTTATATTCTCTCTCTCTCTCTCTCTCTCTCTCTCTCTCTCTCTCTCTCTCTCTGCTCTTGGTATCTTTAGCTCTGTCTCTCATGTGTGTGTGTAAGCATGACCAGTTGTAGGTTATATGTTTGTTTTCTGGGTGAATGTTTTATTTTTTTCACAGTACTTTTTGTAACTATATTGAGCTCAAAATACTTTGTTATTCATATTTTAGGTATCTTTTCCTGGTTTGCATGATCTTTTAAAAGAACTGAACTGCTTCCTATTTTTATGGCAGCATAGCTATAATTATTTTGTTTTTGGTGTCTTGCTCAGGGAGAATTTTCTCATTTTATTTCTGAACAAATAATTCTATCTAGATGTGTCTTTTTCTTTTAAACTTGGGCTTTTAATCTGTTTAGTTTTTTAAGATTAATTCTATATTCTCAAGCAGAGACTTTGTAATCATTTTCTCTAATTCCACTCAACGATACTTGCATACTAAAAATTGACTGGGAAATGCCATACATGTTATTCTTAATTAAAACTTTTACTGCCACAGTCGCATACCAAGGGTTCCGAGAGCTCTTCTCCTATTTCTGATTCCTCCCAAGGTTGCTGGTTATAATCTTCCCCCACTCCCTGGTCTCTGAAACAAGTACTGGAAGCAGACATCCAGCTGTATCTGTGTTTGCATTCCCCAGCTACAGAATCCCAGTAAGGGATTCACATCAGTTCACACCTGAGAAATTCAAGGTCAGCTTTACAAAACAGCGCCAGTGAGTTTTTGTGAGTAAGTATGTGGCATGTTTTAAATACAACTACCATTTTGTTCTCCTTGGGTCAAATAACTTGGTATTTCATGAGTTTGTGGCAGCTCCTAAGAGAGAAAATCTTCTAGAGGACAAGGTTATATCAACATTTTTTACATTCCCTAAGATATCTAGCAGAAATACAAATAAATGTTCAATAAATCATTAATTATACTCCAAGAAAAGTAGAACTGAAAGTCACATTTCTTTTCTTTTTTTTAAGACTGGGAAGAATTTATTGAGAAAGAAAGTTTCTAAGAAGGACAGAAGATATTACTCATTGTGCACAAAGATAAAGGGAATTTTTAAAGCTTTTTGTTCTTTCTAAAGAGCCAGAAAAAATTATTAATTTCTTGAGAGTGACAGAATAAATGAAAACAGTTCTAAAATAAAAATAAAAAAGAAGACAGAAGGGAGCCTAGAAAATGAGTTTCCCCAAGAGGCATATTTATTGAGGAGCAAAAGTAGTATTGTGATAAAAATGACAATAGTATTCTCTAATTCAGAGTTATTTCTTACATAATAATTTGAAAACTTCAAATTTATAATAATGTTATTTTGCATTTGAGATGACAGGTAGTGATTAGTTATGAACAATTTCATACTTTACATTTTGTCAGAAAATATAAATGAGTCTCAATATATTTACTCAGTTGTAAAACTGTTTGATGTGACCCGGAGGTGAAATAATAATTTAATGTGTGATATTGACCTATGAAATAATTTAAGAGCATGAAAGCTCATTTGAATTGCTTCAAGTTTCAAGTAATTACCGGGAGGTGAAAGGCTTGGTTCTTTCCTCAGACAGATTTTGAATTCAGTATGAGATACCTTTGTGAATATGTGTAGAGACTGACTCTTTCGCTGCTAATTTGATTTGTATGAGAAAGATGACATTTAATCTTTCTAAAGATGTGCTTGGCTTTAGCAAAGCCATGAGATGTAATATTTAATGCATCTTAACTTTGATCTATTGGATGTAATACAGGCATAATATAAAGGCACTAGAACTTCATGAAAGCAGTGAGTAGGAAAGCTAGGGATAGAGTTAAAAGACTGATGAAAAAATTGTCACAGGGACATGTAAGAAAGATGTGGAAGAGCCTACCTTTTACAATTTTCTTCACTATTTTGCCATCTTAGAACATCGCCACACAATAACAAATCACTATATAATAGAAACAAACAGATTATTAGAAATTGTTTTTTGTGAAGGTAGCTCTCAAGGTATGATTTATATTATTTCCCATTATATTATGAATTCTTTCCCAAATGTTTTTTTAAATTTTGGAATTTAAGTTAAAATAGAAGTCAATACCTGATAACTACCTACTTAGCAAAGCTATCTGCTTTTATTATTTTGGCTTTATTTGGCAAACATTTTTGCTAACAATTTCATAAAACAATTTGAAAATGATTATCAGAGATGGATCATAGTGATTGCATCTCGAAAATGAGAATGTGATCCCTAGAATCTGTGATGGGAATACTGTGCTGTACTTTAATCATGAATACAAAGCTTGTTTTCAAAGCAACATTGTACAAATTTACATCATGAGGTAATCTTATGTTTTCAGACTAAAATCGTCTTACAGATGTCAATTATTTTAGTTTGTTACATGGACAAAATCTCAAACCTTGACTTTCAAGATCACATTTTATCAGAAAATTTCCTATTATCATCGTCCTTATACCAAACAAGCAATAAATGACCTTATAAATTTAACTCAGTTGAGCTTTGACTATTAAAAAAAGACAGTATCCTTGACCTCGTAGGTCTCATATATTCAGTTATTCTATTTTCTTTCTTTTTTTTTTAAATTTGTATTTTAGGGAAGAGTCTACAGGGTGTTCAGAGTCTCACTACTAGATCGAACTTGTAGTGATTTGTTTGTTTACAGCCTCCCAAGAGCTGGGATTACAGGTGTGCGACACCATGCCCAGTCTCAATCCCCATCTCAGTTTGCCCCAGGAGCGGGGCCAGCACCGCAGGCGTGGGGACAGAACACCTGCCCCTGCTTCAGTTTACAGGTGCTTTAATCTGCTGAGCTATTTGGCCAGCCCTCAGTTATTCTGGAAATAATAAGTATAATATG
Source organism: Octodon degus (assembly GCF_000260255.1). Lineage (NCBI taxonomy): Eukaryota > Metazoa > Chordata > Mammalia > Rodentia > Octodontidae > Octodon > Octodon degus. The sequence continues at coordinate 9,360,619 of NW_004524579.1, read as the reverse complement.
ATACTAAGTCATGGAAGTACAAGACAGTAGATGAAAGTGTTTTATAGTGAGAAATAGAAGGAGGTTTTGCTAGATAGAGAGCTAGCTAAAAACAGAGATGAAGCCATTGAAAGCAATGTGGCTTGGGTGCATACTGCCCGCTAGAATGACTGCTGTGGCCCGAATGCACAGTGTACAGTAGAAAAGCAAGGGGTGACAGCCTTGTATCCATGGAAATTGTGTTGGCTCTTGAATTGGTGGACTTCTAGGCCTTGCATAAAAATTCCTTACTATTCCCCAAAATATATCAAGTCTAGTTAAATTGATGGATTGTGAGGGCACAGATTAGCCTGCTCATCTTTGTTCTGTAGATAAACTATACAGTATATATGAAGATCACAATGAATGTTTAAAGTAAAATAATTGATTGCGGTAAAAGACACACTGCCATTAACCCCCTCAAACAAACACGCCCTTCTTTCTTTCTCTTTTTTAAAAACGTTTATTTAGTACAGAGTCTACAGAGCCTCACTCCACTGATCGGACTTGTAGTGATCCTTCCTGCTTTTCAGCCTCCCAAGGGCTGGGATCACAGGTGTGGGCCACCACACCAGTCTCAGCTGCTGTCTCAGGAAGCCCCGGGGGCGGGGCCAGCAAGCAGGCAGGGATTAAAACACCCACTTCTTTCAAATATAATTATCTTTTCCTTCTTGCCACTTACTGAAAGAATCTGGAAGTGCTCTCTTGTGAGTGTGTTCAGTTGTGTTATCATGGAGGCCTCTAAGTCTTGAGCAGATTCAAAACGTGGACCTTTCATGGTCATTTTCCCTTTAAGGAAGAGCCGGAAGTCGCGTGTTGCCGAAGCCAGTGGGCAAAACGGATCAGAACGCGCTGTGATAACTTAGTGCTTTTATGAGCTGCCTTTCTGTGGATGGCACGTGGCATCGATATTCACTGCTTTGTTTTTTGTCTTTGCACCTTATAAGACATGTGCTAAAACTTACCAAAAGAGTAAATGAATGGCTGAAGTGAAGTGAAATAAAAGGTTCAGGAAACTTTAGCAGCCAGAATTACTAAAACAGGAAAAAGTCAAGTTGAAGAAAAAGAGCTAACATGACCCTGAACAGAGAAGCTGAGGTCAAGGCAGCGAGAACGCTGACTGCACTTAAGTCCCCGTATTTCAGCTTCTCATGTGGAGAGACAGCTATTTCCCATGTTTTCCAAAAATAGTACCTTTTATTATATTGCGGATTTTTATTCTTTGTTTATCTTGGCTTAAGCTGAGTTTTTTTTCCTCTGCAGTAATAGGAGAGCTGATGTAATTGGCAATCTGGCTTAGATATTTTAGATTATTAATCTCAGGAGTGTTGGTTTACTTCTCTGTTTTCAAATCTCTGTCTATGGCTCTGGGTCAGGACTCAAACTGTAATTTCTGCCATACTTGATAGTTTGGGTTTGTATTTGGTGCTTTTTATTGACTATGCTTGCTAACAAGTTGATATAATATAATATTTGCTTGAATTGGGTTACTAAATTTAAAATCTTAGTTGTAGTATGTGGTAAAGTTGGAGAAAAGAAGTCCTCTGGCAAGAACTGCAAAAGACTGGAGATTTTCCTTTATTAGCAAACTAACAAGCTCTCCTGGCAGTGATGGAAACAGCCTGAGGGTTCTAGTAGGAGAAGCTGAGCCACGTGATAAAATGCTTTGAATAAATGTTCCTAAAATATAACAGACCTTTTTATTGTTAATTTGCACTTTTGCATTGGTACTGTTTCTAGAATTAATGATTAATTTCCATTGCTATGTCTGGGCCACTCTAAGCACATTCCTGCCTTAGGATCCTAGCATCCTTGTCTGCTCTTCCTGTAAAACTCCTGCCTTCAGTCTCTCTGTGCATTCTTTCAGTTCCTCGTGGTCAGATGTCACTTCTTCCAGGAGGCCTTCTCGGAACAGCTCACCACAGACTTGCTCTTTCCTACACGTCATCTCCTTTCTTTGCTGCTAAGGTAGCGTCCCACGTGTGAGTGACTTCATATTCATGATCATTGTCTGATATATTTTCTAAACTACATTGTGAATTCTTTCACATGGGTTAAACTTTATTTGTCAACTTCAACACAAGTTTAAGAGTTTTCTATCTATGCTTTTATTATTTTGTTTAAGCTTATTATTTTGACATATAAATATATTTTGAAATAACTAGAGTCACAAGAAATTACAAAGCAATATACTAAAAGGTTTTGTGTCCCCTTTACTCACTGTCCCCCAATTCATTTTTAAAAATTTTTTAGATAATTTTATTGAGAAACAGATAGCAATGGCACAGTTTCAAAACCGATTAGTAGGGCAGTTTCAATAATTAATATATTGCATATTGTTGTCTTCTTGGTGGTTATTCATAGTGCAAGATGCAGACATGATATCCTGTCCACAAATGTCCCCCAATGTTATGCTTGCATTGTATATAACTTTAACATAACAATAATATAAAAATGATATCCAAAAATTCATATTGATGGAAGTCATATATATTCTTTGAATTTCACCAGTAATAGCTGTAGATATTTGAGTGTGTAACTTTATGAAATTTTGTGACATATTTAACTTTGTATATCTGCCAACACAGTCGTTACTTGACTGTACCACCACAACATTCTCTGATGTTACCTGCTTGCCATCTCTAGTGGTAGGCAACTGCTAATTTGTTTTCTAGTTACCTCATGAATATAAATAGAATCATATAGTATGTATCCTTTTGAAATTGGCTTTTTCCACTTAGCATATTTTTGGTTCATCCAATTTCTTGCTTACATGAATAGGCTCTCTCTCTCTCTCTCTCTCTCTCTCTCTCTCTCTCTCTTTCTCTCTCTCTTTCTCTCTCTCTGTCTCTCTCTCTCTCATTTTGGCAGATTGTATTCTATGGTACAGAAGTACCATATTTATTTAACAATTAACCTTTTTTGAAAGGCTTTTAAGTAATATGTAGGTTTTGGCTATTGTGAACAAAGCTTCTAAGGATATTCATGCATAATATTCTCAGTGAAAATCTTTTCTTTGGGGGCAAATGTTCAAGAGTACAATTGCTGGGTCATCTTGATGTGTCCATTATTAATACTGCAAGGAACTGAAAACTATTTTCCAAGAAGGTACATTGTTTTCCATTCTAATTTGTTAGCTATATAGATATCTTGTTTTGATTTTAATTTGCACTTTGTACCCCTCTTATTACTGCATAGAGATGGAAATTCCAGCTGTCTGCCACTAGGTGTTTACTGAGATAACTGCCTGTCTGGGAAGAGTAGGAGTGCCTTATTACTTCTCCCTGTGGCCTCCACTGACACCAGACCAGGAATATAGGTTCATTACTGATTGATTTTATCGCAAATGGTGACTTTCCACTATACTTGCTTTAGCTTTACCCTATTGGAAAAAAAGAAATGGCATCCCATTGCTACTGGGCAGATGGAAAAGACTCCCCACAAAGCCTTCCACCAACACTTCCGCTGAGGTGGTGCTAGGGTATGAAGGTGGACTCCAAAAGGGAGTTGGAAGTCCTAGATTCCTTCTTGCCCCCACTGGTACCACCCAAGCAGGAAATTGGGGGGTGCTCCATTACAGCCTACAAGGGTTAATAATAATATTGTAGGTTTCCATTCGGTCTTTGTGGAGCCACAGCTCTTTCTTAGGTATTTGGCTAGAACAGAGAAGTTATTGGCTAAATGTGTTCTCTCTTACTAGCTGTCCTTTCCCTGTCCTTTGGCTGGTAAGAGCCCACTTGGTTGGAGATGTTATTGATTTACACTACCAGTTGACATTTTTAGGTTGCTGATGTCTTCTTCAGCTTCAGGTTTGGAATATACAAGGCAGAAAGAATAATATTAGAAAGTTATCAACTCATTGTGTCTTTGATGCCAACGTTTCTGGTCTTTGCACTTTTCAGGGCAAAGACTGCTTTATATATAATGTTCAGATTGGTTATTGTTGTTTTTCTTATAGAGAAAGAATAAGGAAAGGCTTAATAACTAAATATTTCCAAAAGCATAGGTCGTAAGGATCAACATTTCAAATACACTTCTAAATTTTCCACTGTTTTATACCTTCATGCTTTACTCAGTATGATTCACTTTTTGTTTCATTAGTTCTTCCTACAGCCTCATGAAATCTGTTTTTAAATTGAAACAGAGAGTTTGGAACTGCAGATACAGTCACTTTCAATTCATGAATTCCTGGGCTGGAGAGATGGCTCAGTGGTCTAAAGCACCTACTTAGAACAAGCTTGGCAAAGCATCAGGGACCGCGGTTCGATCCCCCAGC
>NW_004524579.1:9334355-9356225 GCF_000260255.1 Octodon degus | reverse complement strand
CTCTCTCTCTCTCTCTCTCTCTCTCTCTCTCTCTCTCTCTCTCATAAATAAATAAATAAAATTTAAAAAAAAAATTCATGAATTCCTAAGTGGCCCCTCTCAAACCTCTAACATCAATTTTCATACTTTTTAGTTTGAAACTGAAAATTTTGATTCTCTGTTTAGAAGTACAGTAAACATTGTTGTCCAGGGGTTCATTATTTGATATTTTCACATATGAAGTGCTTGTGCATTAGTTTCTGTCATGTTTGGTTTCCACTGATTTTGCTATCCGCTGACTGTCAGTGTTGGGTTACATAGGTCTTTGTGCAGGGCAGGAGATCCTGGGTTTTACACTCATCACATTCAATTTTGTGTCACCTAGATGATTCAAGGATGGGCTTCAGTGTAAGGATGTTCTTCACTGAGATATTACCTTTCTTTCTATTGTTTCATAGAATATGGGCCCTGGCAGAGGGTTAATTTTCTAGAGCACCTCTACATGGCTGAGTCTGTATTCTAGCCTGTTTCTCAACCTTTCAGGGAATTCACAAGCATTGCCAGCCTCGCGAGTCCTCTTCCTACTCGTATGTGTTTCTTGGGGAAAAGATGTTAGTCTTGACTGTCTGGATGTTTTCCTGTGCTCAGATCATGACCCAGCTGTTTCTTATTACCTTGTTAACTCCTACAGGCTTTTATGTCAATTCAAAGACATATTTCAGCAGATGTCATTTAACCAGTAGTTTGTAGAAGCATTTTCTAATTTATTCAGTTCTATATTACAGGGATAGTTAATTTTATTCTTATGATTTAATTTTTCAGGATTTTTGTATAGAAGAAGAAAGAAAAGTTGTATGTCCAACAATTATCACCAATGAATTATAGAGTAAAACGTTGTTATAAACTAAAGTTTAATTATGTTCTTTTCTAATGCTTCTTTTCATTTAATAAATAGGCCATTATGAAGTACACTGATTTATTTGAAAGAGTGTTGGCCTGGAATTCAGTTTTCTTTCATAGCACTTCTCTCTAAAAAAGTCTTTTGATATTGAATCAGTTTATTAATTTCAGTCATGATTTCCTGATTTGTAAAATTAAAAAAAAAATTGAACTAGATAACTTCCAAGCTTGAAACTCCACTGATCCAACTCTAAAACTTAAAAGGCCATTTTTACAACAGGAATTTTTATAGAATTATTTTCTTTCTGTTTGACAGTTTGTATTTCCAGTAAAAACCTGTTTCCAGGAAGTACAAGGCACAGAGGAACTGACAGCATACAGTGCAAGGAAGCTGTCAGAAACGTGAAAATATCCATGGAACGCATACTTGATTGTAGATTAATTTTGGGTAGAAAGATGAGGAAGGGAGAAATCGTATATTAGATGAGAACTAAAAGCTATTTCAAAATACATGCTACTTGCGGACCTTTCTTCATGCCAGTACTCCAAGCAGTTTTTAAAAACAAGAAAAATGAGACAGTGAAAGAAATGTGAACATAAGCTGTTCTTTACTTATATTAAGATATTATTGTGGGTTGAATGACATTCTTAGTGTTGTTTCTATTTTGAAAAAAAAGTCCTGGCCTATCTACAAATATAATAATATAATGTCTGAGATTTGCTGAAGCATGGTCAAGGTAGGTTAGGCAGGGCAGTAGATGGGCATGAGCAGAACTCAGATTTAGCAGCATATGCTGATAATTGTTGAAATGAGCTAATGGGTAAACAGGAGTGTGTTGTATTGTTCTATCTACCTTTGTATATATTCATGCTTCTCTATAATAAAATGTTTTTAAAAGTGAGGTAAGGGTATACAAGATATGATAATAAGGTTAAATTTTCATCATATAAAATAAAAACTTTGCAGGTTCCAGAATTCCCACTGGCCTTTGAACATACAGTTCTAATGGCAATGCTAAATTATTTAGTGCTCTGGACAGGGTATCTGTTTAAGTCATCCACACTGCAGAGAATCAAAGATTCCTTCTTAACAAGAGTTTTTATCATCATGGTTATAACATGAAAAGAATATATTGTTGGATTTGATTATATTTCAACATAGTTTAGCATTGATTTTTTAAAAATATATCTTATGATTTATTTTGTGATATAAGTTCTTGAATTGATAATTTTTTGTGAAATCAGACATTATTGTTGATTCGTGATATTTAAATATTTTTCTTTTTTAATTAGGTTTCAGAATACTGTTAATAATCATGCTGGAAAATAAGACAATTTCCTCTTCTGCTGAAGGTGATCAAACTGAAAAAGGTATGCTTATCCTAAATTGATTTGCTTTGAAAATAGATCATAGATACATGGAATTCAAGTCACTTACAGAAACAGCAGCTGCAGGATCCTGGCTTTCTCTAGGATCACAGAGTTGTTAAGCCATACTTACTAGGATGGGGGAGGTGAAGCAAGATAAACGCGCATATCAGTTTGAGGAAAATTCCCTGTTTAGATGCTAATCAGTGTCTTGAACAGTTCCCACTGAACTGTGGCACAGGCAGTCAGATAGGTGGGAGGCATCACAATGACAAACTTGAGCCAATTCTTCCTGGCTTGGTCAACCAGGTGTACACATCCCTTCTCAATACCACTCCATGAGTAGTGAGCAAGTGGCTCAGGCTCTACAGCTTCTCTTCCTACAGCTAGTGAGTTAATTTTTTTTTTTTACCAGCATATTACTGAAGATAAACATTAAAAGGAAAATGAAAACATTGTATTTAAAGCAATTTTTAAAAATAGCATTTAACCTTTGAGGACCTTAACTGGGAACAATAGATATTCTTTTAGTTATTTACTGCTGTGTTGATAGTAAGCCACCACCAGGAGTATATGGCATTCACTTTCTCTCACGAGTCTGCTAAGTGGTTCTGCAGATCCTACATGGATGCAGTATGGCTCACATATGCTTCTACAGTGAGATGCAGGTCAATTAAACACTGCTATTGATCTTACTCATTTTGGCTGTGCTCTTTACCATGTGTAAAGGCCTTATCTTGGGAAACTAGATGACTCAGCTCCAAATCATATTGTGTGTCATTCCCCAGCAGGCAAGTAGAGATCCCATGGCACAATTTTAAGACAAATTGTAGAACTACTTAAGACCTCTTTTTTTTTTTTTAATGTATTTAGTACAGGATCTAAAGGGTCTCACTACACAGATCGGATTTGTAGTGATCCTCCTGTTTTCAGCCTCCCATCTGCTGGGATTACAGGCATGCTCCACCATTCCCAGTCTCAATCACCATCTCAATGTACCCTGGGGGCGGGGTGGCATGGTAGGCAGGGAATTGAACCCAGACCCTTGCATATGCCTAAGCAGGTGCTTTGATCTGCTGAGCTATTTGGCTGGCCCTTGTTGAAGATCTCTTGAGACCGATACTCTAGATTGTTGTGCTGTTATTTCTGCCAATTTTATGAACCAAAGAATATCACAAGGCCATAGAGAGTCCAAGAGGTAGAGGAGATTCCATCTGTCTTAGTCTGTTTCCTTTTTTTTTTTTTTCGGAACTGGGGATTGAACTCAGGCCCTTGTGCTTGCTAGGCAAGCACTTATTCCACTGAGCCATCTCCCCAGCCCAGTGTGTTTCCTTTTGCTATAACAGAATACGTGAGATTGGCTAATTTGTAAAGGAAATTAGTTCATTTTAATTCATAATTCTGGAGGCTAAGGGTCCACAATACCTACTCAGCTTCTGAAGAGGGTTTTATGTTGTGCTATAACATGGCTAAAAAGAGCAAAAGGCCAAACAGTTATGAATGGATGAGATTAAACAGAGGGCCAAACTTGCTTTATAATAGCCTACTACCAAAAAGTAAGTAACTAATCCAGTGCATGAGAACCAAGTTATTCCATCTTCATGAACTAAGTGCAACTGAAAGGTCCCATCACTTCTCAGTACAGTTACTCTGTGGACCAGACTTCAACCTGTGATTCAGAGGCAATGAAATGTGTTCAACCTGGAAAACTACATCTTACTAGAAGATGTTGGAAAACCATTTTGCAAAATAAGTGAATGCTGAGAGGATAAAACTACTGGGGCTATGATTATAATCAAATTACCATGGTCATCTTCTAGATGATAAAATAGTCATTGTTATGGCTGACACATTGTGTCAATATGTGAAATTTGGAAAATAACCCAACAGAGGGCCAGGGTTCTCAATTTGTAAACATCTTGAGTCTGCGCAAGAAGAGATGGCTATGAGTACTACACCCACCCTAGAGCAGGCTTGCTTTCTCCTTTTTTTCTTTGCTTTCTTTTTTATTTTTTAATGTATTTGGTACAGGGTCTCACTACGTAGCTCAGACTCCTGGTGATCCTCCTATTTCCAGCCTCCCCAGTGCTGTGATTACAGGCGTGCACCACCACGCCCATTCTAGGTGGCCAGCTTAGTTATGCCCAGGGGCAAGGCTAGCACAGCATATGGTGCTGGGGATCCAACCTGGGTTCCTGGCTTGCCTAAGCAGAGGCTTAGTCTGCTGAGCTATCTCCTGGCCCTGCTGTTGGTATCTTCCGCAACTTTTTTTTTGAACTGTTGCCTCTCAGCTATGCTTTTCTGCTTTTATCCAGCTGATTACAGACTGAAGCTTCCAAAAACTGTGAGCTAAGTGAACCTTTCTTTCCTTTATTTTGGGCATTCTCATTTTATCTCAGCAAAGAGAGATAAGTGACCAAGACAGTCACTTAGTAATTCCAAACGTGGGTAAGGTCATGGCATGATGGATTTTATGTAAAATTCTTAATTATGGGTAGAATTTTACCCAAGCATTACCATATTCATTTTATGACTATTTGAATAAAAAAGCTTTTTAAATCTCTACTCCATCAATATTAATTTTTAAAATGTTATTTGATTTTCAAAGAGTTTGTTTAGTATAAAAGATTACATTTATGGAAATGACTCTAATTTTAGATTAACAAAATAGACCAGGTTATTCATTTAAAATAATGCTTCCAATAAAAGAGTTTATAGAGATATGGCAGTCAAGTCATGCTAGAGTATGACTTACATTTAAATATTTAAAATAGATACTGAAAATTTTTGTACCAGTTATGATGGTAATTTCAAATGCTAATCACTTATTCTATTCTTCAAAGGGCTGAGCTGCTGATTTTCCACTGAATGTTTCATAAAACCTGTTAATTTTGTATTAAAACAGAAAGTGATCAGTCTGCACTGGTTTATAAGCAAAAACTTGAAAATTAATCACATTAAAAATGGCCCAGCCCCCACTGCATTCCATGCAAAGGAGAAATACATATATTCAGAAAATATTACATAGGAAATTATTTAGTGAAATATAAGCATTCTGTGGTATAAATTATTTCTATAAAGGCAGAAGAAATGAGAATGTCTAGCTGTGTAAACCTCAATAATTAATAGTATTTTAAAATGTGCTTGATTAACAAGTTTAGGATTTTTGTGTTTTAAATAACATTAAAATCAGTATCTGTAATGCTGATACCAATAGTGGTTATCACTCATAATCAAATTCCATTTTTTGGTATTGTAACACCATTAAACTCCCTATTCTCCATGGAAAATAACCATCAAATATAGAGAAAATTCATCTAATCAGATAAAGCATTGAGATATGTATTTAAGCTATAGGAATTTATCTAACATTAATGTTTATTACGCTGTCTTGGCAGATTTTAAACTTTCACATCCAAAGCAATCTTTGCTAGATGATATATGAAGCTTTTCAAAAGATTTGTCATTAGCTGGCCAGCATAAGAACACAGTACCAGGAGTTATACATACTCATTGCAAGGATACTATAGTCCACACACAGTATTTTTTTGTTTGTTTTTTTTGAGATAGAATTCTCCAGGAGCATCCTCTCCAGGGCTGAGATTACATGTGTGCACCCCCATGCCCAACTCAACAATCCTTTTTATTAACTTATTACACAAATCTTTTTCTGATGCTGGGTTAATCACCATAAAACTACTACAATATTAAAATTTTCATTATTATTCTATAAGTAAAAAATTAACTCTATGATTATCCCGTGTCTCAGTTAAAAGAAATAGTAGAATGTTTTCAAATAGTCACAGCCATATTGTTTTAAACATATCAGCCAAGTTTTCATATAACTCATATTCACAAATGTCAAGCTCTGTCTTAGAAAAAAATCACTTTACAGTAAACAGTGCTATTTTTCAAAATGTAGTGTTTGGATCTGCAGGCAATATGTTCACTGAATACAAAAGTTCATTTTATACCAGCATCACAGTTACTTGCATTAAAGAATTGATAATGTATTTTTTATAATTATTAATTTTCTCATACTTCTCTGAAACACCTATTTTCCACATAACAGGCAGATACTATTCATACAGTGTCTTTTTTTTTTTTTCAGAGAGTGCCTTAAAGTTTTAGAATTGGAAAATTTTCACATATGCAAACATGTCTGAAACATATTCATACAGTACAAAGATTTATAATATTGAATTTGCACACATTCATGACATGGTTTACATCTGGAAAGCATCCCATGTATTGAATGCTATGTCTCAGCCTGGCACCATTAGAATTTGGTGGAAACAGTTAAGTGGCAGGGCATAGTGCCGGACATTAGATCAGTGGTAAAGCACTTGCTCAGCATGTGCTAGGCTTGGGGCTGGATCCTCCGCGTTGGAAAGGACCAAAAATCAAACAAAACAGGAGGCGGAGCCTAGTAAAACACTGCTGGTTATTTTTTATTAAGATGGCTTTTTAGGGGCTAGGGAGATAGCTCAGTGGCATAAGTACCTGCCTGGCAAGCACAAGATCCTGAGTTCCATTCCCAGTATCGCAATAAATACATAAATAAATAAGGCTTTTTAGGTCAAGGAGGTATATCCAATAGGTATACAGAGTCCAGAATTGTTTATGGATTTAATTCTAACAGCCAGAAACAGCCTGCTAAATTTGCTAAAAGTTTTTCCCACATAAGAATTCTCTAGGTAGCTCTTAGTTACTCTTCTCTCATTGGTGGGGCAAATAAGCGACACTCAAAATGAAGGAAGGAAAGGTTTATTTAGCTCACAGTTACTGGAGGTTTCAGTCTATACTTAGCTGGGTTCAAGGTAGAGCAGCACATAGTAGAAAGCAACCTTTCATGGTGGTGGCAAAGAGCAAGAGTGCAAGGGAGAGGAGTAGCAGCAGCTCAAGCAGCTAGCTTCTCTTCCCTCCTTACATTGTAATGCAGATTACCTGCCCCAGGGCAGGTGCAGCATCCACACCCGCAATAAACAATCACAAACTCCAGAAACTGCCCCAAGACTGCATGAGGCTTTGGGGATACACCTAGACACAAACCATGACAGTAACCTCTCCCTTTTTTTTTTAACCAAGATAGCTGTTTCTGGTGTGTTTTCAAGAGTTAATCTGGTTATCAGCTGATAAAAAATTAACAAGGTCTATATTTCATTATATTTTTATATTTTATGCATATATATGCTTATTTTTAATAGGAAAGTATTAAAATAATTATATACTAAAATCTTACCTCTATCATTTTCTTTTTTAAAAAATACCTGACACTCAAAATTAAAGAACGAAAGGTTTATTTAGCTCACAGTTTGTGGAGATTTCCATCCATACTTAGCTGGCTCCAAGGTAGAGTGGCTCATGGCAGAGGGCAGCCATTCATGGTGGTGGAAAACAGCGAAGAGCAAAGGGAGGGACAGCTTCCTCTATCTTTTTAGACACTATGTATTCGCTCCATGTAAGAAGCAATATAAAAATTACTGAGGAGGCTTTTCTTGCCCTTCCATTCCATTTTATCAACATCTAATTTAAAGGCATATAATCTTCTTTCAAATGTGTATTTGCAATGGATACTAATGCACTTAAATATATCCTTATTCACTTTTTCCTCCTAATATCATGATTTTTACAGTAACACCCTGCCTTGTCAGAGCACAAGAAGAGAAGCCTGTTAGTCTGTTATGGTTTTGTGTGTTTTAATATTAGCTCAAAGGCTAATATATTAAAAACCCACTGTCAGTGGTTGGGCCAAGTTTCCCTTTCTTTATTGTTGGACAATGGCCATTTCCTAGGGGATTCAGCAGGGAGAAGTCACAGAAATATATTCCCACATCTCTTTCATGATCATAACATTCTACTGTAGCCTATATGTTTGAATGCCAATTTTGTTTGATAAATTTCTGGACTCACATTTTCTTTTATTCTTTCTTTTCTTAGGGTGTGTGTGTGTGTGTGTGTGTGTGCGTGCACTTATATTTATCGCAATGTGTTCTAACTCAACATTTAAGTATAGGTTATATCATAAACTTTTGAATACTTTACCACTGAATAATTTCATCTAATTGAATGATACATATTTTTATGATAATCTAATTCCAATTGTTCTATTCTGGCATTCATGTTATGGTAACTGATGTTGCTTTTAACTTTTTAAAATTGAGGTCTTAAACACATACCTTAGAAGTGACCTTTTGAGCAACATTTTAAAACAATTAATTTTCTCAGTACATTTTAGATATTCATAATAACATTCATCATAGGAAACTTTTACTTGTATATGAGATAATTCATTTTCTTTTTCCCATTCCTTCCCCTCCCTTCAACTCCTCTTTCCCTTCCTTATTTATAAATCTTTGTTTTAATTTTATCTCTCTCTTCTCATTTTTGTCTTTTTCCTTCTTCCCTTTCCCTTCCCTCCATTTGAATATTTACTTCCTATTTCTATTATACATTACCCATTATACATTTTAGTCCTTATTTACACAGTTTCTCACACCAGAGAAATGATGTGGTATTTACATGTGTGCCTAAGAGCATGTTCTTGAGGTGTATCCATTTATTCAGAAATGTTTCAAATTAATATTTCACTAAGGCTAAATAGTACTCTGTCATATAGAAGAATGCACATCTTCTTTATCTATTCATTGATTTATGGGTATTTGTGTTGTTTCCAAGACTTTGCTACTAGAAACTGTATCGCATTACACATGGGTGTACACATATTGCTGTGGTTTGATGTCTTTACTTCTTTGGGAGGTTAGCAAGAAGGGACTAAGTGGGTCAAATGGAACTTTTAGTTTTAGTTTTAGTGGATAATCTTTAGACTGACTTCTTCAGTGGCTGGACCAATCTATCTTTCCCTTAGCAGAGGAGGGAGATTCCTCCTCACCCCCAGAACAGCCAGAATTTGCTGCTGGTTGATTTCTTGGTGATAACCATTCATTCTGTGGTGAAATAAAATCTCAGCATTGCTTTAATTTGCATCTCTTAAATGACCAGTGATGTTGACCATTTCTTCATATATTTATTTGCTGTTTCTACTTCTTCTTCTGAGAACGGTCCTTCTCAGATTCCCATTTTTTAAAACTGGGTCTTTAAATTTCGGAGGCCTGAATTTTTTAGTTTTTGTATGTTCTAGATATTAACACTTTGTCTGAAGAATAGCTAGGAAACATTTTTTCCATTGTGTGGGTTATCTCCACTCTTCAACATTTCAGTGTCATCATAAGGCTGTGCTGCTACTATCAATATCTAATTCTAGCACGCTTCATAACGCCTGAGTGAAACCTTATACTGCACCATTATTGGCCACATTACTTTCCTTCTCTACCCTGATTCTGGGAACTACAAATCTATTTTCCTTCTATGCATTTGGTCATTCTGAAAGTATCATAAAACTGAATTTAAAAATAATTAGCACTACATGTTTGTCTTCTTTTAACATAGTATGATATCAAAGGTCTTCAATTTTTCAAATATATGAGTATTCACTGTTGTTTTGGGTAATATTATCTTTATAAATACTCCACATGTAGTATATTCATTCATTGTTTTCCATTTGGGAACTATTATAAGTAATATTGTTATGAATATCTGAATACATGATTTTGTGTTGTTATTTATCTTTTTGTGGTGGTTTAGATCTGGAATGTGTCCTGCGAGCTTCATAGGTGCCCACACACCTAAATTGTAAGAACAATATGATGACTTGCTCTGCGGAGGTGGGAATTAGTTAGAGGTAGACATGCCAGGTGTGACTTAAAGGCTGCATCCTCCTGAGCACCCCCCTGTTTCCTGACTGCCAGGATGTGAACAGCTTTCTGTATAGGTCCCTTCCATCACGAACCTCATGCCTTGTAGCCAGCATGTTTATCAGCTAAAAATGTGAGCCAAAATCAATATCCTCTTTAAGTTGAAGGTATGAAATATTGTATCAAAGGGACAAGAAAGAGACTAAGATAATTGGGTATATAGTGGGGCATTGAATACAGGTTTAGGCAGAGTTCCTAGTCTGGTCTCTGTTTTGCATGCAAACTACGAAGAAGCACTGGTTGCAAAATATGCTTATGGTTAAATAGTTACAGAGTAAAGTTTCCAGGATGCCCTCCTTCAGTTCTATTAACTGGCAAGAGAAGCTCACAAAACCCGAGGAGAAATACCTTACTTGCATTTATCCATTAACTAGAGAGGATATGACAAATTGTACAAGTTATACAAAGAGTTGCACATAAAATGATATATAATGCAAGGTATATGGGAAGGGGTATGGGAATTTCCTGTCATGCCTGACTGTTCTACTCTCCAGGAACTTTCTTACACTTGTCTACGTGAAATGCTGTAAACGTTAGGCTTTTATGGAGAGGTGATTGATAAAATTATTGGCCAATTGATATCACCTAGAGCTTCAACCCTTTTCTTCTCCACAGTTTATGGGTGAGAGTGAAAGGTTCAAGCTTCCAATCACGTGGTTAGATTTATCTATCATGCAGTTCCCATCTAAGTATATGTAGGAGCCCACCAGCAGTGATTTAGTGCAAAAAAAAAAAAAAAGATTCTCTTATAACCCAGGAAATTTCAAGGAACCTTGAAATTTGCCACGGATTAGAAACAGATCAACACTTATAGTCACTATTTCACAAAAGATCACAATATATATTCCATTTCTTTGAGCACTTGCATTTCAGTCTGAATGGTTTTGAGTTAATTTCTGTATATAGTTTGAGATAGGGATCCAAAATTATTTTTTTGCTTGTATACATCCAATTGTCCCAGCAATAACTGTGGAAAAGATATTACTTATTTCTCATTGATCGCCTTTGAAAACTTGTCAAAATCAGCTAATGGAGGACTGGGAAGATAACTCAGCAGTCTAAGTGCCTGCCTAGCAAGCAAAAGGTCCCAAGTCCGATGCTCTGTATTGCATTCCTTGCTGGCCCTGGAACCCCAGGCATATGCCATGTAGGCCCCAAAACCAGGAGTGGTAGTGAACCCCTATAATCCCAGCACTGGGGAGGCTGAGATGGAAAGATCACTGTGAGTCTGGGCTGCATAGTGAGACCCTGAGCCAAAAGAATAAAAATTAAAAGCAAATTTTTAAAAATATTAGTTAATGGTGAATATGTTTCTTTCTCAGATCTGAATGGTCTTCCATAAATCTGTATTTTCATCTTAAGAACCACACTACATTCAATTATTATAAAATTGTAGCAATTTTTGAAATCTAGAAATATGACTTGGCTATATCAATATTATTTTGGTTAATGTGGGTTGCTTTCATTTCCATGTGAAATTTAAGAATAGTTTGGCAATTTCTGTAAAGAATAAGCATTTCACATTTTTCTAGTACTTGGCTGAATCTTTGGATCAATTTCGGGGAGTTTAGCATCTTAACAAAATTGTATCTTCTAATCCCCAAACAGGATGCCTTTTTATTTATATGGATTTCATTTAGTTGTTTTTCAACATAAGAGGTATGATCAAAATATATAACATATGTTTAAATTTAAAACCAATTTTTCCGTTAAAAAAATCACTGTGAATCCCCTCAAAGTACTCGCTTTCATTGTAACATATACACTATTCTCCTTGCCTTTTCTGAACTTCTCAAAGTTATTTTTCATGAGTTTTTTTAGGTGCATTGTGGTGGCTGAATTAATGTCTTGAATTGAATCAAAACACTTTCAACCATCATTCTGACTTTGGGGAAGAGCTAGCAGTCTCACAGAGTCAGACGTGGCGAACAAGCAGATGAGGAGACACCACAAAGCTCTTATGAGCCTATCTTTCCTTTGAATGGCACAAGCCAGCAACAGTAAATGGTTTTTTAGTCATACCTCATGAAGACACAAAACAGGACTTACAAAACTGCTTCAGAAAGTGGCAAAGTGATGGGATAAGAGTGTTTAAGGTGATGTGGAAGGAAACATGACAGGGGCAAAGCCATACATTTATATGCATAGGATGGGTAAGGCAGTGATCCTGAGAATCTTCAGCAGGGTTTTAAAACTAGCAGTTAAGTGGTAGAGTTCTCACCCTGACTAACTGTATATGTTGATACCTGTAAACTAAGCAACTGCACTGAAGATAGCAATGTGTAATTGTAGGGTCGTGCTTGTAATGCCTGTAATTCTGGTCTTCTAAATATGTGCTGCTTGTCATGTCATATCAATTACTCCCATATTGTCTCTCAAGTAAATGTTTATTTAAAAAAAGAGTAATAAATGAAAACAAGAGACAAGAAAAACTATGTCATAGGACTGTCCTGCTACAATGCTGTATATGGTTAGGTCCCTAAATTTCTGTGTAAAAATATGGAATCGTTTATTCCCATTTTTAAAAAAAATTAATTTTTAATTTTTCTTATTCTTCATATAATGTAGGGACTTAAAGTGTAATACATCAGTACTTGATGGAAACTATTTTGAGAAGAATGGAAATAGTTTCTTTACTTTTAAATAGTTCTTAAAATATATTCATTGTGTTTTTCAGTAACCCTGCATATGTATCCTCACCTTCTCTCCATTTCCAATCCATAGCTTCTAGCGTCAATGACATCTTACACCTGTGCTAGTGCTCATCTTGCTTTCCATCTCAATGTCCTCCAAAGCCTCATGAAGTCATAGAGGGGTTTTTTGGAAGTGGCTCAATTAGAGTATGTCAATGTAGATTCAGAGTGATACTGGGATTAGCTGTATGATGTTGGGGTTAAATGTGTGATGCTGGGATTAAGGATACTCCACCCTAGGTGCGGGTGGTACCATCCAAAAGGCTTATTGCCTGAATGGAATAGCTAAAAGGAGAGGCGGAAGCCAGGCTTCTGCAGGTTCTACTTGCTGCTTCCTGCCTTCTGTTTGACAAGCCATGAACACAAGTGCCCCTCTGCTATGCTGCCCTGCCTTAGAGCCAGCCAACTATGGACTGAAACCTCTAAAAACTGAGAGCTAAAAGAAACCTTTCCTCCCTTCATTTAGATGCTTGCATATTTTGTTTCAGCAATGAGAAAATTAACTAAGAGCCTTTATGCACCAATACCAAAACATTACTGTGAATTAAAGTTCTTAGCTAATCCTAGGGGTAATTCTTTGTGTTGAGCAGTCATGTAGGCTTTGAAAATGTAGAATGTTGCCCTGCTTCTCAATTTTTTCTTTCTACTTTGATTGTGAAAGGAAGGCTATAGGAACTGGAGTTGAGTATTTTTCCTATTAGCTCTATTAACTAATTTCCATAAAAAGCTGGTGGAAAGAATACTTTCGGCACACTAAGTGGTCGTTTTGCACCAGGCACAATATAAAACAGTCAAAACCGTCACTTTCTCTCCCCTGCTACAGGCAGAAAGGAGTATTTCTGCAATCCTTAAGTACTTAGTGGAACTCCTGGACATAAAGGTAATAATAAAAGTATGCATGGCTATTCAAAGACTGATTAGCCAGTTTTTCTTTCTTTTTTAATTCTCAGGCTAGTTCACATTCATCTTCTAGCAGTTCATTTGGAGCTGACAACAAGGTTGAAACTTGACTTCCAACTCAGGCACAGTCTCAAGGTCAATGACAGGCTTGTACTAACTGGCCTTCATTGCAGCAGTTTCTGCTTCCACTAAGCCATGATTTTCCATGGCTGTGCTGCTCTCTAGTATTGGACAATGTCCATTTACATCTTCACCTTAATTCCCTGGTGTTTTGTAAAAAGAGGTGTTGAATCAGAGGTCAACTTTCATCTTTTTGTGAAAACACTGATGACTTCTACGAGTTTACAGATCAGAATATGAATTTTCAATCTCATTTCTTTTAGAAGTCTGTTGATTTGCTCCTGCAACATATTTGATTTGCTTTGCATGGTACAATATTTTGTTACATACTAAGCATTTAATTTAATATACATCCATAGCACAGAAATACTTCAGGTTCAAACTATAGTAATTAAATGAATATCAATAATGCAAATGACATGAACACTTTATTGCTCAGTTTATATAAAAGTTTGGTTACTGTAGTTTATTAAGTGAGAAAAGGTATTATGTCTAAAATATGTAATTTGCTTCAATTTATCTTAATGAAAATATCTTTCATTGCAAAAAAAAAAAAATGCCAGGGATCATCAAAGTTTTAAGTGAATCACAATCATTGGTGCAGTTTGTCTCCACGTTGATGGCTGTTGACTGACCAAGATGGTCATTGCTGAAGGTTGGGGTGCCTACAGCAGCATTTATTTATTTATTTATTTATTTATATATTTATGTATTTATTTATTTTTTATGTACTTGGTACAGGATCTCACTGTGCAGCTCGGGTTCATAGTGATCCTCCTGTTTTCAGCCTCTCCAGTGCTGGGATTACAGGCATGTGCCACCACTCCTGGTCTCTGTCTCAGTGTCCCTGGGGGTGGGGCCGGCACAGCATGTGGTGCCTGGGATCAAACCCCAGTCGCTGCACTTGGCTAAGCAGGCCCTTAGTCCACTGAGCTACCTCGTTGGCCTTTGGCAGCTTCTTAAAATAGGACGACAATTAACCTTTTGGGATTTTTGTCTACAAAAGATTACTCTATAGTACATAATGCTGCTTGATAGTATTTCGTCTATAATTTCTTTCAAAGTTGGAATCAACCTTCTCAACTCCAGAGTATGGTTTATCAATGAAATCTATGTAATATTCTAAGCCCTAAGTATTTTTTTTGGTGGAACTAGGGGCAAGCATTTATTCTACTAGCTATCTCCCTGGTCTCTAAGTCCTAAGCTGTAACTTCAACGTTGTGCACAGAATCTTCACCAGCTTGTTGCTTGTTCATGAGAAGCACTTGCTCTTCTCTTTTGGTGTCACAAGATTATGGCAATTTAATCACAACTTTCATTTCCACTTCTGGCTTTTTTTTCTGTTATTTTTACCACATGTAATTGTTTCTTCTACTGAACCCCTAAATACCTCAAACACATCCATGAGCTTTGAAGTGGAATTCTTCCAAACTCCTGTTAACTTTGGTACTTTTAACATACCTTATGAAACTTAAATGTTCTTATTGATATCTAGGATGTTGAGTCATTTAATCTCCTTTTTTTTCAATCAATGTCTTCTTTAAAAGCATTTATTAATTCTTTCACTGCAGAGTATTTTTCAGATTGGGTTTCCTCCACATGTTTCTGTATTTGATTCTTTACTTCAGATGCTATGAGTTCAGAGAGTTCTTTTTTTATTTCAGAAATTAATTCCACTCTGAGTGCCTCTATACCTTTCTGCTGTTGCTTATTTACTTTCAATGCTATTAATTCATACATTTCAGCTGAGCTAGTGTCCTCTGCACTTGTTCTAGGTGGGCATTAGGTTTCCTCCATATGTTTCTGCATTTGACTCTTTACTTCAGATGCTATTACTTCAGAGATTTTTATTTCTGATCTGTGTTCCTTTACACTTTTCTTCAGTTGTTTCTTTATTTCAGAAGTTCTTGATTCATTGATTTCAGCTGTGTGATTCCCAATTTGTTCTGTGCTAGTGTCCTCTGCACTTGTTGTGGGTGGGTGTGGGGTCTGAGATTGCGTTTTGATCCTTCTCATCATTTTGTTTTGTTTTTGGTGCCAAGGACCAAACTCAGGGCTTCCAACTTGCTATGCAAGCATTCTACCGCTGAGCCAAATCCCCAGCCATTCTTGTCATTTTGTATAGCACTGTCTTTTGACCTTTGTTGTAGAGCTTTGGTGCAGTTATAACCTTAGCACCTACTGAAATTCAGGTGCAGATCTACAAAGTTTGAATTTATCCAGTTGTTCTTGGCTTGGGTCTGGCTGCTATGCTCAGCTCCTTTCTGCTGCAGCCCTTGGGAGTGAACCTGTTGTGCCCCTCTGGCGAGATGTTCTGCTCCTGGACTAGCTAGGTGGTTCTGTCCCCTCCTCTCTCTGCAGAACTTCAGCTGCAGAGTTTCACCCAAGGCCTAAATGCCAGACCTGAGCTGAGTCTGAAGGGGACAAGGGGGAGTAGGGGAGAGGGGAAGCTCTCCCACACACTCACTGTGCCTGGGATAGGGCTGGATCTAGGGGTCCCGAGAACACAGCAGAAGTTCTCACTCTCTTGCCAGGTGTGTGTGTGGGGGGGCGGAGTGGTGGATGTGTCCCAAGGGCATAGAAGAGGGTCTCACTCATGCTGCGCATGGGTTTGGACCGGACAATGTTGAATCATTTAAATAAGTTTAAAGTTGTTTGCCCAGGTCTATAAGAGTAGATCTACAGCAGCTATAGTCTTATAAAATGTATTCCTTCAATGGTAAGACTTAAATGTTAAAATTACTCCTTGATCCAATGGCTATTATACTAACAGACATGAAAACAACATTAATCTCATATAAGAGCTCTTGGATAACCTGGTACATTCTTAGTGGGCAGAAATATTCTGAAAGAAATCTTTTTTTTTTTTTTCTGAGCAGCAGGCTTACTGGTGGGCATGAAATACTTAGTAAGCAGTGTTGTAGATGGATGTACTAGTAGATGAATGGTCCAGACTTTTCTGCTCCCTCTATAAAGCACAGACAGAGGAAATTTTGTGCCCTTCTTAAGGACCTTCGGACTTTCACAATGGTAATTGCACACTGGCTTTACCTTATAGTCACCAGCTCCGGTAACCTCCCAAAAGGTTTAGTTTGTTCTTTGACTTTTCTTTGCCTCTGGAAAGTCCTAGCTGATCTCTTCTTTCAATAGAACACTGTTCCATTCCATGGAACACCTGCTTTCAGTGTGGATTTCAGCTGAGCTCCCTTAGCCAGCATACCTGGAACTCCTCCTATAGCGTCACCTCTTGTGGCTTCTCTGTGCACTTGCTTTGGAGACAGCTTCTTTCCTTAACCCTCGGTGCCCGTCACTGCTATCTTCAGACTGTTCTTCTGTAGATTTATTACCATTCTGTTATGATTGTGTCTAGTTGTCCCCCCAAAGCCTCACACAGTTACTGGGGCAGCTTCTAGAATTTGTAATTAATTCATGATGCAATGCTGGGATTACGGGTGTGAGTACACCCACCCTGGAGTAGGCAATCTGCATATAATATAAGGAAAAGAGAGATGCTTGCTGGTTGTTGCTGCCCCTTTACTTTTTGCTGTTTTCTGCCGCCATGAACTGCTAGCCACTGCCATGTACCACTCTGCTGTGGAATCAGTCAGGTATGGACTGAAACCTTTACCAACTGTGAACTAAACAGACATTTCCTTCCTTAATTTTGAGTGTTGGATATTTTGACCCAGTAATGAGAGAAAAGTACCTGAGAAACCCTCTTAAGCTTGGTGGAACTTATGGATATTAGGGCCTTGCTGGGTCTCAGTTACTCTTCTCTTGTAGCTGGGACAAATACCCAACACTCAAAATGAGGGAAGGAAAGGCTTATTTAGCTCACAGTTACTGAAGGTCGTCCATACTCAGGTGGCTCCAAGGCAGAGTGGCACATGGCAGAGGGCAGCAGCTCATGGTGGTGCCAAAAAGCAGAGTGCTAAGTGGTGGAGTAGCAGCAACAATGGTGAACGACAGCAAGTCTGTCTCTCTGTCTCTTTCATGTTGCATCCAGGCTAGCCACCTCAGGCTGGTGTAGCACTCACACCTGTAATCCCAGCCTTGGATCACCCATGATCCCAGTGGGTCATGAGTTAACCACCAACTCTAGAAGTCCACCCCATGACTGCATGAGGCTTTGGGGGGGACACCTACAGACAAACCCCAACACTCTGGATTAGGATCTTGCTTAAGGAATGCTGTGATTCATTTGATTTCTAACCAGACCACTGAAACTTTCTCCATATCAGTAATGCTTTGCTGTTTTTCTCTCTTGTCATTTGTGTATTTGCTGAAATAAAACTTTCAGTTCACTTCAAGAACTCAAGAAAAAAAAAAACCTTTACTCTTTCACAATCATGATTTCGTTGACCATTTGATGCAAGAGGCCTGCCT
Organism: Octodon degus; assembly: GCF_000260255.1. NCBI lineage: Eukaryota > Metazoa > Chordata > Mammalia > Rodentia > Octodontidae > Octodon > Octodon degus. Next base: position 9,338,065 of record NW_004524579.1, on the reverse strand, counting down.
TCTGACTATGCTTTCTGACCATTTCCTCATAAGGAAATCATTGATCATTGATCATTAATCATCTCTAGCTTTTGATTTGCAGTAAGGCACTTGTATCTCATTACTCATTTGTCCACTGAGAGGCCACAGTGACATTAATACTTGGCCTAATTTCAAGAGTATGTCCCAGGGAATATGGATGCACCAGGAGGAGGAGAGATGGGAGAATGGGCAGGCAGGGAGCCGTCAGAACAAACACAACTGTTATTAAGTTTAGTGTTTGAAATGAGGGAAGATTGTGGTGCCCCCAAATAATTATGATAGTGACATCAAAGATCATTGATCACAGATCATCATTCCAGGTGTTATAAAAGACAAAAATTAGGGGGGGGCAGGGAAATGGCTCAGTAGAATAAGTGCTTGCCTGGCAAATGCAAGAGCCTGAGTTCAATCCCCAGTTCCACGAAAAAAAAAAAAAAAAAAAGGAAAAAAGAAATAGTGACAAAATTACCAAAATAGATAGGAAGACACAAAGTAAACAAATATTAGAAAAATGTCACCAGAGGACCTGCATGAAAGAAGACTAGGCAGGGATTTTCAGTGTGTAAAAATGCAATATCTAAAAAGGGCGATAAAGCAAAGCACATCAAAGCAAGTTGTGCCTGTAAGTGACAAGGGTGGCCATCAAATTCTTCCCCGGGCTTTGTTTTTATTGCTGAGTTTTGTAGTGCTTAGTCCAATGATTTAGTCTTTTAGTGTCTTAGCTGATTTCCTTGTTGCTGGGACAATATACCTGACACCCAGTACCAGAAGGAAGCAATCCTTATTGTGGTTCACAGTTGTTAGAGGTTTCAGTCCATAGTTGGTGGGCTCCAGGGCAGAATGGCAGAGTGGAATGAGTTGGGGAAGGAAAGCTCTCATTCATGTTGCTGAGGCTCAGATAAGGAGGGCACGAGCATGGAAGGGAGATGCACTTTCTTTGGTCACGAAGTGCAGTGACATGCCTCTTCTCACCAAAACCCATCTCCAAACAGCAAGTCCACCATCATGTGTTCGTAGTCCAAACACCTTTCAAGAGCTTGCCTTTAAGGGGACGATGTTAAACTGTAAATGATCAATTTATGATTGAAAAAACATTTCTTTAAGTGAATGGAAACAATAAATCTAGTCTGTGCTGGTTTATGTGTATGTCAGGGTTTACCTTCAGCATGCACCCAGGGACCTGACAGCCCTGTTCTTTTGGCCTTTGCTTCCTGCTCTTGCAAAGGCTCCCATCCAAGCAGAGATGACAGCTTAGGACTTTCTTAGCCTTTTTCTGATTATGAACATTGCCTTGTAAGTGGAATTTTACACTGGAATGACCAGATATGTCTAAAAATGAAAATTCTTTAGAAATGAATTTTTAAAAATATTCTCTTTTCTGCTTCCTGCAGTGTCAAAATCATTCTTTTATTTTTCAAGGTTCTGTGGACCTGGAGAGTCAGGGATGGAACCAAGGAAAGTTAAACCTGTATTCTTCCCAGGCAGGACTTATCTGCTCTTTTTAAATGAGCACTCCCTGGGTTGCTGGGGTGTTATTTTGGTACATGTTCACTGTCCTGAGAGCACTGATTTGACAACTTTGTTTCTTTTTTCTTCTTTGCAGTTATGGAATGATGAAATTTCAGATGTCTTTACTTCACCATGTCCTTTAAAATCTGTCTTTAACTTCAGTTTTGTTGCTTTTGCTTATAGATAGATATTCAAGATGCAAATTTCTGGGGCATGGGACCTGAGCTTAATGCAGTTTTCTATGTTAATTCTATATTGCTTTCCATAAATGTACCAGAACATCAGCTATGTGTGTCCTGCTGTTACCATAATGTGCCATAGCTTATTAAATAATTAGTAAATAGGTAATTTATTAAATATAAAATGAACCAATTCCAAATTTTTTTTGCTACCAAAGAATATGAACAATTTCCATATATTCCCTTAATTTTTTCTACTTTCTCTCTTCTGGACCTTCTAATGATGGATCTATTATTATTATGCTTTCCAGTTTTTATTAATGAGATTTGAAACATTCATATATTATTTCTATTTGTGCCATATTGAGTTGAAATAATTGCCCAAGCCTACCTTATGAATTTCTGTCATGATTCAAAGATGGTAAAATTGTCTTTTGGGAGGTTATATATTAACAACATATTATTGTTATATTCCATTCATATACTTAATATATTTTAAGATTTCAAAGCTCTATAATCCATCAGGAATTTACTTTGATACATTAATTTACTAGTACAGTGGCTTTGAGGAGCACCTGTTAATGGCTTACTATAAGAAGAGTTAGTGTTCCTGTGTGTATATTCTAATAAATGAGTATGAGAGAGTTGGTCCTGGTGACACGAGCTTAGGGATCTAGCTACTTGGGTGGCTGATACAGGAGGATGACTTGAGCCTGGAGGTTCTAGACCAACTCGGAGAACATAATGGTATCATGTCTCAATAAATAGATGATAGACAGACAGACAGTTGTAGCAAAGTTCAGAGACATAGACACTCTAAAATTATTTTTAAAATATGTATTAGTCTAGGTGCCAATCTCCATGTTGCAATCATTATATACTATGAACATATATTAATAAAAAATTAAAATTGAAAATAAAACTCTCATAAGAGTCCAAAAATGGAAACAGTGAGGCTTTCATTGCCAGCAGGATGATGACCTGGTGCAAAGTCAGAGAATGTCGATGACCAACCAGAGAACTTTTTACCGAGTTTTTATACTTTTACAAGTAACCATGGTAACCACATTACGTCATTTTGAAATTTTGCAAAAATGTCACAGGTTTACATTTCCCAGGGGTTGGTTAGTACAGTCAAATTTTAGCTTAGCTACAGTTTGTTTTAAGTATTTGTTCCTTAGGTTAGCAATTTCTTCATCTTTGTGGGTTTTATGGTCAACTAAGAGGGAAGGGGGTGAGGAGTGAACTCACCTAAAGTTTTAGTGGCTTCGAAAATAGAGTTAAAAAGAAAATGGGGTCTCTCTTGTCAAGATGATAGATAGATAGATAGATAGATAGATAGATAGATAGATAGACAGACAGACAGATAGATATTGTGTCTCCTGCACTCAGGCAGTGGATAGAGACACCTAGTGTCTCAGGACCTCCCTGTCCTCCTAAACAAGAATTCATGCCATCCAACATCTGGACCTTCATGATAATAATTTCCATAATATTGTTTTAAATACATAAAGATTATAGTTTAGTTTTGCATGTTTGTTAACTGAAATTACATTGTGTTACTATTTGTGTGTTGCTGTCTTTGTTCAGCTCTGTTAGTTGTGACTACCCATGTTGTGCTCATGTTACTGAGTCTCATTTGCCCTCTTTCCTTTGCACAATAATACACTCATTATGGTGCTATTTCATTTTTTCTTCCTTTCTTATTTTGAAGGCCATTTGGTTTAATTGCAGTTTTGGGTTATTTTGAAAAAAATGTTTCTAGAAGCACCCTAATATCCTGATGTGCATATCCAAGTTACACCTAGTTAGTTACATATAGATATAGGTATTTGTATTGTTTTTATTAGATTATTCTAGATTATTGCCAAAGTAAGTATATCAACTTACACAGCCATAACAATTCTACTTGCTCCATGTTTTTGCTATCACTTGCATTACTAGAAGACTTGTAAATTCCTAAAAAAATCTTCATGTTATATAACCATGTCTAATTATGAA
>NW_004524579.1:9320914-9333060 GCF_000260255.1 Octodon degus | reverse complement strand
AAATAATATATTTTACTTAATAAATTATATACGTGAAACATTAAAATCTTAGATTTACAATGTTATGCATTTTTGTCTTCTCTTGAGGCTCATAATGGAGTTACACGGCATTCACCATGCTTTCTCTGACTTTCTTTCTTCTATGTATTTTGAGATTCCCTAGTGTATTCTAAGAACTTGTTCTTTTTTCCCATTAATCAGCATTAAAGCATTGCATGATTTTAAACATTTTTAAAAAACAAGTTCTCTAGTGTTTGGCATTTATTTGTTAAATGAAGTTATGCTTCATTTCCCCTCTTTTGGATAAGACTTACAGTACTATCTTGCGCTGTATTTTCTGTGTTTCTGTGGATCTATACTTTCATGTCTTTTGGATGAAAATTCAGGAGTATTGCTGCCTGGTAAAGTAGATACATGTAATTTTCAGCTGTTAAAAACATTCTTACACTTGAGAAATTTGAAATACTTCAGAGACTGTGAGATAATATATGAAATTCTCTTTTGCTATCCTCTGTCTTTCCAAAGGTGACCTGTCCTAAGAGTTTCTTGCTCTCAAAATTTTATACACACCTACATATTTCTGTCACATAGACGCTCTCTTTAGAAAACCAAAAGAGATGAAGAAGTTGCGTGCAAATCACTAGCTTGCCATTTTTGCTTAATATTTTAGCTTGAAATACTGCCTGGTTCAGCATATAATGATTTGTTGCTTTACTTTTAGTAGTTTCATACTACTTAGAATACCTTTTTGTGGGTTTAAAAACAGAGAAACATACAAAAGGCATTTTACTGTTGGCTTGGTTAATATTTCTAGGACAGTGTGTTTTTTTTTTAAAGACGGTAGTTTCTCAACAAAGATTTTTACACATTTTGTTGTAATTTTTTAAAAAATATATTTAATATAGGGTCTACAGGTCTTATTATGTGGGTCAGACTCATAGGAATCCTCTTGTTTTCAGCTTCCCATGCTGGGATTATAAGCGTGGGCCACCAGGCCCAGTCTCAATCACTGGCTCAGTGTGCCCCCGGGGGGCAGGGCTGGTGCGGCAGGCCAGGGATCAAAGCTCGATCCCTGAGTCTACCTAAGCAGGCACTTTAATCCACTGTGTAATTTTAAATATCTGCATTAAATATACTCTGAAATATTATTTATTTATTTATTTATTTATTTATTTTTTAGATAATGCTGTGTCACAAGCTTTGGTCCTGGTTGGTGCCCCTACAGAAGCGGTTGAAATTTTTCATGAAAATAAAATGACAAATACTGAAGGTGAGGACTGAATGAAAATCACATGAGACACTATGAACACTATCCTTGTACTCACTAGTTTGTAATACTGATGCTGTATTTTATGAATGATACATATCACTGTTAGAGCAGGAAATCTATGTATCATAATATAATATTGTAATATATGCATAATATATTCTTAATATCCAGTCTGAGTTTGTAAGATTTGTATAATTTCACAAATGAATGATGCTGTAAAGCATTTTTAATACCTGTGTTCTACCTGGCAGCTGCTTCAATAGATAGATCTTTTCTCACTCCCTAGGGATATGTCTCTTGGAAAAAGAAAGGATATTTGGGAGCTGTTAATCCCAAAGGAAGACATTGTTTAGTCAAAGTCTGTAACTGTTACCTCTGAAAATGTTTCTAACATTGTATGTGGACAGAGGTAGAAAAAAACAGTAAACAGATCTTTCTTTTGTAGGTTTTCACACTAGTTTCTTCTCAGATCAACCTGGTGGAGACTTCTTATATTTATAAAAATGTTAATTATGATTTTAGGGAATTTCAGCTCTTTCATTTTGTTTAACAGAATAGCATTTGAATGAGTAACAGTTATGACTCTTTTATCTATTCCTTTCCAAAAGACATCTTGAATAGAATTTTATCATCTTCATTTAGAAATCATTTTCCTTAGTTAATTTTGGACAAAGGGCTAGGGAGATAGCCCAGTGGTCGAAGCACCTGCTGAGCAAGCGCAAGGACTGAGGTTTGATTCCCGGCACCACATGCCCTGCCCACCCCTGAACCCTGGGTGTGCTGTGCCAGCCACTGAAACCGAGCATTGTGGTGCACTCCTGTAATCCCAGTGCTGGGGAGGCTGAGGCAGGAGGATCACTATGAGTCTGAACTGCTTAGGGAGATCCTGTCACAAATAAATAAATAAAAGCTTAAAAACTTGGATAGAATTTTAAAATACGAAATGAATGATGTATGAAACAATTGATTCCTGACACTGGAAAAATCCATGTGCTAGAAGAATATAGAGATTTCTATGTAAAGACTCTTACAAGAAATACAAAAAACAGAACAAAGAAAATATAAATATGTGTAATGACTTGCACAATTCATCAGAAAACAATTGTTTAAAAAAGTACAAAGAGAATGACACTAAGTAGCATATGCCAAGTGAATGCTATAGATAAGAAATATCTTCAGTGTTTTGAGAAAGACCTATTTGAATAGTCTCCAAGATTATTAAGATAGATATTAACGGTGAGAAGACATTGAACTGAAACAGAGAGGACACATTTGTATATTAAAAAATGAAGGGATTGATTTACGTAAGCAGAACTACATGCGTCGAATAATAATGGGAAAGAAGTAACTGGATATATGGTAAAGACAGACGATTGTGGTGGTTGCATAGACAGGAATTGCAGACATGGAGCTAGTTGATCAGTATAAATCTAGAAATCATTAAAGTAGAGCCCAGGAGCATTTGTTATTTGGGGGTCAAGAATGTGAACTTTCCATTTTCTTTCTCGGTTCTTCATCCTAAATATATTTGATAGTAATGCTGCATGAACAAAGGCTTTGGTTTCAGAATCTGAGCAAGTCTTGCAAAATGTTTTGGCTACCAAAGAAAATGCAGGAAATGATTGTTTTATTATTATGGTTCAGACTTCTGTTATGCAAGCAACTGGTCCAGGAAGGATCAGTGTTTATGAGGGGCATTAGAAAATATTACAAGGACATGATAGAGATTAGACAGCAATATTAATTGCAAAGGGATTAATATTTGGTGTCTAGGGGCTGGGGAGATGGCTCAGTGGAATAAGCACTTCCCTGGCAAGCACAAGGGCCTGAGTTCAATCACCAGTAAAAAAAAAAAAAAAAAAAAAAAAAAATTTGGTGTCTCAATAGTCCCTACAGGAATAGAGTAGTAGATTCAAAGGGATTTAGCTGTTGGAGACTTTCTTATTTCTTTTATCTCTTCCTTCCTTCCTTCCTTCCTTCCTTCCTTCCTTCCTTCCTTCCTTCTTTCTTTCTTTCTTTGGTGCAGGGTCTCATTATGCAGTTTAGATTCATAGTGATCTTCTTGTCTCAGTCTCCTGAGCTCTGGGATTACAGGAGTGCATTCCCATGCCCAGTTTTGGGTCTGCTTGGCGTGCCCAGGCTTCCTGAGCTGGCATGGGATGTGGTACCAAGGATCAAGCCTGAGTCCCTGTGCTTGCCAGGCAGGCACTTAGACCACCGAATTATCTTCCCAGTCCTATTTTATAGATACTGGATTTGTACGTAAACTGAACCTTTCAAGATGACCTCTGACATTCTGACCTTGACCAAATCCAAATGTTTGAAGCCAAATAGATTGGGGGCAATAATCAGTATAAGCACAAGTTTCATCTTGCAGCATCTTAACCATCTTGTTATCTTTGTCAATCAAAGTTTTTTGTCTCTTCTGCAAACCAGGCATGGTCCTCACCTTGCACTCCCCCTAGACACCCCACTCCCTTTTACTCTAGCCCTGTGTATGACTATGCAAATGTTTCTTTTTCTCTGTAACTTGTGTTGCGTTGCCATCTTGGCTTACTGCTGTGAATGTACTTGTTTCGTTTTCTACAGCATATTAACTTTTCAATGGGTACATTCTATCAACAAAATACAAGAAGGAACACACAAAATTTACCTGCCTAAAACTTGAGAGCATCAGATCTCCTACATTCTGGTTTTAACTGAAATCTTTTCTCCATTCCTGCACAAGATCTTGCAAGCTCAGCTTCCCCTTTCCTATGACCAGGGCCTTTGGGGGCTAGGAGATCATTTCTTAAGTTTAGTTGTCAGTTTCTTAAATTATTAATTTGTTTGGTTGCCATGTTTGCAAAGACTATGACGATAAGTAGATAAAGCAGTTAGAGACAGTTATTAAACAAATAGCATATTTCAAGGAAGGGTTCTCTTCTCCCAGAATGTAGGAGATCTGATGCTTTCAAGTTTCAGGGAGGTAAATTTTGTGTGTTCCTTTTTGTGTTTTGTTGATAGAATGTACTCATTGAAAAGTTGATATGTTGTAGAAAAGGAAACAAGTACATCTACATCCGAAGAAGGGTTCTCTGTACCACAGTTGAAAATAGAGTTAAAAGAGAAGGAGGAGGGTGATAAATAAAAGCCCATCAAATTTTGTCACTGGAGTAAGGGTGGTGATCTTTTCACAAAAGTAAATTATTAAGGTAAAATTGAAATACGATCAAATCCACTCTTTTTCAGTGTACAGTTGAACACACATATCCGTTTGGCCATGACTTCAAATACAATATGGAAATTGCTTCCCTTCCAGGGAATCCTTCAGACCCTTTTGTAGTCAGTTTCACTTCACCCTCTCCCAATAAACACTGATGGATTTTAGATTTTCGTGCTTAAATTTCAAATAAGTGAAATTGTTCTATTTGTAGTCTTGTGTTCAGTTTCTTTCAAAGACTCAGGAAAATGTGAACTATATCGATACTCTATATATCTTATCAAGTTGTTCACTTTTATTTTACAATACTAGTCTCTTGTATGAATTCTGCACAACTATGTTTATTTAGCAATTGATAGATACGTGTAATTTTCACATTTTGGGCTACAATGAATAAAGCTAATGTGAACAATGACACAGAAGTGATTTTGTGAACATATTTTTACTTATTATTTATTTACTATCACTAAATACATGGGATTAGGTTGCTGAGTAATATGATAAGTGTATACTTCACTTTTATAAGGTGCTGTCAAACCGATTTCCAGAGTATATCATCATTCTGCAACTCCAAAAGTGACATGTGAGCTCTAGTTGTTCTCCATTCCCACCAGTACTGGAGTGTGCCCGCCTTTTAAACTTTAGACATTCTGGCAGCATGTCAAGCAATACTGAACATTAATTAAATTTTCACTTTTCTGATGACCAAGGATGCTGAGCATTTTATCACGTGCTTAGCAGTCACTTGTCTATTGTGAAGAGTCCATGTCTTATGCTTTTCTCCTGAATAGTAAGTTGTAAATTCTCTCTGCATTCTGAATACAAGTCTTTCCTTGTGTGATTTTATAAATTAGATGTCAGAATGCACTCCACATGGACTTCAGGGGTCCTTTTGCTCATGACTTTTCTGTTCCAGTTTCCTCCCAGAGGATTCTAGATATTTCCACTGCCCACAAGACTAATTGCTGCTCCAATCAAGACGGCCACATTCTCTTGTGCTCCTAGCTCTCTATACCACAGTGGGAAAGCGTCCCTTGGCACAGGCTTCAGTGACTCTGGGACTCAACCTCATGAATTTCCATGTTTTCAGAAATCTAAGCTTTGCTCCGTTTGTTTTGTAATGTCGGCATAAAGTTTTCTCATATTTCCAGTCCGGATTTAGAGTTGTTTATGATGGAGGTCATATTCTGTATCAGTTACTCTTTTATTGTTGGTTGTGGAAATACTGCATAGTGGGTTTTAGGAATGAAGTTTCCAAAAGTTGGAGAGAACAGAAGACAGATTAAAATATATTTTTAATAGTCTTTATTTTGCAGGGGAGGTGTTTACTGGGTCTTGAACTCAAGACCTTGTGTTTGCTAGACAGACACTTATGCTGTTGAGCTATCTCCCTGGCCTAATATAATATATTTTTAAATATAAGTATTTATCTATTCATTTACTTAGCAATTGTTTAAAGGTATTAAGTATAGTTGGAATCTCTAAAGAATTAAAACATAAAAAAGAAGACGCACAGGAAAACAGGTAATTGTGATGCAGTAAACAGGAATGTGATCAATTGTAATGAAGAAAACCTGAATGTGCTGAAGATCCACTCAGTGTTTAAAAATTCAAGAATTTCCTTTAGAGAAGAAGCGATGTAAGATGAACCTGAACACTAGTATAGCAATTATAATTTGAAGAAGGAAGCAAGACATGAAAATATTGCAGCTGCTGGTACAGACTGCTAAAATATGCTAGAAGTGACAGAATTTCAATGTAGAATAATGGCTACATGAAGTGGTCAGGCAGAGTATTTGGAAGATCGGTGACTGCTTGAGGGAAGCGAGGGTAAATGCTTCAAAATTTCAGTTCCTTGAAGACACTGAAGAGACTGGCACTACATAAACATTGAACAAAGACTTCTGTACATGGGAAGAGATTAGTATAGAAAAGAACCTTAGGGACCTTGAAGTCTTGAGAGCATTCTTTACATTCAGTGATTATTCTCTCCAATAATGTAGTCCAAAAGTTATAGAATTGTAATGTCTGTGAAAGGCACTTTTTCTCCATTTCCCCTTAAATAAGAACTAAAGGGAGGTTTGTTTCTTCCATTAAAAAAATTTGAAGATATTTCCTGTTCATCACAAGAGGCCTTGCAGAGGACAGAAATTATTTCTAAACTCAAGCACAAATGTATTGTGTGCTTTAAGGAGAAAAGCAAGGTGTAAAAGCACAATAAGATGAGAAAGGATTTATAGTCAGTTTTTCCTTAGGATGTTGAATTGAGCTAAAAACATTCTAGAATTATTGATGTGATGTATAGAAAGGAAACACACCTTAAAAGCAGAAAGAAAGGAAGAACTAGAGTGATAAAATGTTGAATTATTGGGTCTGGATAAATTGATTACGCAAGTACCAAACTCACAGAATTTGTAGAGTTGACATCTTCTAAATGCAGCATTTCTGCTTCATTTGCCAACACCATCGGCCCATCCATAGCTGTCTTCAAGTGGAAGTTGCACGGTGCTGGCTCAACAAGCCTGATTTTTGGCGTATACATGGGGAAAAGATTCTTACCTTTATGCTTTGATTCTGGCCAAGAAGACCTGGAGTTGAGAGATGAAACACGAGAGTTTAGTTAAAGAGATGAGCATTCTGCTTCAGCTACATTTGTACATATGCACCGAACCCTTTGTGCACAGGTTGCAAGAGGAGGTAACCCATCAATGTTTGACTAAAAACATTAATTGATCATGTCACAGAATATTAGGTGAAGCAGATCTTCATACCACCCTACCAACTCGTTCATTTAATGACAAATCTAAGGTTTAGGTCCCAGTGTTATGTAAGAAGTATGGCTAGTTTTCAGTGAAGTAAAAGAAAAATGAACATGGATACCTAGGTCAATAATATTTGATTATATCATACTCTTTCTTAAGCTGTAAGCTATGGCTTATAAATCTAGATGCCCCTTCAAAGCTTCATAGGTTCAGAGGTGAGGCTTTTTTAAGGTGTCTGGGTCTAGGGTATGCGAATGTGGATTAAGGGTGTGTGGTACCAAATGAGTCCACTGATGGGGTTAGCATAGTTCTGACTGTGGATAACTGCAAGGCCTGTTCAGGGTGTGGCTCGCACCACCCAAAAGACTTGCAGCTTGGATGGGATAAAGTCACAGAAGGAAGGCTTGGAGATGCTGCCCCTTGGGTGCCATGCGTGCACTCCTGAGCCTCTGCGATGCTCTCCTGCCATGGAGCCAGCTGACTGTGGAGCTAAACCCCTAGGAACTGTGAGCTAAAAGAAGCGTTTCCTCCTTTAAATTGTGGGTCTAGTGTATTTTTGTCTCAGCAGCAAGAAAGTAACTAAGCCACTGTGTAAAATGAAAAAAAAAAATTGTACCATGCCCACAGTAGACCATAAACAGCAAGATGAACTCCTGAATGATGGTTTTATCTTTCTGATTACGTTATGCCTCTTAGAGGTTTTAGTAATAATTGACACAGTGTATCATTTCCCCTAGCTCATTATATGTAAAATCATAATCTATAATACCATAACATGCTGTGGCAATTACTATTCACAGGATAACACAGAGAGTGGCACAGTCTAGAAAAATAGAAAATGTTTGCTATCCCTGCTTACCCTATATTTAATGAGGCAAAACAAGTGTTTTGATCATAACACCAGCTGTCCTCTTGTTAAATCTATATCAAAACCTTATTTCCCAAGGGAAAGCAAAAAAAAGTTCTTATTAAGATAATTTTTTTGTTTTTACTTTGTATTTTAGAGAAGGGTCTATAGGGTGTGCAGGGTCTCACTACTAGAGTGGACTTGTAGTGATCTGCCTGTTTACAGTCTCCCAAGAGCTGGGATTACAGGTGCATGCCACTATGCCTAGTCTCAGTGTACCCCAGGGGTGGGGCCAGAATGGCAGGCCCAAGGATTGAACCCCCCACCCCAGCTCCTGATTGCAGGCACTTCAATCCACTGAGCTATTTGGCCAGCCCTCTTTTTAAGATAATTTGAATAGGCGATCCGTACGTAGTTTTTATCACCGTGTTCTTTGGCTGTTTGGTTATTAAGGAGCCAAATATGAGTAGATTTTATTCATATAAATCTATACTTATATTTCCTATGTGTATCTTTGAGCTGCAAAGGAAAGATGGAATACAGCACACAAATGCATAGTCGTTGCAAGAGTAATGACTTTCAGGTATGGCCAAATTCCTGGTATGGCCAAATCAAACTAAAATATGTTGTCATATCAGTATTGATAAAAGGAAGGAACATTTAAAAATAAAAAATAGTAAGTGTTATGTGAAACATTTGAGATGCCCTCAAATTATATTTTGTGCTGTTTCTCTTTAGCTTGCTAAATTTTTAACACACAAAAAGAGTTCTTAGAGTATAGCTTACCTTTCACTAACCAGGGAGATGCCATTCAGATTCAGCCCTCCAACCTACCAGCAGTGTGGTAGGTTGGATAAGTTATATAATTTCTCTAAACCTTAATTTATTCATCTATGAAATTGAGACCATAATCCTGTTTCGTAAGGTTGTTGTGAGAATTTAATAAAATGTGACATTAAAAGTACTTAGCCTCATATCTGGCACGTATTTTTAGCCTCAAAACCTGACAGCCAGCCTAAGTTGTAAAAATGTTAGCTTCAGTTAGCAGTATAGATGCACATTTATTCATACCACAGTCCAAGACATGGGGCAGCATAACAGAATTATTTGTACAGGAAACAGATTTGTCATTTTAATAGAGACTGTAATTCTAGAAGAGGATATTACAAGGCTTCATTTAAGATATTTGAATGATGCAGTTTAAACCAAGATATTGAGGCATTTACTGTCCCTCTGGGGAGACACTGAAGCAGAATTCAGCAATGTTACTTCTCAATGTTACTTCAGCTCCCCAAGGTCAACTGAAATGACGCTCTGTTCTAAGTGAGACACAGGGCGCATTTTTAAGATCAGCAATTGTAACTATAATCCAGCTCGCTAGGGTTCTCAGAGTAATAAGCGCTGCAAGTATGCACTTGGTGGCGTTCATGGACAACTTTGCTGGGCCTTGGCAACCTTCAGTTGACTCGGGACATGCTGAGATTAGAATCACTGAGGCACATCAGACGGAGTGGATTTTATGATGAGTGCGGCTTGGGTGCTGTAGTAAGAGCATCAATCACTCTTCGCAGGAGACTCCAATTTTCAAAAATGGAAGGTAGAAAATGAGGTTATTACGAGGATGAAGGAGACCTGATTTTATTTTATTTTTTTTCAGCAAAAGAACCTTGTGCCGGATTTAGCACAGAACTTTCTCAATGCATGAGTAATTGGATACTATTTAATTAGGAAATGTGGCATCGTTTTGAAGGGCATATTTAAAGTACTTTTCAGAGTTAACTTTAGGTGATTCAGGATCCATTTAAAAAGCGGCATTAACCGTCTTTCCATCGTTTTTCTTTTGTTGATGTCTATTTATAATATGGAGCACATTAAATCCTTAATCTGCTTGAACAGTCAGTTGGGCTCCTTAGGCCCCTGTTTATTTATCACTTTATTAACTCATCATTTTTTTCTTCTTTTAGCTTATTTGAAAGTTTATTCTATATGTTTTGACATATTTCTTGATCATTTGTCAAAGAAATTTTGAGTATTATTACTGTTGCTGAAGAACACTTTGTGCATATCCTGAACATCAAGATGTATTACTTTGGCTATAACTATTAATTCCTCTGTCTGCTTCCATTTAGAGGTTAATAAAGGTCTTTACTTTAACTATCCATGTCGAAGACAGAGCTGCGCTGTCGTTAACATCCCAGCGCCATGTGTCAATAAAATGATTTCACACATTGAAGATGTGGAGTCAAAAATACAGGAGCATTTGAAACAGGTGAGCTATTTAAATGGTTAACATTAAAATATTCGCTAGAATATGTGGGTTTGTTTTTAAAAACCATAGGGAATTTTTTTTGTTTTAAAAATGGTAATTAGAATAATGTTTAGAATTTTTACCAAGATGTATAATTTTCTAGTCTGGACATGTTTTTGATAGTCTCACACCAAAAGGGTGAAATGATCTTATTAAATACATTTTTTCCTTAGCTGCTTTGTCCTTATCCAGAGGCAATCATGCTAGTAGTAATTTTCATAAGGCAACTTGACTGGTAAATTAAATAATATTTACATTTTGGAGGGAATGCTAAACTGATTAAATGATTAGATGAGTAAATTGGAGTACAAAGGACAGTGTGAATTTTTTAATGAGTTGGTTTGTTCTTAAGAAATACTCATAGTTCCTTGAAGAGAACATAATGTCTCTGTACCTTTATAACCTGTTCAAATTTAACCTTATTGCTCTGTGGGGAGCTCAAACTTTTTTTCTTAACTTTCCTTATTTTCAGAGGATGAATTAGGAAAGATACAAAATTAAAAAAAAAACTTCTCTAATTTATGAAGATTATATCTCTGCAACTAGTACAAATTTGGATTGCCCAAACAGAGGCATAAGTTTGTCAGGGCCTTAAACTATTTCTTCTTTGTCTCTTTTTCTTTTCCTTTCTTTCTTTCTTTCCCTCTTTCTTTCTTTCTTTCTTTCTTTCTTTCTTTCTTTCTTTCTTTCTTTCTTTCTTTCTTTCTTTCTTTCTTTCTTTCTTTTTGCTCCTGTTACTGGATCTGGCTCAGAGAATGTCCTGCTGAGTGATTCATCATTATTAGAGTAGGATGTCATCTCCTTTGGGAGGAGTTAGTGCAGCCACTAGGATCATATGCTTTAGAGCAGCATGTTCTCTGACTTTAGATGGGAATGGAGAGGAAAGGACAGTTCATTAAGGCAAGTGCTGGGAAATGATGCCTACTCAGTATATACCAGCAACCATTATTTCCACGTTATTGAATACTGTTCATTATGTTTTTTCCATATTTCTCCAAATCAGAATACTCCTTCAGAAAATGCTTTGTATGCCACAAGATTGATGGTTTTCTAAAATATTCAAGAATATTTTAAGAAAAAAGAAAATAATGAATACTCATTGATACAATATCCTGTAAACTTTATATCTGTTGCAGTTAACAATTATCCATTTCTTAAAATGATGAAAATAGATATGTGGATATTTTACAAAACAATTGAAATAGTAGATACTGTTTATCAAAATCCTGATACAAGGTGATGCCATGTTTTACTAAGTTTTTCTTTTATAACTCATAAAATTACTATTGATTGTCATTGGTGTTTCTAATTAGTAGAGAAAATTCAGTTCAAAATAATTTAGTATCACATTCAGTTCACAAGATTCAATGAATGGCCAAGCACTGAGTTTAAAATCTCATGTCCTTCTCCCAATCCCAATTGGAGCTCTGAATGCTTGACCAGCTGCTAAACTTCAAGGATAATGACCAACTAGAAGATCAATTTAGACAAAACAATTTACAAAATAAGCTATTCTGCAGCTTACCTTCAGGAAAATTTAAAACTAGGTCTTTCATGTGTAAACAATTTTTGTTTTTTTCTTTTTAATTAACTCACTCTTTTATTGGTTGTGCACATTAGTGGGTTTGTTTGGGCATATTTGCATATGCACACAGCATACTTATATTTGTTCCTCTATCAACCCTAAATTACTCTTCTCTACTCAACTGGCTTCACAGTTTTGAGGAAGTTTCAGTGTTTCTAATAGCTATATATAT
>NW_004524579.1:9311506-9320814 GCF_000260255.1 Octodon degus | reverse complement strand
TTTGAATAGGATCAAATGGTAGTGCTATGTTTTGTTTTTTGAGATCCATGCTGATTTTTATGGTGACTATATTAATGTATATTTTCACCATCAGTGAAGAAGGCTTCCCTTTCCCTTCATTCCATCAGACTTTTTTTTTTTTAATGGATTCTGTGATAAATGTTCTAACTGGAGTGAAACAGGACCTCTGTACTTTTGATTTGCATTTTCCTAAAGCTTAACAATGTGAAACAATTTTGCTTAAACCTATTGGCCATTTGTACTTCTTCTTTTGAGAAGTGCATGCTCAGTTCATTTGTCCATTTATTGATGGAGCTAAGTGATTTTTCATAATCACTTAACTTCAAAACTGTCTTTTAGATCTGCTGTTCTGGACTTACATTGGTTAGTTCTTCTATGTATACATGAAACAATTTTTAATCTTCTGAGTATGAGTCTCTGTTTTAAGATTTTTCATGCATTCAGTTTCTTTCCTTGTCTGTTCATAACGTCCATCATTTTCCTAAATTCCTCTATTTTTTATGTGTATCTAACCTAGATTAGTAACCATACCCTTCATTAGGGCCATCATCTCTGTAGTTATCTGAAATTATTTCCTATTTGAAGTTTTCTGGAGCTCTGTATCCTCATTCATGTACTTGCTTTGTTACTTTTACTGTCATCATTTTAGAGAGATCATGTGGGTGGCTTTTGAATTTTTCCACCTAAGTGCCTTTGGATTTACCTTGGGTAATCAAGAAGTCTGAGATTGTATCTTGATTCTGGGTCTTTTCACTTTCTATCTTTCTTAAAGCTTAATTTTTGCATTGATGCTTGTAAATTGTTTATGGTAGGTTTCTTTATGGCTAACATCAAGAACTCCTTAGGACTTGACAATGGCTCACTTTTGGTTTAAGAGTCTGTTGTTAGATCCAACCTCTTACATTTATTGGAGATGAGAAGTTGCTGCCTACTTGGCCTAGCCCCTAGCTTTTTTCCAGTACTCTGTAGTACTGTACATCACACTCAGACAATCTCAGTCTTGGGCATAAAAGGAAGAACAACTGATTAGGACAACTACATCATCTCAGCTAAAGTAGAATGATTAGTGTTATGGTTTGTGTCTAGTTGTCCCCCCAAAGCCTCATGCAGTTATGGTGCAGACTTCTGGAGTTTGTGATTCATTCATGATCCAGTTATGGGATTACGGGTGTGAATGCTTCTGGGATTATGGCTGTGAGTGCTACACCCATCCTGGGGTGGATAACCTGAATGCAACATAAAGGAAATAGATTGGCTCTCTGTTGCCACTACTCTTCCCTTTTGCTCTTTCTGTTTTGCCATTTTCTGCTGCCATGAATGACTGCCCTCTACCATGTGCCACCCTGGCTTGGAGCAAGCCTAATATGGACTGAAACCTCCACTAACTGTGAGCTTAATTTTGGCTATCAGGTATTTTGTTCCAGCAATGAGAGAAGAGTAGCTGAGACAATTAGTAATTGCATCAATAGCATCAAGCATATCATAGAAAATGACAAATTGTGGTAAATACTTGCACTTTTACCATATGAACAAGATTTGTAGTTATTCACAAAATCTAAAACAAACCATAGCAAGTATCTCCATAATAAATCGATTTTACACTCAGAGAAAAAACTTTAAGGGGAGTAAGAGTCAAAAATAGAGAAACAGAAAAAGAGGAAATGTTAAAAGCAAGATTAAAGAACAAAGGAAGATTATGCAAGCTTTGGAAAACTAGTAAAGAAGGTAGGAAGGAAAGAAATAAGAAAAAAACCAGAAACATGAAAAGAACAAAAGGAAAAATGTAGAAATATTCTTCACACTCATAAAATGGTAACAATTAAGAAAAATAAAAAGGAAGGAATGTCCACCTATGACATGTCTTTGCTGTCACTGGTAGAAAAAGGACCACCGAACATCCATATCCATGTTGTGTAATCTCAGCAAGCCTGCAGTAAAATTACATCAAGGTAGTAGATAAGCCAAGCAAGCCTGCATTCTAATTCCAGTGAAGCTCAGGCTGATCTTGGTTTCTGCCTGTGAGGAAGGTTACTGAGGTGTTCAGCTCATGATGCACCAGGTGCTTCTTGCCAAGCCAAAGTCAGCCCCTTGACCCTGGGCATCTCCTACTGCTGTGCCTCACCCTGACACTTGGAGCCCTGAGATGGAGCCAGCCCATGCCTGCTCTGAGTCCCAGGTTTGATTGGCCCCTTCCCAAAGTGGTGACTGGTCGATCATGCCCTCCTGAATGAGAATCACTCAAAAACCACTGCACTGTACAGCATTCCCGGTCTTGTTCCACTACTGTGTTCTTTGTGCAGGCCTCTGGAGTGACTAGTTAGTACACCATAGCTCTGTAGGTTTGGCCCACCCCTCTTCTGCCATGAGCTGGGATTCATGGCGAAAGTGCTATTTTGGCATCTTCACTCGTACACTGAAGTCCTTCTCTCTGTTCTCCCTGTGAGTTCCAATTCTTGCTTCAGATCCTCCCTGGGTCTTAGGCACCCCCTTCCTTTTTTTTTTATCTTCCCCTTGTTGTATGACAGCATCTGGACTCAAAACCTTGGAGAGTCTTGCTGTGTGACTTTTTTATATTAAGGATTTTGAGTCTTTATATAGTCTAGATATTAATTCTTTATTGGAAGAGTAGCTGGCAATGATTTTCACTCATTCTGTAAGCTGTCTCTTCACTCTGTTGGTTATTTCCCATGCTATGAACAAACTGTTTAATATGAAGTCCCAGTTATTGATTCTTGATATTATTTCCTATGCTGTTGGAACTCTTTCTTTCAACCTACATCTTCAAGTATTTCTGCTATGTTTTCTTTTAGCAGTTTCAAATTTTTTAGGTATTTTTTGAAAAATAATTTTACTGAGAAACAAATATCAATGAGACAGGTTCAAAACTGATTACTAGCACAGTTTCAATACTTAACACATTGCATATTGTTGTCTTAGTGGTTATTCATTGTGCAAGATGCAGACATGATATACTATCCACAAATACTATTAGAACAAATTTCTCTATTCAATGATCCAAGAGAATGCAGCTTTATCTATCTTAACTATTATGAACATACAGATACAAAATGGTCATTCATTTCTATCCCTCTTTTTTTGTTTAGTTTTGTCAGAGAAGTGTATCCTGTTGTCATTTAAATATTGTAGGTGCCTGAATTCAGCAAAAATATTTCAATATAGTCCAATAGTCCATAATAGTAGTGGGTTTTCTGTAAGACTGGCAATGACAGAAGTTGTTGACTTGGCATGAGGATGGCTCAGTGGAGTAAACACTTGCCTGGCAAGTGCAAGGGCCTGAGTTCAATCCCTGATTCTGCCAAAAAAAAAAAAAAATTGACTGGAGCCTTTAATGTATGCCTTTGATTTATTTTGATATTTGCACAGGAGGAGAGATGGGGATCTATCTTTAACTTTCTGTGAACTGATATTGGTATTTCCCAGCACCATTTGTTAAACAGGCTATCTTTCTCTACAACTATGTTTTTGGCTCCTTTGTGCAGAATCAAATGTTGGTGGTTTCACGTACTTTTTTTCATTTCCTGTGTTCCATTGATCTGCATGTTAATTTCTGTGCCAATCTCATGCTGTTTTTGTTAGTATGACTTTGTAATTAGAAGTTATTGTGTGATACCTATAGCCTTGCTGTTTTTGCTAAGGATTTCTTTTGGTATTCCGGCTCTTTTGCATTTCCATATGAATTTTATGATTACTATTTTTTAGTTCTGTGCAGAATGTCATCGGTATTTTGGTGGTATCTTTTTTTAAAATTTATTTGTGTTATGTATTTGGTACAGGGTCTCACTATGCAGCCACCATGCCCAGACTTTGTGGCCTGGCTAAGGGTGCCCTGGGGAAGAGGTGGGGCCAGTACATCCTGTGGTTCAAGGGATTGAACCCCAGTCCCTATACTTGCCTAAGCAGGTGCTTAGTCCATTGAGCTATCTATTGGTCCTCACAAAAGGTCTTTTGGTCTTCTTCTATGTTCAATTTGTTTCTTCCATGTTGTGAAATTTTTGTATTAAAAGTCTCTTACTTACTTGGATAGAACAACCCTTGGATATTTTACTTTATTTGAAGCGATGTCAATAGAGTTGTTTTCTAATTTCTTTTTCAGTTCATTCAATATTGGTGTATTGTAGAGCTATTGATTTTTCATGTTGATTTGATATTCTGCCACACTTTTTAGCTGTAAAAGAGTTTCATATTCTTTAGTCTCCAAGTATAGATTCATAAAAGTGCAAAGAAGGATAATTTGGCTTCTTTCCTTCTTATTTATATTCCTTTTACTTTTTTATTTTCCCAAATTGCTTTAGCTAAAATTTCAAGCACTATGTTGAATAATAGTGCTGAATGTGGACATTCTTGGCTCTTTCCTAATTTGAAAGAAAATGCTGTCAGTTTTTACCTCACTCTGAATGATGTTGCCTGTGGGTTTAAAATGTCGGCTTTACTATATTTAGGAATAATCTTTCAATACCTTGATTCTTTATTTTTATGTATTTAGTACAAGGTATACAGGGCCTCACTATTCAGATCAGACTCGTAGCTATCCTCCTGTTTTTTAGCCTCCCAAGCACTGGTGTTACAGGCACACCCATGCCCTGTCTCAATTGCCATCTCAGTGCACCCCAGGATTGGGACCAGCATCAGGCACACCAGGGATACGAACCCTGGTCCCTACATCTGCCTAAGCAGGCACTGTTTTAATCTACTGAGCTGTTTGGCCAGCCTATAGTACTTTGGTTCTTTATGACTTTTATCATAAAAGGATGTTGTATTTTTATTCTGGGTTCTATTTGTGTGGTACATTAGATTTATCTGTTTGTATATGTTGTAATGTTCTTCCTTCCCTGAAATGATCATTGTATATCATTTTTTAAAATGTGTTTGGTATAGGGTCTCACTATGTAGCTTGGATGTGTAGTGATTCTCCTGTTTTCAGCCTCACAGTGCTGGGATTATAGACATGTACCACCAGGCCTGATCTCCTATATGATCTTTTAAATGACTTGTTGAATTTAGTTTGCAACTATACAAGGAAGGACTTGTATGTCTATGTTAATCAAGGATTTGATCTTTTGGGGCTGGGGAGATAGCTTGGTGGTCTAAGTGCCTGACTGGCAAGCTCAAGGATCTGGGTTCTATCCCTGATACCTCATGCCCTGCCAGAACTCCAGGCATGCCATGCCAGCCATGGAAACTGGGCGTGGTGGGCCATGCCTATTGTCCCAGCACTGAGGAGGCTGAGCTAGTATGATCACTCAGGGCTCAAGCTGTGTAGTGAAACCCAGTATCAAGTAGATAAAAAGAGAGAATTTAATTCTTTATTTTTGTGTCCTTCGATTGTGATATCAAGATAATATTTGCCTTGTAGAATGAAACTGGAGGCATGTATTCATTTTTTATGTAACACTATGGGGAACACTGGTGTTGTTTTTCCTCCTCCTCCTTCTCCTCTTCCTCTTCCTCCTTCTCCTCCTCCTCCTCCTCCTCCTCCTCCTTCTCCTTCTCCTTCTCCTTCTCCTTCTCCTTCTCCTTCTCCTTCTTCCTCCTCTTCTTCCTCTTTTTCTTGTCTTTGCTATACAGTTCAGGATGTCTTGAGCTCACTTTGCTGCTCGGGATAATCTCACACTTGCAATGATCCTCCTGCCCGAGCTTCCCAAGTACAGAGATTACAGGCATGTGCCACCATGCCCAGCTATTTCCTTTTTAATAATGTGGCAAAATTTAACCATGCAACTTCGTTAGTATTCTTGGGATTGTCTTTGTTGGTGGAGTGGTTATGATTACTATCTCATAGCTTTTAACTCTTCTCTTACTTTTCTTTATATCTTCTTGGTTCTGTATTGGCAGCCCATATGTGTGTAGATATTTATTTCATTTTTCTAGATTCTGCAGTTTACTAGAATATAGTTTTCAAGGTATTCCTAGCTAATGTTCTAGATCTCAGTGGTATCTGTTGGAACATTTCTTTTTCATGGATAAATCTATTGATTTATGTCTTTCTCAGTTTCTTCTGATTGATTTAACTAATGTTTTGTCAGTCTTGCTTGTCTTTTAAAAGAATAAACTCTTCAATTTATTGAACCTGTGTGTTGTTCTCATAGTCTCTACCTCATTAATCTTAGGTCTGATATTTCTTACTCATTTATTCTTGTCAAGTTTGGCTTAGATTTGCTCATTTTTCTAAGGCCTTAAGATGTGCAATTAGGTTATTTATTTAAGCTCTTTCTGATTTTTCACATAGAAGTACATGAGCTTTCCTATTTGAACTGCCTTTGCTGCGTCCTCGACAGTTTGGTTCACTATATTTACATTTTCCTTTGATGTTTTGTTTTCTGCTTGCTTTCATCAATGACTCACTGTTCAAAACTGAATTATTGAATCTCTTTGTATTTGTATACTTTCCCTGGTGCCTTTTCTGTTTGATATCTAATTTCATTCCATTGTCATCTGAATTTTTTTTTCAGTTTTTGAAATAAAAAAATTCTTTCAAATGTTTGTATTTGTTAAGTTTTGCTTTATGATGTGAAATATGATCAGTTTTGGTGAACATTCCATGGCCTGTTGAGAAAAATTTTTATTCTTTGGTAAGTAGGTAAGAGTTCTGCAGAGATCTGTTAAGTCAGTTTGATTTACAGTGTGGTTTGACTCCAATATTTCTTTGCTAGACATTTTCCTAATGACCTCTCTATTTCTGAGAGTAGAATAATGAAATGAACCACTATTTGATTGGGAACATACATGTACCATTTGTCAAGTTGTGTTTGTTTCATGACCTTTGGCATACCAGTGTTTGGTGAGTATGTATTTATAAATATCATATTTTCTTATTGAGTTTTCTTTTCCGTCAGTATCTCACGGCTTTCTTTGCCACATCTATATGCAGGCACTGATAAATTGTAGGTATTTGGAAAAGTCATACTGCATTGCTTTTCATACTTCTTGTGTTTCTGTGATACTTGTGTGGCTTCTTGGATGCGTTCTCTTTCACTTTTGTCTGAGGCCTTCCTAGCATTCAGCTTTATCTTAAAGATCTGATTTCCTGAGCCACTCAGAGACAACTCATAATAGTAATTCAACAGCAAAAAGATAAACAAGATATCAACACTAAGAGCAAACAAAGCAAAACAATTAAAATCACCCTCAGTGATAGAAATTGGCAATAATAATGTAGATTCAGAGACAAAGCAGATATTGGTACATAATAGAAGTGCTCTGAAAGCAACAACTATATACAGCTATTAAAAATAGAAAACAAATAAGCCTTGATGATATTAACAGAAAACCTAAAATGAATAAAAGTTAAAAACAATAATAGAATAAATGGAGAGATGAGGACAAGAAATAAATGGAAGAAGAAAATTTAAAAGGAGAGGATAGAAAGTTAGAAAGGAAGAGAGGAAATACAGTTAAATCCACTAAAAGAATGTTAAAAACAAGTAGAATTAGGTAAATTATGAACAAGAAAAATAAAATAAAATGCAAAGAACTAAATTAAATACAACACACAACATTCCGCTGAGACTGGATGGAGGTCAAGGACAATGACAGGGTGCTCCCTCCCCAGGCCTGCCCTTTTTCCTCTCATTTGCCAAGTTTCACCTGCACCTAAATTGTCAACTCTGTTATTCTACTGACTGATTTTTTAAAAAATTAAAGCAGCTTTATGCAGATATGTTCTATGAAACACAGATCTCGCTATTCAAAATATAGACTTCTATGTTCTATATTTGAAACATTGTGTAACTTTTATAATGAGCAACAGTCGTGTACTGTATGATCCCATTTATATGAAATGCTCAAAACAGGTGAACATGTAGAAATAGAGAACAGGCTGGTGGTTTTCTGGACCTGGTATTAACTTCTTATGGTTGTGGAAATTTTTCTGGGATGATCTCTGTTTGATTTTGCCAGGGTAGACTTAGTCTTTTATTAAGTTTATTAAGTAACTGCCAAGGTGGTACCGACCTTAGGTATAAAGCAATTTAATGAGAGAAAGATTATGAGTTTTTTTGATATGTCACTGTCATTGTGATATAGCCAGAATAAATCCAGTAGAGCCATAACTATCATCAAGGCATCAACCACGCACTTGTTCTCCCACTCAGAGGTTTCGTTGCAATGTTAAAAGAAAATTTCTTCATAATAGAATGCCCATGAATTTTCATCTACATTTTATTTCTATAAAAAATGCAAAGTAATTGAAAAATTGCTTCTAAAATGTTCATAAAACCTATATTTTGTTTTATTCTTTCTTCCACAAAACTCCCCTAGACTTCCTAGAATATAGTTTTATTTATTTTGGAATGAGCCCTACTGATTTGTCATTTTCTTCTTCATTTATTCAATACAGATTCATTAGGATGCTACTGCAATTCAAAAGAATGATGTAAAAAGCACTTAGAAAAATATTTCTTAAAATATTAAGAAGCAAGATGGTAAAATTATCAGCAATAACAATAATAAAGCTGATATTTACTAAGCACTCTATCATAGAGCCTATATTAAACACTTAATATGCATGATTTCATGAATTCTTACCAGAATCTTGGGAGGCAGAAACTGTCATAATCTGTAGTTACAGATAAAAAAACATGCCTTCAGAAGCTGACTTTCCCTAAGATCATGTAGTCAGCTTTAGAGCTTCTGAGTTATAAGCACATCCTCCGCATCACTGCGTAATGACACACTGTGTCAGTTAGGAGGACCAAAAAGGAAATCTGAGTGCTAAAGTGACTCTCATTCTAGTGGGAAAACTTGGCTCTTTATTATTCACCACTTACTTTTATAAAAATGCTACCAGAGTAATATTTTGATATATAACTCAAGAAATTCTTTCTCTGTACTAAATTCATCTCTTTTTCTCAAGCTGGATAACTTGTTTCTACCTCTATAAAATGTATACTACAAAGGTAATGACACTGAGTATATTAAATAAACACTTCTTACTTGTTGAAGAGTTTTAAAATTTCATATAAGTTATAATTTATAGAAACATCTCATAACCAGTTTCCTCCTGACTCATGTGACACTTAACTTCAAGCAGCTTTTCAGAACTCTCATATAAATCATTTTGACCTAAGATTCAGCACAGTGCAAGACAATGAATTGCCAGTTTTAAAAACAAGGGAAAACACTTTCCTGATTATCAGTTTAGTTTGTATTAATGTGCTTACTGAATATTTATGCTCTTTTTTTGGAAAATTCCTGTTTATCTTTTGCTGGTTGTTCTTAGATAGACATGTACTTCTTTACTGACTTGTTTAAACCAATTATTGTGTGTG
>NW_004524579.1:9307603-9311121 GCF_000260255.1 Octodon degus | reverse complement strand
TTAAAAAGTAATATGAATTTGGCAGTATTTATTATAATACATAGTGTTGTCTTCCAACCAATTATGCATATTACCAGATATATACATATAAAACTGGAAGAAGAAATATATAAGAAATTAAGAAGAGAAAAAGTACAGACAATTGAGAAAAGGAGACAAAACAAATTAAAGCATTACCTACTTCTTTCCATAGACTAGCATAAATGCTTAGTACAGTTGTCCAAACCATCCTGCTTACACACATAGATAAATCTCTTTCTCCTACTCCCTCTCCTGTCCTTCTCCTTAACTCAGTAACTCTTTCCTTTGGAATAAGTTCATTCCCTTTTCCCAGTATCTATTTTACCCTTTAGATTCCATTGTTTTCTTTCAGGTTATCACACTAAGGAGACAATATGATGTTTCTACATGTGGGTCTGATTTATTTCACTTAAGAATATGCTCTCAAGTTACCTCCATTTACCAACAAAAACCAAATTTATTTATTTTACAGCTAAATAATATTCCTTTGTATAAAAATACCACATTTTTTATCCATTCTTCAGTTGATGAGCATCTGGGTTGTTTCCAGAACTTGGCTATGACAAGTTGAGCTGCTATAAACATAGGTGAACATATATTGCTGTAGTATGATGTTTTCAGTTCTTGAAAAATATCCAGGAGGAGAATGACTGGCTTGAATGTGATCTCCAATGCTAGCATTTTAAGGAATCTCCACACTGGTTTCCATAGTTGTACCAGTATGCACTCTACCAACAGCGCAAAAGGGTTCCTCTTTCTCCACAGCCTCTCCGGCACTTGCCATTAGTTGACTTCTTGATGTTAACCATTATTTTGGGGTGACATGGAATCTCCATGTTGTTTTAATTTACATTTCTCAAATGACAAGTGATGTTGAAGATTTTTTCATATATTTACCTGCCACTTTTATTTCTTCCTCTAAGAAGTATATACTCATCTCTGATGCCCATTTTTGTATTGCGTCTTTGAATTTGGGCGGCCTGACTTGTTTTTAATTCTTTGTATGCTCTAGATAGAATGCCTGTGTCAAAAGGACAGTTGTCTATAACTTTTCCCAGTTTATGGGTTTTATTTTTACTCTATTGGAGATTTCCGTTGAAGTGCAAAATCTTTTCAAAAAGACAAGATCTCAGTTGTTGATTCTTTGAAGTTTTTTCCCTACAGGTTGGTTTTTGTTCATGAATTCTCCACCTACCCCTGTGTATTTAAGACTTCTACTGACATTTTTCTCCAGAAGATATAGTGTTTTTGTTTTTTAAAAATTATTTTATTCGCTTATTTTGTAAAGGGCCTCACGATGCATGTCTCACTCATAGTGATGCTCCTGTTTTCAACTTCCTCAGGGCTGGGATTATAGGCATGCACCACCATACCTGGATTTGGCTGCCAGCTCAACACACCTGAAGGTGGAACAGTGTTTCTGCTTTAATATTTAAATCTTTGATCCATTTTGACTGTAGCTTTGTACATGGTGAGAGACATGGATCTAGTTTTAGTGTTAAGTATGTGGAAAGCTATTTTTTAAGAGCATCATTTACTAGAGGCTATCTTTCTTCCAGTGAGGCTGTTTGGCCCCTTTATCATAGATAAAGTGGCTGAGTGTGTTGGAAGTTGTGTCTTCATGGTCTGTTCTGTTCTTCTTATCCTTGTGTCTGTCTCTATGTCAGTACCATGCTGATTTTATTACAGTAACTTTATAGTACAATTTCAGGTCAGGGACTGTGATACCTCTTGCCTTTCATTTGTTTCCCAGGATTGCTTTTGATATAGTAAGTCTCTTTGGGTTCCAAACAAATTTAAAGAAAGTTTTCTATAGCTCTGTGAGGTATAGTAATGGTATTTTAATTGGAATTGCAGTGAATCTGTATAAAATTTTAGAGTATGACCATTATCAGAATCTTGGTTCTTCCTATCCAGGAGCATTGAATATTTTTCCATTTTCTCAAATCCTCTTCTATCTCTTTTTGCAGAGTACCATAATTTTCATTGTATAAATCTTTTATGTCCTTTGTGAGGTTGATTCCTAAGTGTTTCATTTTTTTGGATGTTATTGTGAAAGGTGTGGTTTCCCTGATTTCTCTCTCAGTGTGTTCATTGTTTATATACAAAAATGCTAATGATTTCTTGCTGTTGATTTTATATCCTGCTATATTACTGAATTTGGTGATTAAGTTTACAAGACTTTTGATGCAGTTTCCGTGGTCCTCTATGACATTTAGAGTATCATGTTATCTGTTAAAAATGATAATTTCACTTCTTTTCCTATCCTTATTCATTTTATTTCTCTGTCTTTTCTAATTTTTCTGGCTAGTGTTTCCAGAACTGTAATGAATAGGAGTGGAGACAGTGGACATCCTTATCTTGTCCCTGATTTTAAGGTGAAGGTCTTTAGTTTTTGCCCATTTAGTAAGGCGTTGGCTATTATTTTGTCATAGATGGTTTTTATCAGGTTGAGTGTAGACCATCTATTCCAATTCTATTTAGGGTTTTTATCATGAATGAGTGTTGGACATTGTTGAAAGTTTTTTTGCATCTATTGAGATGATCAAGTGGTTTCTGTTCTTGGTTCTATTGATGTGGTATATTACATTTATGCATTGGCATATGTTGAACCATCCCTACAATCCTGGAATAAAGCCCACTTGGTCATGATGAATAATCTCCTTGACAATTTGCAGCACTTTGTTTGCTAGTATTATGTTGAAGATTTTTGCATCTATATTCATTAGAGAGGTTGGCTTGTAGATCTCTTTTTTAGTTGGATCTTCACCTGCTTTTGGTATGAGAGTAATACTTGTCTCCTGGAATGTGTTTGAGAGAATTGTTTCCTTTTCAAGTTCATTGAAGAGTTTAAGAAAAATAGACATTAAACCTCTAAATTTCTTGTAGAATTCAGCTGTGGTCCATCAGGACCTGGGCTTTTCTTTGTTGGTAGGTTTTTATTTTTATCACATTTTTAATTTCATTTCTCGTTATTGTAATATTCAGAGTTTATAAATTTTCTTGACTCATCTTGGGCATTTCACGTGCATCGAAGAAACTGTCCATTTCCTCTTTGTTTACCGTCCTGTGAAAGTAAAGATTTTGGAAGTAGGTATTGATGATCTTCTGAATTTCTTTAGGCTCTGTAGAAATTTGCCCTTTTCATTCTTTATTGCATGAATTTGGGTTTTGTTTTTCTTTCTTTTATTGATTAGGTTGTCTAAGGCTTAATTGATTTTATTTATTCTTTCAAAGAACCAATTCTTTCATTCATATATTCTTTTTATTGTTATTTTCATCTCTAATGCATTAATTTCTACTCAAATCTTTGTAATTTCTTGCCTTCTTTGGGTTTGGGGCTTTGCTTACTCTTTTTAATTTTTACTTTTTGGCGGAACCAGGGATTGAACTCAGACCCTTGCACTTGCCAGGGAAGCACTTATTCCACTGAGATATCTCCCCAGCCCCTTTCTTTCTTTCTTTCTTTCTTTCTTTCTTTCTTTCTTTCTTTCTTT
>NW_004524579.1:9302186-9307503 GCF_000260255.1 Octodon degus | reverse complement strand
ATTTTTCAAAGAGTACAAATTAAATATAAAACAGAAAAAAAATACAAGTTGCTCTTTTTCTAGGAGCTTGAGTTCTTTATTTGGGCTTGTTCTGTTTTCTTAATGTGTGAATTTATTGCTATAAATTTTCCTCTTAAGACAACTTTCATTGTATCCCACAGGTTTTGGCAAGTTGTATCTGAATTTTTTTTTATTTTACATGTATTTTAATTTCTTCTCTGACCTAGTGGTTGTTTAGCAGGTTGTTTTTTAATTTCCATATGTTTATGGCATTTTTGTAATTTCTTTCTTTCTTTCTTTCTTTCTTTCTTTCTTTCTTTCTTTCTTTTTTTTCTTTTTTTTTTTTTTTGTTACTGGGGATTGAACTCAGGACCTTATGCTTGCCAGGCAGGTGCTTATTCACCTGAGCTATCGGCCCAAACCTTAACATTTTTGTAATTTCTTTTGTCAATAATTTCCATTTTTATTGCACTGTGATCAGATAGTATGCATGGGGTAATTTCAATTCCTTCGCTTTTACTTAAGAGTGCTTTGTGTGCATCTATATGCTCTATTTTGGAGAATGTTCTATATGCGGCTGATAAGACCGTGTATTCTTTTGTTGCTGAGTAAAATGTTCTATAGAGGTCTACCTAGTCAGTTTCTTCACAAATTTGGTTTAATTCTGTTATTTCTTTGCTGTATTTGGCCTACTTGATCCATCTCTTTGTGATAGTTGTGTCTTAAAGTCCCCCATTACTAATGTATTATTGCTCATTTGATTTTTCATGTCTGTTAAAACTTATCTTATGTAGGAGGGTGCTTCTATATTGGATGCATATATATTTATAATTGTTTTCTCTTACTCTTGCAGTTTTCCCTTAACAGGTATGTAGTGACCATCCTTATCTTTTTGAATGATTTTTAAAGTTGATATTGTCAGCAACCAAGATAACTACTCCTGCTTTTTTTCTGACTACACGTGGCATAGAGGATGGTTTTCCATTCTTTGACTTTTAGTCTGTGAATTTCCTTCCGAGTTAAATGTGTTTCTCTAATGCAACATATTGTTGGATTTTGTTTCTTAATCCATTCTGCTAGTCTGCTTCTTTGGATTGGTGAACTGAGGCCATTTACATTGATGGCTATAACTGATAAGTATTGGCTTATCTTTTTCATTTTAATTTTTGTTGTAGATTCTGTACTATTTTGCTCTTTTTAATTACTTGCTCTGTTTGGTGATTCCTATCTGTTTTGTTTTTTTTAAGTTGTGATCACATGTCTCTTTCCAGAATATCTGTCAGTACTCTTTGTAGAGTTGGTTTGGTTCTTATGAATTTCTTTAATTGTTCTTTGTTATAGAAAAATCTTATTTCACCATTGAATTTGATAGATAGTTTTGTGTAGTACATCAATCTGGATTGGAAGTTATTTTTCTTTAGGACCTGAAATACTTCACTCCAAATTCTTCTTGATTTGATGATTTTCTTTGAGAAATCTGCCATGATTCTTAGGGGCTTTCCATTGCAGGTGATCTGTTTCTTCTCCTTAGCAGCTTTTAATATTCTGTTCTTTTGCTGAATTTGTGAGATCTTATTTACTATGTGTCCAGGTGTAGATTTATTGTGATTATGGCTGTGTGAAATTGTATATGCCTTGCTTATCTTTAGGTCAGTCTTTTTTTCTCATATTTAGAAAATTTCCTGCTGGTATTTCTGCTAATAGTCTTTTGATGTCATTTTTGCTGCCTCCCACTGCTTCATTAACACCTATTATTCTTGCATTATTTTTCTTTGCATTGTCTTTTAGCTGCTGAATTATTTCCTTGTTCATTTTTTGTTTTGGGAAATCTTTTATTTCATGTTCATTAGCTCCAACACTGTCTTCAAGGTCTGAATGTCTGTCTTCATTAATTCGCGAAGCTTGGCCAGCTTTCAATGGAGTTCTTAATTTCCTCAAAGACTGTTTGAATCTGTTTCATGCATTCTATTTCTTTCCTGTATTGTCCATTCAGTGTTTCCATCATTTTCCTATTCTCCTCTTTTTTTTTTTTTTTTACCTATAGCTTCTTTAGCTGTGCCGAGCAATTCTTTCACAATTGTTGTCCTTTCATTTTGGACCTGAGAGATTATTTCTGATCTTATTTCTTCTATAGCCTGATGGACTTGTTTCTTTACTTCAGGTGCTATCACTTCAGAGATTTCAGGTCTATCATTTCCAAGTTCTTGTATGTCTTTGTCTCCTGGCTTTGTTCTGGGTAGACTAGAAGACAGAGATTGCCTTCTGCTCCTGTATTTTGGCATTTCTAATGTTCCCAGTAATCACCCAGACAGAGATCTGTAGGCTTCCCAGAGTCTGCCAAAAGTTATTAAATGGCTCCAAGAAATCTCCGTGCTCACTTGCAATGGGCCCAAAGATAGCAGCTCTGCTTCATCCCGCAGGCCACTCCTCCTAAGTTCTTAAATTTTGGACCAGCACAAGCAGAAGCTCCAGGCTGCATGCTGGGGATTAAGGAGGGCCAGAGCTTACTAGTGTCCCACAGGCTTCTCAGAGTCTGCCAAAGTTTTATATCAAATCCTGTCATTTTAACAAATCTGCTATGCCACATTCATTCTATATACAATTTGCAGATAAGAGTTTCTCTATTTGTGGCTTTTATCCTGCCGATAAGCTTTGTCTTCCTATTTCAATAAGTATTTCACTTGCTTTCATGTTTTATATTAGGTTTTGATATCTAGTGTGATAGTTTATTTTTGCTTTCTTTTTTGTTTGTTCTTGAGTTATTTTAATATTGTTAATACATTATTTTTTCCATATAAATTTTAAATAAGTTTATCACACTATGTGAGAAATCATTAGAATACCTGACATAATTTAATTCATGTATTCTTTTATTGTATAGGTGAATTTAGTAACTTTCACTTTCTTAGATTTTTGTCATATGTGCTGTACTATCAGCACAAGAAAATTTGAAGTCGTGGACTTTAAGGGAAAGATAGGCAGACTGAAGAATAATGTGAAAATATTGCTTTATAACATGATAAACAACTGTATGTCTGTGTGCATGCAATTGTGTCTTCTTTAGGACTTCACTTAGCCATACAGATTTTTATGCTTTCTACTCACTTGTATGATTTTTCTGTTAAAGGCCTTTTATGTATTTTTCAAGTTTTTCTACTGTTCATTGCATTTTATTATATTCATTTAGTTTTTAGTTATTTATTAGAACATTTTGTGAGACAGAATAACCACATTCAATAAGTGTGGAAGTGGTGTGTTTAGCATTATGGTCTCTTTTTGCATTTTGTATTTTGTATTTATTTATTTATTTGTATTAATTTTATTGAGAAACAGATAGCAATGAAACAGTTTCAAAACTGATTAATAGGACAGGTTCAATAGTTAACACATTGCATATTGTTATGTTCTTAGTGGTTATTCATAGTAAAAGGTCCAGACATGATATCCTGTCCAATTATTATTAGTACAAATCTTTCTTTTCTTTGAATTAAGAGAAAGTAGCTGTATATCTATCCTTACTATTTTGTATATACAAATACAAAATGGTCTTTCCTTTGTATCCCTTTTTTTGTTAAGTTTTGTTAGAGATGGGTATTCTATTGTCATTTAAATATTGTAGGTGTGTGAATTCAGCAAAATAATCCAATATAGTCCAGTAGTCCATAATAATAGTGCATTATCCATAGGATTGACAATGTCAGATATTGCTGACTTGAGTCTTTCACAGCTCAGCATATTAATATGGCTTTACTTTTTGTACATCGTTTTATATTTATCTGCTGAATTGTTAAGACCAAGATAAAGCAAGACCTATATAACAAGAAATGTAACTTTTCTATCTTACAAGGTCAGTCAAGTCCCCTCAGGATTTAACTTGTAACCCTGTACTGCAATTTGTAGATCCTTTGTCAGTGACAGCCATGTGGATGAGTCACGGCCATTGCTTGACCAATTTGCTCTCTGTGAAAGTCTGAGAGAAATGTTTTCTGCCCATGTGACTCTTCTTATGAACACTTTACTTCATCGATCATGTTGCTCTGTGGCCCCATAATCTCCTTGATCAGAAAATTTGTGACACAACTGAGTTACATGGTGTTACAGTACAGGTTCTTCTATGTCCTGAGTCTTCACTGACCTTGAAAGGATAGGACCAAAATGTTGGATCTTCCTGCAGCCCTTCTTTTTCTCTAATTTTTGGTCTGAAAACTTAGTTTGTTAATGCCCCAGGAGAGAAAATTATTATCACCCTACAACATATGCAGTTGGGTTTAACCTCACTATCTACCTGAATGTCAAACATCTTAGGCATAACATGGAAGAGGTATTTACCATTTAGTATTGATACGTTAAAATTTAAGTCTCTACAGAATATGGAGGAAAAAATTTAAAAACTAAAAAAAATATTTAGAAAGCGGAAACCCCCAGACCCAGTCCTAGCCCAGGCCCGGTGAGTGTGTGGGAGAGCTTCCGGCTACCCTGCACTGGGGGGACCTACTACTGGTCCCAGCCCAGGGGCAGTGTGGGTGAGACACTCTTCCACACCTTTTAGATGCCCCCCACCACTCTGCAGCACCTCCCCAACCCCGCACGCTGAGTAGGAATTTCTGCTGTGTTCTGGGAACCCCCAGACCCAGTCCTAGCCCAAGCACGGTGAATGTGTGGGAAAGCTTCTCGCTAACCTGTGCGGGCAGGACCTACTACTGTTCCCAGCATGGGTGAGACCCTTTTCCACCCCCTTGGGACACACCCCCCACCACTCCACAGCACCTCCACCATGCTGCTTACTGAGTAGGAATTTCTGCCACATTCTGGGATCACCCAGACCCAGTCCTAGCCCAAGCCTGATCTGCAGCTGAACTTCAGTACGTGCTAAGGTTATAACTACAACGACGATCTACAACAAAGGACAGAAGACAGTGCTACACAAAATGATGAGAGGAACAAAATGTAACCTCAGAACCAAGCCCACCCATAATAAGTGCAAAGGACACTAACACAGAACAAATTGGGAATCACACAGATGAAAGCAACGAATCAACAGCTTCTGAAAAAAAGAAAAAGTTCCAGAAAGGTATAGAGGAACTCAGATTGGAAATAAAAAAAGAAATCCCTGAATTAATAATATCTGCAGTAAAGAATCAAATGCAGAAACATATGGAGGAAACCCAA
Organism: Octodon degus; assembly: GCF_000260255.1. Lineage (NCBI taxonomy): Eukaryota > Metazoa > Chordata > Mammalia > Rodentia > Octodontidae > Octodon > Octodon degus. The sequence continues at coordinate 9,302,334 of NW_004524579.1, read as the reverse complement.
TGACCAGCCAGAACAAGTGCAGAGGACACTAGTTCGGCCCAAATGCATGAATTAATAGCTTAGATAGTAAATAAGCAACAGCAGAAAGTTATAGAGGAACTCAGAGCAAAATTCTTTTCTGAAATTAAAAAAAGAATTCTCAGAATTC
>NW_004524579.1:9296057-9296837 GCF_000260255.1 Octodon degus | reverse complement strand
TCTTCTGGATGGTTAACAACCTAAGTTTGCAGACCAAAATTAGAGAAAAAGGAGGGCTACAAGGAAAGCCAACATTTTGGCCCCAACCTTCTAAGATCAATTAAGACTCAGGAATTATGAGAACTTGTACTGTAACGTCATGTAACTCGGTAGTGTCCCAAATTTTCTGATCAAGGAGTATGGGGCCAAAGAGGAAAGTGAATGATGATGTAGATTGTGCCTAACTAGAGTCACATGGAGAGAAAACACTCTCTCAGGCTTTCACAGAGAGCACATTGGCCAAGCAATAACCCTGACTCATCCACATGACTGACACTGACAAAAGTTCTACAATCTGAGGTACAGGATCTCAGAATAAATCCTGAGGGGATTTCAGTGACCTTATGAGACCAAAAAGCTACAACTCTTGTTGCATAGGTCCTGCTGTACCTTGGTCTTAACCATCCAGTTGAAAAGTATGAAGACGAAATATAGGAAGTAAAACCATGGTGTTATGTTGAGTTGTGGGGGACTCAGGTCAACAATTTCTGACATTGCCAGTTAAACAGAAGACCCAATTATATTATGGGCTACTGGACTCTTTTAGAATATTTTGCTGAGTTTACACCCCTATAATATTCAAATAACGGAACTTCACAATAAAAGGGGATACAGATGAATGTCCATTTTGTATCTGTGTATTCAAAGTGATTAGGATGGATATATAATTACATTCTCTTAATGAATAAAATGATTGTTCTAATGGTGTTTGTAAATAGGATCTTAAGTCCACATCTTGTA
>NW_004524579.1:9292692-9294685 GCF_000260255.1 Octodon degus | reverse complement strand
AAGAAAACAGAAATTATCCCATGCACATTATCTGACCACAGTGCAATGAACTGGAAATAAATGACCAAAGAAACCAGAAAAAAACTTTAAATACATGGAAATTAAATGACACCCTACTCAGCAACCAATGAGTCACAGATGAACTTAAACAAGAAATTCAACAATATCTACAATTCAATGAAAATTCAAGCACAACTTATCGTAATTTATGGGATAAGATGAAAGCAGTTCACAGAGGGAAATTCATAGCTGTGAACTCACACTTTAGGAAAACAGAAGGGGTACAAATAAAGACCCTAATGCTGCACCTACAACAACTAGAAAAGGAAGAGCAAACCAAACCCAGAGCCCAAAGACGGGAGGAAATCATAAAGATTTGAGCAGAAAATAATTCAATTGAGACAAAGAAAACAACTCAAAAAATTGAAAAAGCAAAAAGCTGGTTCTTTGAAAGACTAAATAAAATTGATAAGGCCCTAGCTAACCTCATCAAACAGAGGAAAGAAAAAACTCAATTACAAACAATAAAGAATGAAAAGGGTGTAATGAGCACAGACCCAGTGGAAATTCAGAAGTTTGTAAATAGCTACTTTGAGAATCTTTACTTTCATAGAATAGAAGATACAGAAACAATGGACAGATTCCTCGAAAGGTACAAAGTACAACAACTGAATCGAGAAGATATAATCACTCTCAATAGCCCAATAACAGCCAATGAAATATGATATGTAATAAAAAGCCTACTGGCAAAGAAAAGTCCAGATCCAGATGGATTCACAGCTGAATTCTACAAGACATTTACAGAAGATATAGTCCCTATACTCCTCAAACTCTTCCATGAAATTGAAAAGGAAGAAAACCTCCCAAAATCATTTCTGGAGGCAAGTATTATACTGATACCAAATCCAGGGAAAGACACAACTAAGACCAATATCCCTCATGAACATAGATGCAAAAATGCTCAATAAAATACTAGCAAATGGAATACAGCAAATCATCAAGAAGATCATACACTATGACCAGGTAGGATTCATCCCTGGGATGCAGGGATGGTTCAATATTCAAAAATTTATAAATGTAATACACTATATCATTAGAGCAAGAACTAAAAACCACATGATCATCTCCATTGATGCAGCAAAAACTTTTGACAAGTTCAACACTCATTATGTTCAAAGTCCTACAGAAAATTGGAATAGATGGCCTCTACTTCAATCTGGTAAACCCCATTTATGAAAACCCATTGGCTAACATAATCCTAAAAGGGGAAAAACTGAAATCTTTTAATCTTAGATCTGTTAGAAGACAAGGATGTCCTCTATCACCACCCCTATTCAATATAGTTCTATAATCATTAGCTACAGCCATTAGACAAGAGAAAGAAATAAAAGGAATAAGAATAGGCAAAGAAGAAGTAAAATTATCTTTATTTGCAGATGACATGATTCTTTACTTGGAAAACCCAAAAAACTCCACCAAGAAGCTACTAGAATTAATACAGAAATTCAGTAGCATAGCAGGATATAAAGTCAATACCCTAAAGTCAATAGCATTCCTCTACACAGACAACAAACACACTGAGCAGGAAATTATAGAACAAAATACCTTTTACTGTAGCACCGAGGAAAATGAAATACCTTGAATTTAATCTATTTAAAGAAGTCAAAGAGCTTTTCAAGGTAAATATAGTACTCTGAAAAAAGAGATCGTAGAAGATTTCAGAAAATCAAAGGATATTCCATGCTCCTGGAGAGAAGCGACCAACATTGTGAAGATGGCCATACTCCCAAAATTGCTGTACATATTTAGTACAATCCTTATCAGACTACCACCAAAATACCTCACACACCTAGAGAAATCATTCCTAAAATTTATCTGGACCTAGGAAAGACTTAGAATAACAAAGGCATTTCTGGGCAATAAAGACAAGGCAGGAGGCATTACAATTCCTGACTTGAAATTATACTACAAGGCTACTGTGATAAAATCAGCA
>NW_004524579.1:9262575-9291912 GCF_000260255.1 Octodon degus | reverse complement strand
AGAAAGTTTGGACTGGAAATCCCATTTAAACCAGCTATTCCTCTACTGGGAATTTTCCCAGAGGATCTGAAAACATCATATCATAGGGATATATGTGTGTCTATGTTTATAGCAGAACATTTTGTGATAGCCAAATCTTGGAAAGAACCAACTTGCCCATCACCTGAGGAATAGTTGAAAAAGATGTGGTATTTTTACACAATGGAGTATTATTCAGCTATTAAGAATGATAAACCCCAAGTCTTTATATTGAAGTGGATGCCACTTGAACATATACTCATAATTGAAATCAACCTGACACATATGTGTAAATATCATATAGTTTCCCTAGTTTAAGAACTCAAAAGTAGAAGTACAAATAGAAAGGTATAAATACAAGTAAAAGGAAAGCAGGATCTCAAGGACTAACTAATCAAGAGAGGAAAGGAGAAGAGCTAGGAAATGTGACAATGTCAAGCCATACCGTTATATGTAGAAGATGGGTGATGCAATGTTCCTGAGAATCTTCAGAAGATTTTTGAATCTAGCAGTTATTTGGAAAGATTCTCACCCTGACTAACTATATATACTGATACCTGTGAACTACGCTACTGCGCTGCAGATGGTAATCTGTAATAGTCGTTTCATGTTTGGAGTGCCTATCATTCTGGTCTTCTGAATATGGGCTGCTTGTCATGACATGCCAGTTGCTGCTATGATGTCTCTCAGGTAGATGGTTGTTCAAAAAGTAGGGGTTGGCAAATGAAAGCAAGAGACAGGAAAATGAATATTGGGACTGTCTTGCTTCAAGGTTGTATATGGTAAGATTTTTGGACTTATGTGTAAACATAAAAATATATAATTCTTTATGCCTAATTTTAATATATATTCTAATTTTTAAATGTTTTTATGATATTCTGTAAGGACTTAAAGTTCGACACATCAATACTTGATGAAAAATTCCTGTTCCATATTATGCCTAAGATGTTTGATATGTGGACAGATACTGAGGTTAAGCTTAATAGCCTAAGTTTTATGTTAATAACAATAAGCTTGTCTTCTGGATGGTTAACAGCCTCAGTTTGTAGACCAAAATTAGAGAAAAAAGAGGGCTGCAAGGAAAGCCAATATTTTGGCCCTAGCCTCTAAGGTCAGTTAAGACTCAGGACATATGAGAACTTGTAACGTCATGTAACTCAGTATTGTTCCAAATTTTCTGATCATGGTGATTATGAGGCCAAAGAGGAAAGTGATCGATGTAGAGTGTGCCTAAGGAGAGTCACATGGGGAAAAGACACTCTCTCAGGCTTTCACAGAGAACACATTGGCCAAGCAATGACCCTGACTCATCCACATGGCTGACACTGACAAAGGTTCTACAATCTGAGGTACAGGATCTCAGGATAAATCCTGAGGGGATTTCAGTGACCTTATCAGCCCCAAAAGCTACAACTCTTGTTGCATAGGTCCTGCTTTATCTTGGTCTCAACCATCCAGCAGAAAAATATAAGAACAAGATATAAGAAGTAAAGCCATGCTGTTATGTTGAGCTGTAGGGGACTCAGGTCAACAATTTTTGACATTGCCAGTCAAGCGGAAGATCCAACTCTATTATGGGCTACTGGACTCTTTTAGAATATTTTTCTGAGTTTACATACCTGTAATATTCAAATAATGGAACTTAACAAATAAAGGGGATACAGATGAATGTCCATTTTGTATCTGTGCATTCAAAGTGGTTAGGATAAATATATAGTCACATTCTCTTAGTGAATAGAGTGATTTGTTCTAATGGTGTTTGTAAATAGGATATCATGTCCGCATCTTGTACAGCTATTAACGACTAGGCAGAATGTATGCAATGTGTTAATTATTGAAACTGTCCTACCAGTTTGATCTGGAATTGTCTCATTGCTATTTGTTTATCAATAAAATTATGGAAAAAAAGGATTTCAATAAGCCCTAAAAAATTTAGGAAGAATAAACAATTACATATTTTACACAGAAATTTAAAAATATATCCATATAATGTATTGTAGCTGTACAGTCCTGTGACTATTTTCTTGTCTGTTTTTATCATTTATTACCCCTTTGTTTTTTTAAACAAACATTTACTTGAGAGACAGTATGGCAATAATTGGTATGTCATGACAAGTCATATGTATTTAGAAGACTAGAATGACAGGCATTCCAAGCAATACCCTTCTATTACATATTGCTATCTTCAATGCAGTTGCTTACTTCACATGTATCAGCTTTTATAGTTAGTCAGGGTGAGAATCCTACCAATTAACTGCTTGTTTCAAAAACCTCTTGGAGATTCTCAGGATCATTGCCTTCCACATCTTGTGCATATAAATATATGGCTTTGCCCCTGTCATGTTTCCCAGCTTTTCTCCTTGCCCTCTCCTCAGTGTCCAATCCTCAAGTTCTCACTTTTCTTTTAATTGTGTCGTATCTTTCTATTTCTATTTTTTTCTTTTGAGTTCTAATACTAGGGAGCCTATACAATATTTACACTTGTGAGTCTGGTTTATCTCACTTATGAGTATATCTTCAAGTGGTATCCACTTAAATATAAATGCTCCGAGTTTATCATTCTTTATAGCTGAGTAATACTCCATTGTATAAAAATACCATATTTTTCATCCATTTTCATGTCAAGGGCATCTTGGTTGTTTCCAAGATTTTGCTATCATGAATTGTGCTGCTATAAACATAGGTACACATATATCACTATGATACAATATTTTCAGTTCCTCTGGGAAAATTCCCCATTCAAGCTGGCTTGAATGGGATTTCCAGTCCTAGTTTCTTTAGGAGTCTCCACAGTGATTTCCATAATGGTTGCACCACTATACATTCTCTCCAGCAGTGGAGAAGGGTTCCCTTTTTCCCCACAACGTGTCCAACATTTGATGTTGGTTGATTTCTTTATGAGAGCCAGTCTTTCTGGGGTGAGATGGTATCTGAGTGTTGTTTTAATTTGCATTTCACGAATAGTTAGTGATGTGGAGCTTTTCAAACATATTTATTCACTTCTTTTAACTTCATCTGCTGAGAAGTGTGTGTTCATCTCGGATGTCCATTTCTGGATTGGGTCTTTAAACTTAGGGGCCCTAACGTTTTTTAGTTCTTTATAAATTCTAGAGGGCAGACCTTTGTTTGAGTGCTTATTTGTCAAGGTTTTTCCAAATTTGTGGTTTGTCTTTAAACATTATGGTCTCAATATGATTTTTCTTCATAACAATGACATGAATTTATCCTTCTTTATGACAGAGTATACACCATGGTATACATATACTACACTTTCTTTATTTATTCACTTCTCAATAAGATCTACTTTCAAAATGTATCTCTTACAAGTTCTGTTGCTATAAATGTGGGCATTCACATATTATTGTGATATGATTCTTTACTTTTTTTAATGCATTGGTTGTTACAGGGTTTCACTAAACATCTCAGGCTCATAGTGATACCCCTGCTTTCAGCCACCCCAGCCTGGGATTTCAGGCATGCACCACTATACCAGGACTCTGGCCAGCTCATCCTGCCCTGGAGATGGGGGCTGGCACAGCATGGGACGCCAGGATTGAACTGCGATCACTGCTCTTACCTAAGCAGGCACTTTTGTCTGCTGAGATAGATATCTCACTGACCCTAATTCTTTACTTTTTATGTAAAATACATAAAGGACCAATGGCTGGGTTAAATGGAATTCCAGGCTTAATTTTTTGAGGAATCTTTATACTGGTTTCTATAATGGTTATACTAGTTATAACATTCCCATCAACAATATGGAAAGTTGAAATATAAATTCTATTCATAGTGTTTTAAGGAGCATTGTATTTTACATATTAATAGAGTCCTTTCTAACAACCTCCATTTCAAGCCAGGGATATAGCTCAGTGGCATATGTGACTGCCTGGCAAGTGCAAGGTCCTGAATTTTTTCCCCAGAACAAAATTAATAATAATAATAATAATAATAAGAAGAAGAAGAAGAAGAAGAAGAAGAAGAAGAAAAATAAAAAATAATAATCTCATTTTCAATTTTCATTGCAATATTTCTGTTATATCTGAAATAACTTTTTATTGTTCATCTTATAATCTGTCCCCAAATATTTGTGTATTTGATACAAGTTCTTACTATGCAGCTTGAACTCAAAGTGATCCTCTTGTTTTCAGCCTCCTCAGTGTTGGGATTACAGGTGTGCCCCATCATAGCAGGTCTCAGTGGCCCACTCAGTGTTCCCAGGGTTGGGGCTGGCATGGCATGTGGTGCCAGTTATTGAACCTGGGTCCTTGTGCTTGCCTAAGCTGGTGGGTAGTCTGATAAGCTATCTTGATGGCTCTGTCCTCAAATATTTGTACTGTATTTATTGTCAGTGATATATCAAACTACATTTTCAGCATAAGTTGTTTGAACAACTCTCAGAAGATGTATATATGAAAGATTCCTTCCTAGGAAATAGAAACTTTTACTTGGAATCAATCTAATTAGGAAGGAGGTCATATATTGAGGCAAGAAAAAATTTATCTAAGTAAGCTTACGTTTGAGTTTTACCATCTTAAAATATTTGACTCCTATATGAGTATTGTGTGTTCTCTCTTATTTGTGACCATTATGAGATTTTTCTTGTTACCTAGACTTTTCTGTTTCACTATAGAACCATAGGTTCCACATTTGTCTTACCTGTAGATCTTAGGCAGATCTAAAATATGTTTAAAGAGCTATTCTCATGGCAACATCTAGGGGACAAGATTTCTGGACTCTGGGTATAGAAAACAATGGGATAATTTGTCTCATCCATGGGAATTCCTTCAGTTCTTTAATCATCTATGCATTCTCACATGCTGAGAGTTCCTGTAATATCTCAGAAAACTGTTTCCAATCCTCTAATGGTTTACATTTTATCTGTTCTTAGTTTCACTTTCTTTTCCTCTGTTTTCACTATCTGTCTAATCAAATTCCCTTCTACTTATAAAAATATTCCCAAAATATTTCATGTTTTTTCATGAAATATGCAAAGGTAGGCTATGGTAACTGAAGAAAATTGTGTACACCTAAATTAACATCTTGAATTGTAGATAATTTATGAACCTTATAGAATTTGATTATATACTCCTTGCATTCTTGGTAATTTATGACTTTTATAACCCAAAGTATTGTTAAGCTATGTCTATAGAACATGATACCAACTAGAGAGTTTATAGTCCTGAGGAGATGTAATGGAAAAATAAATTGTGTAATGGCAAATAATTTTTGTATTTACCATTCTTTTGTCAGTACATTAATATTCGATGAATGTTATGCATTTCTGAGTGTGAAAACCCTTTGGGAATAAGCAGATTTGCTGCTTCAGGAAGAACTAGATTTAAAAACAAAGATATAAAAGGTGAGAAAAATTATGCAGGAATAAAAGGAAAAAAGCAAGAATAAGAGTCAGACCGAGAAATATATACATATTTGTAACAAGTGATTGAATTATACAACCTGAAGATATATATATATATATATATATATATATATATATATATATATATTTGGAATAGAAGTATAATTTATTCAAAGTATTGCTGGGTATGTTAAATATAGAGTTCAAAATTTTGTTAGTAAGCTTAAGTGAAGTTGACTGATTGTTCTATGCAATGCTTAAAATTTGACTTTTATTCAAATCTCTTATTTTGACAGTTTGAAACTTCTTTGGAAAAATGGTAAGAAAATTACATGCTTCTTTATGTTGAAATTTTGATAATCTATATCTAGCCAGTTTGGATGCAAAAAGAATGAGAAACTAAAAGCAAACATTTTTACTTTATATGTTGTAATATATTTTTAAAAATATAAGCAGGGGGATCTTATGGTAAGTGAAAGAATAGGGGCCTCCTTATCTCAATTAATTCAAAATTTCGCCCAAAATAGGCAAAAAATAAAAATTTGCAGAAATTTAGAATCTGGTGAAAAGTTTGGAACAACCAAGGAAAAACTAACTTTAAAGAAGCTTTGGGCTGGGGAGATAGCTCGTACTGAGTGGGCCACTGAGACCTGGGGAGGCTGAAAACAGCAAGCTGCAGAGTATCAAATGAATAATTTTTTTAAAAAAATTAAAAAGCTGCTTAATCATATTAGGAGAGTACTATAGCATTTGAAGTTGGCTGCTTGACCCTGTTATTCCAGTATCAATGGTAGCCATGTCAATAGCATCCCACAGTTATGAAAATTTCTAGCACTAATACTAATAATTCTTTATTTCCAAAGAATTGTGCTAGAGTATTCTGACTTGACTGTAGTATAAAAAAACCAGCACAAATGCTTGCCTTGTTTTACCTGAGAGATCAATCACAGGCTGGGATATCTTCTAGGCTGTACTTTCTGAAAGGATTTTAAAATATCCACCTGCCATAGGAGCCTGGGATAATGGATAACAAATGAAGCAAGCATTGCACGGATGAAAATGCATGTGAAAGGAAGGTTAGGAAAAGATTCATGTGAGGCAATAGGGCTTTTCAAAGATTTCACTATATTACAGAATCCAGAAATATCCAGATATGATGAGGGCTGGGAATAGGCTCAGAAAATACCTGAGAATACTGTAGTCCTTACCTCTGACTGATTCTTAGAAGATCTGTATAGGGAAGCACTGAAAGGAGAGGTAGGATTCTAAGCAGCCTGAGTAAGCATTGAAGGAATGCCATAACACAGAGTCAATCACCTGTGGTTGGGAGAGTTTCTTTTTCTTTTTTCTTTCTTTTAGTTCTCAGGCAATTAAGGTATGACAGCAAAAGTATTAGTTTACTATCTAGTTAAGTAAAGATTACAGTGGTCATATGGGACAAAAAATACAGACATTTCAGAAACATTAAAAAAATTTAAAGTCGTTAAGCAAAAGATGATCTCAGAGCAAACAAATAGTAGATGTAACATGAGAGGGGTAACATGATATCCATTCTACATTAAAATATTCATAATCAGTTTTCTAGAAAAAAATTTTTCAGGTAGTAGAACAAGAAAGAGAAAGCTTGACCCTTCACAACAAGAACAAAAGAGTTGTATAAACTATGCCAAGGTAAATCTCAAATGTGTATTTACTGGACAAATATTGTAAATAACCTTCTAAATACTCTCAATGAGATATATGAAACTGGACAGTGAACTAAGTTGAATTAAGGAAATGATGCCTGAATAAGTATAGAAGATAAAATGTAAACCATAAATAATTGAGCAAAGAGAAAATAAGTAGCCAAAAAGTAATATAATTGAAGTATAAGTTTCACTAAAGAAGTTCAGCAACCTATTTGAACTAGTAGAAGAAAGAAGTAGAAGTAGAAGTCTGATAGGTCAACAGAGGTTATTCGCTCTCTGAAGTAGACAGTATCCAAGAAGTCTTAGGAAGACAGAAATATATTCATACTAAATTTCTTATAAGGAAAGAGAAAGTGGGACAGAAACAATATTTGAATGACAATTAACATTGAAACTTCCAAAATTTGATGAAAGACATGAACCTACACATTCTCTAAAGTCAATGAACTTCAAATAGGATTAAAATCAAAGAGATACAATACAATATAAAGACCTGGCCAGATAGCTCAGCAGATTAAAGCACCTGCTCAGGAAGATGCAGGGACTGGCGTTTGATCCCCAGAATGCCATGCTAGTCCCGCCCCCAGGGTGCACTGAGATAGCGAATGAGACTGGGCATGGTGGTGTGTACCTGTAGTGCCAGAACTTAGGAGACTGAAAACAGGATAACTACAACTCTGATCTGTGAGTGAGACCCTGTAAACCCTGTACTAAATGCAAAAAAAAAAAATAAAAGAACAAAAAATATAGACGTTAGTCAAGCTATTCAAAGCTTGGGGAAAAAAGAGAATATTGAAAATACTGAGACAAATGTGAATTGTCAAAAATAAAATAGCCTCAATCTGATCATCATTTATTTCTTACCAAAAATTATGAAGGTTGAAGACAATGGAATGATGTATTTGGATGCTGAAAGAAATGGGGAAAGTCCATCTTTTATAAGAATCTTCAAATTCAGTAAAAGTATCCTTCAAAACTAAATGAGAAATGAACACATTTCCAGATAAAAACTGCATCCACATGGGTATTAGGGAGTGTATCACTAATAGCTTACTTTTAAAGAACTACTCCAGGTATTCCTTGCAGGCTGAAATAGAAGAATACTAGATAGTAACTGAAAACTATGAAGAAATGCAAAAAAGTAGTGATAGTTAAAAAAATTACTGTAATTGTATCTTTGTCTTATAACCTTATTTCTTTACATAACCCATAATTATGTGTCAATGGATACACATTACATAAATGCATAAATTGAAAGAGTTACAAAAAGGGAAAAGGGCTGGCCAGATAGTTCAGCAGACTAAAGCACCTGCTTAGGCAGAGTGCAGTGGCCAGGGTTTGATCCCCAGAATGCCATGCTGGCCTTGCTCCGGGGGCACACTGAGACAGTGATTTAGACTGGGCATAATGGCGCATGCTTGTAATCCCAGGGTTTGGGAGGCTGAAAACAGGAGAATCTATACAAGTCCGATCTGTGTAGTGAGACTCTGTAGACCCTGTACTAAATACATTTAAAAAATAAAAGGAAAGGTAGAGATATGAATGATCAGTTTTTAAATACAGTTTAAATGGCTTTGATTGTAATTCAGACAAGTTTTATCTAGTTAATACATTAATTACCACCCCAAGTAATCTCTAAGATTTTTAACAAGATTTTAAAGCTTATTTTAAAGTAAATAGAAAACTAAAGCAACATACTAGAAAAAAATTAACTCATTCCAAAAGATAGCAGTTATGGAGAAACCAAGGTATAGAAAATATACAGATGTTGTATAAAATAGCAAAATACTGAAAGTAAGTCCTCCCTTATGCATAGTTATTTTACATAAAAATGAACTAAGATCTATTAATGTAGAATGTCTTACTCTATGCTGTCTATAAGAGACTCACTGGAGATCTAAAGACACAAGTATGTTAGGAATAAAAATATGGAAAGAAAAAGTTCATGCAAATAATAACTAAAATCAGGCTAGGTGGCATGATAGTATCATACACCAGTGCATCTAAATATAAACTTATTGCAGAAGATGAAGATATATTGATTGATATATTTGTTATATTGAATTATTGATTTGATATATAGATAAACATGTCATGCAATTGAAGAACAAAATAGATATTTCTATAAGTAAAGGTTGACAATTCAATTTCTTTTCTTTCAATAATGAATAAAAGAACTAAAAAGAAGTTATTCTCCATTTTTCATGTACTAAAAAAAAGCAGAAGTTATTCTCCAGACTTGAACCAACCAAGAACAATGAGATTTAACCAACTTACTTATTTTGCTCCTCTCAATAGCAGCAAAAGCATATTCTTGTCATAAGCACATAAGACATTCTTCAGAATATATCACATGAGGCTTCAAAACAAAGCCCAATAAAATAGAAAGATCAAACTCATACAAAGTTTCTTTTCTGAATAAAATGAAGTGGGGATAAGTAACAGAGATAGAACTATGTAATTCACTTATATGTGGAAGTTATACAAAACAAAAACCAGTGGATCAAAATAATAATCACAGAAGAAATTAGAAGTGTTTGGAAATGAATTCACCAAAATTTATAATATGCAGTAAAGGTAGTTCTCAAAGTGAAATGTAGAGCTCCAAATGCTCACATGAAAGTGATTCCCAAACTGTTAACCTAATTTTATATTTCAAGACACTAGAAGAGAGGGAATAAGTTAAACCTAAAGTTTTTAGCAGGGATTGAACTCAGGCCCTTGCGCTTGCCAGGGAAGTGCTTATTCTACTGAGCCATCTTACCGGCTCCTGAATCTAAAGTGTGCAAAAGAAAGATACTAAGAAATAATAAAGTAGTGACCAATTAAAACAATAAAAATTAATTAAAATTTAAGTTTTTTGTTTGAAAACCTGAACTCAACTCGCAAAACTTTGTTTATACTAACAGAAGAGAAGTCTCAATAAAATTTGACTAGTACATTGTAACTCATCCTCCAGAAATAAAAGGATACTATGAAAAATTGTATAACAACAAATTTAATAACTGACCTAAAAGGTAATGCCTAGAAATACATCACCTATCATAAATGCTTCAGGAGAAACACACAAACTGACCTGTAAGAAGTAGACACTGAAATAATGATCCTAACAAAGAAAACTCATTTCAGGTGGCTGGTTAATTCTACTAAACATTGGGAAAAGGAATTAGTATCAACCTTTCTTAAAACCTTCAAGAATTAGAAGAGAATATTTGCTAATTCATTCTATGATACCAGTATTAATCATATTCTCAAAATCATATAAAAATGTAATAATAAAATTGCGTGGAAATGATTCTTAGAATGTAGATGCCAAAATCCTCAACAAAATCTGAGTAACCTAGTATTGAGTCCTGTAATTCTATTAGTAAGATTATACATCATAGAGGATGGATTTATCCTAAGACTATAAAAGCAATCTAATATACAAATACCAACATAATTCCATTATAATAAAATGAAAAATAAAATCTGCTTGAACATTTTAGTGGGATAAATATGTGGCTTAAGGTAATGCCTTTCAGAAAACTTTGATTATAAGGGGAATTCTTCAACACAATAAGGACTTCCATGAAAAACCCTTGGTTTATTCTATACTTTATTATGAAGCCTAAAAATTTAACCTTAGAACAGGACTGGGATAAGAGGGCTTTGTCTCATCATTTACATTCATCATTTGAGGAACTCTTTTACCATATTGGTGTAGATTTAAAATGATTCACACATGAAATAAAACAGCTTTTTGGCTTCTCAAAAATTAAAATCTAAAATTTTTATATGAACCAGAAGTTTCAGAGAGGTGTTACTGCGTGTCCAAAAAAGTATTTGAAACAAGTGTTCCAAGTAAAATATACACCAATGTCATAACATAACCAAGTAGTCACAACAGCTAAAAGCTAGAGACACTCCCAAATTCACATTTGGATTAATAGCTAAACAAAATGCAGCTTAAGTATACAATGAAATATTCTGTCATTCAAAAATGAAGTTATGATATTGCTATAATATGGATAAGCCTGAAAAGTACCATGCCAATATAAAGAACACAGATGTAAAATCTCATCTTTGTATCATTTTGTTTGTGTGAAATACCAAGAATCAGTGTGTCTATAGAGACAGAAAGTAAACCGGTCTCACTTATGCCTAGTTGGAGTGAAGTGGAAGTGACTGCTTATTCAAATGGTTAACTTTTTGCAAAGTTACTTAAAAATAGCAATAAAAGTTAACATAATTAGAACTAAACTTCAGAAGATAATATACCTGTATACACCTAATTGTGGTCAATAGTTTACCATATCATATAATTGGCATTAGAAGCTAGTGGCATGCTACTTACAACTAGAATCTGGAATATGTTTTCAAAAATATATTTTAAAGTAAAGGGAACTTAAAAATATTTTGCAATAGAAACTAAAATATTTTTGCAATGAAAATTGAAACTAAAGAAAACGAATATTTTTCCTATCTTACAAAATAATAGCTTTCCAAAATAATTTCTGAATCAATAAAAATAGCAATGTGCAACCATTAGAAATGCCGAATGGCATTAAAGTTTATGAAAGCAACGTCATGTAACTAAAGCAAAATACATTGTTATTGATGCTGGTTTTCTTAAAATTTTAGTAAATGAAAAATCACCTTTTAAAGATAAAAAAATACTAGTTTAATTTCATAGAATTGGACCAGAAAAATAGTCATGAAGAGGAATTTTTCATTATTCAACATAAAGAAACTGATTTAAAAGATAATTTAGAAAGAAAATCACATTTCAATTTCAGCATTTTTCTAAAAATTTACTAACTTTAAATCTAGAATGATAGTTTTACTCCTTGTATTACTAAATACACTTGTCTCTATAAAAAAAACTTAATTTCTTATCAGAAAGTAGCCTCGATATCCACTCAAGATTTTAAGCATTTAAAACAAAATTTAAATTTGTATTAATTTTGCATTAAGTATAAATCCAATTACCTGTCAAATTTTCACTATATTAGTCCCCTATATAATAGGATTGATATATGTAGTAAATGTAACACAAACATTTCATATTTCACATGAGTATTACCTCTAATCTATTTTACTGTTTATTAAATACACTTTTCCTTTACTAAATAATTCCTTCTTTAGGAGTAGAACTTCTTCCTCAATTCCAAAAGAAGATTTGAATACTACTAAACCAGGGGAAAAAGTCAAGCCAGAAGAAAAGAGAGGTAAATTTCTTCATTATACTTATGCAAATATAATTATATTTAAAACTCATTGATTTATCACTTAATATATTTCCTTTTTAATATTTTTATCGAGAAGCAAATAGCAATGAGATAGTTTTACAACTGATTACTAGTATATTTTCAATAATTAATACATTGCATATTCTTGTCTTAGTGGTTATTCATTGTACAAGATGCAGACCTGATATCCTGTCTCAAACACTATTAGAACAAACCTCTCTATTCATTGAATTAAGAGAATGGAGCTATATATCTATCCTAACTATTTTGAGTATATAGATACAAAATGGTCATTCTTTTGTATCCTCCTTTTTTTGTTTAGTTTTGTCAGAGAAGGGTATTCCATTGTCATTTAAATACTGTAGGTTCATGAATTCAGCAAAATATCCTAATGTAGTCCAATAGTCCATAATAGTAGTGGGTTTTCCATAATACTGTCAATGTCCAAAGTTGTTGACTTGAGCATTTTACAGCTCATCATATTACAATGGCTTTACTTTTTATACTTCATTTTCATACCTTTCTGCTGGACGGTTAAGACCAAGAAAGAGCAAAAGTTGTAACAAGAAATGTAACTTTCATATCTGATATGAAATCACTCAAATCCCCTCAGGAAACCCTGTACCTCAGTTTGTAGATCCTTCGTCAGCATCAGCCATATTGATGAGTCAGGGCCATTGTTTGAACAATTTGTTCTCTGTATCACTTAATAAATTTCTAACTTTCACAATAATGTTGTGTTTTACAATTCTGTGATGGTTGAATAAAATAAATACCCTTCATACCACTTGATGAGGCATTCATTCAACAGATATTTACCTGTAGCTATTTCGTAGCAAATACTGGTATAAATTCTGAGAACATGTTATAGGCCCACATCTTAAGATACTAACTAAAATTCAGAGTTGTGCAGTAGTACTCTCTGTGATAATCAAAGTATTCTACTCCTGTGTTCTCTAATATAGCAGCCAGTAGCTACACACAGAACAGCTGAAGATACAGAATATGGCACATCTAAGGAAACTCTCTCTTGATTCACTTACATTTAAATGTACATAGGCTAGCAAGATTGCTCGATGGATTAAGTGCCTGCTTAGGCAAGCACAGGGATTGGGGTTTGATCCCCTCTACCACATGCCACACTGGCCCCACTCCAGGGTGGGCTTAGCAGGCTACCAAGACCAGATGTGGTGGCACATGCCTGTAATCTCAGAGCTGGGGAGGCTGAAATCAGGAGGACTAGGAGTCCAAGCTGCATAGTGAGCCCCTGTACCAAATACATTAAAAAAAAAATAAGTGTACATAGCTACACATGGGCTTTGAAACACTTGTACATATTTAAATTGATTGATACTTATTATAATGTATAAAAACCAAAATGTTACATACTCATATAATTTGTGTTAAAATTACTTCAAAGTATTTGAAAATATTTTTGAGATTATATTAAATTCTTTACCAATGCATACTACAAAATTTCTTAATTTCTTTCACCTTTGGTGAAGGATATGAAAACACTGGACTTTTTAAGGGCAAAAGTGTTTGTTGTTCAAAGCTTTCATTCATAAGGAAGCCTTGTTTTTGACTGTTTCTCTTCATGTTATTTTTGTGTACAGAGTAAAAAACAATATCAGTACTTATCAGATTTCACAGGACGAAGGTTAGAGAAAAGTTTAATATGGTAATATTAAAAATCACAGTTAAATTGTTATCTATGCATATGTTTATTACACATCAGTACATTTGCATCTAAAAATAGTAATAGCAGAGCGAGGGGGATTTCTTTTAATGAAATATTTATATTAAAGGTTGAAGGTAGTTGCTTACTTAGTCAATATGAAATAGTAACTATAATGATTTATGGAGAACATAAACATCTTTCAGAGATGTTTAATACAATAAATTATAGGTGCTCCAAGTTTTATACACTTCTATCATTTATTTGAGGATGCTGCTCTAGGAACAATAAATGACAGTTTGTAGAGTGAATACCTCTGTAAAACACATATAAAGCTACTCTAAAAATATTTTGATTATGTGTTAATTTCTTTGTGATTCAGACTGAAGTCATAAACTTCATCATAGAATGAATCATAAATTATCTGAAGTAGAGC
The DNA here is from genome assembly GCF_000260255.1 of Octodon degus. Taxonomy (NCBI): domain Eukaryota; kingdom Metazoa; phylum Chordata; class Mammalia; order Rodentia; family Octodontidae; genus Octodon; species Octodon degus. Next base: position 9,277,502 of record NW_004524579.1, on the reverse strand, counting down.
ATTAGATGAGTGTGTTTTCGTTCAAAACGCAGTTAACAATTTGAAGTGATCAGGATGTTGCAGAATTTGGCAAAAGTAAATAATAGATTCAAAAATAGCAAATAAAGGACCAGAAAAAAGAAAATCACTTTTGTGCATTAGAAAAACCTATCACTCAAGAATTCCTGTCAGGAAATCTGCAGAAAATCTTTGACAAACCCCTGAGATTAGAAATAGCCAGATTTAGTGGTACACGCCAGCAATCCCTGAACTCTGCCGGGTCTCATCTGGGAGACGTGCCTGTGCAGTACCAGCTTTGGAAATTTAGCCACTGAGGCCACAACTGAAAATAAAAATAAAAATTGCTGGGGTTGTAGGTCAGTGCGAAGGTCCTGGGTTCAATTCCCAGTATTAGAATAATAAAATAAAAATATAGAGTCTGTGTCAATACTTCTCTTTTTTTTTTTTTTTTTTTTTAAATTGAGGCAGGGTCTCATTTTTTTTTTTATTTTTTTGTGGAACCGGGGATTGAACTCAGGCCCTCGCGCTTGCCAGGGAAGCGCTTAGTCCACTGAGCCATCCCTCCAGCCTCTATGCTTCTAACCATAATGTAACTATTAACTAATACAGTCATCAAACAGAAAATCATTATGTTTGTTTTCCAGGAGTAATCCAAGAGAGACAATTACTCAGTGGGTTTTCTTAATGCAGTTCTACTGTTTTACCCTTAGCCTCAACTTTTTTGGGAGCTTATCTTTCTTGACAGTTTGTATCTATGTATTCTTGTCATATCGTTTTGGAAAAAACCTTTGTTTAGTAGGCAGAAATCCCACAAGGACAGAGCCTTTATCTCTCTCATTTACCTCATCTTCAAGGTGGAGCTTATTGCTAAGAAAGTAGGAGGCTGTGTTAGTAGTTTTTCATGAACGCTGTAGATGAATAAGCATCCATGGTAATATCTGTGTTGACATTAAATCATATCATTCCAGAACCGTGAACCAGGAAACACAAGTTGTCTCATTAAAGGAGTTAATTTGTATTAAAGCTAAGTATAATTGATTTGCAAAGCATGTTGAATTCCTTGAAAGGCTATGTAAAAATATAATTATCTAATAAGATTGAAGAATACCTATTTTTATCTAGAAACAATCTTGAGAATTTTGAGTATTTATCTATGTAATCATTATGATTTATTTTACCATAGAATAGAAGAAAACAGATCTAATTTTAAAATAAAACTCTCTAATACAGATTGTGAAAGGACTCCCTCTTTTTCCTTCCAAAAAATTATGCTTTTCATGAAGATATTGTTTTTTATAAATTTTTTATTAAAAGATCTGTGTTTGCAAGTTTTCAAATCAATTTATTTGAAATACAGTGCATTGTAATAAAACTGCTTTAAAGGGTTTAGTTCAGTTTTCTAAAATACTGTTATTAGTTAGACAATGCAATGTTTACTCGTGTGAGTCTGATTTATTTCATTTACAAGTATGTCCTCAAATTGCATACATTTCTGTATAAAAGCCTTGAGTTTATCCTTCTTTATGGTTGAGTACTACTCTGTTACACTTACAAAAACCACACACATTAATTATTGTAACTGTCCTACTAGCCTGCTTTGAAACTATCTCATTGCTACTTCTTTCTCAAAAAATTAATATACAATAAATAAATAAAGATATTAGAGGAAAATAAAAACAAACACACACACACACACATCATTTTTTATCCATTCCTTGGATGATGAACATTTGGTTTGAGAAGCTAAATGAGTAAATGAAATTGAAAAAGTACAAGAGACCTTGTGAATTGAAGAAACTGTTCAAGAGAAAAGAGAACCTGGTAGGGGAAAGGCAAAAGGAAGAGAATGTAAGATAGTTATTCAGATAATTTTCCTTAGTTCATTGAAAAGAAAGATCTACTCTAATATTGTCTGGCCATTATTTCACACCTATACCTTGTATTCTGGGTAACAACTATGATGATAACAATGTGCAGTGCATCACTTATTGTTACTTTCCTATTAACCTGATTGGAAACTCTCTTTTATTGATTTTCTATTATTCTTTTCTCTTTAAAAATAAAATAACAAAATCAAATATTGTCATTAAGTATATAAATTTTTAAAATATTACAACTATGATTCATGTTTCTATCACTTGGCTTATAACATGGTTCATTAACAGATTGTGAAACATATTTCTATTTAAGGTGAAACGTGTCCAGAATTAAAGGAAGAAATGGAGACCTTGCTGTCGGAGGTCATCCACCTTATCAAAAGTCTAGAAACTGATCGAGCAGAAGCTGAACAAACTTTAATACAACAAAAATCGAGAAAGAAAACCATTATCCTAAAAATTGACTCTTGGTCGATCTGGAAACTTCAAGAAATACCATTAGCTGTGCAGAAAGGTAAGAACAAGACTTTCCACATTGCTTTCCTGGGAAAGCACAGAAAACCAAGTGCAGTTCTATACACAAAATCACCCATTTAGAGTCTCAGTGTTTCACTTACAAACTAGGCGATATTTACTGAGTTTATTAATGGCTTAGTTTGAAGATGATGGGGGACCTTGCTGAGCAAATCTGGACCTGTGGACATTTGGGTATTTTGAGAACACTGTCTTTATTGTGTCCCATTTTCACATAAGCACTTAGCACATATTTGTTGTATGATTTCAGTATTTGAGTTATTAGAAACTGAGAAATTTAAAGTGAGTGCCTATTGATATCTTCAACTATATCTTTAAACTCAAAAAATTGAAAAATCAAATAGACATATTGTGAACCATACAAAGCTCTTTTTTAAAAATTTCAATTGTATATTTAGTTAGAAAGGAACTTTGAGCAGTGATGGGATTTTGAAATGTTTCAAGAGGCACACCATTAACAAGAAAAAACTCCTGTCTTTAGAGAAGAAAGAACCTCTGGTAAATTATTATACAATATAAAGATACTTGATTTTTCTTTGTTCTTTAAACATTGCCTGTCAAAACATGACTACATGATTCTACCTGAGTTTGGAACTGTGCCCTTTCCTAATATAAAAATTCAGTTCAGGCTTCACATACGTTGTAGGTAATTCTTAGTAAGGTACCCATGCGATCTGTCACTTAAACCAAGAAATACTTGAGAAAGAAGTGATGCTATTACCTGTTACTCTGGGACAATAGCCATTATTAACTTGTGTGTCACGGTGAACTCATTCATACGTGGTTTTTTTCTTTCATAATGTTCTAAATTTTCTCTTACTACTATCTCCAAGTGGAGGCACTTTGGGGATACTAAATTACACCCTCAAGGAATCATCCACAATTTTCCTAATTGTCCTTTCTTGATAGTAGTGGTAGAAAAGTTAATGCAGAAGGCTGGATTTATTTAAATTTTGCTGATCTACTTATATATAAACTCATCTACTCTTTGTAAGACCTATGAGAATTTATAGTTGTTAAGTATCTAAGTAGATAGGTTAAAATTTATATGAGTGCTATTTAGGGAGTTATTAAAATTAAATCAAATTATGATACATTTATACACATTCTACATAACTAATAAATGTACTTTGAATGGTGGAACAAATCCTTGTCATAAATAACTTACTTTAGAGGTTAACTTGCAAATAGTGATAGTAAAGAGGTACATATGAATCAAGATAGTTTTCATCATTTTATTTAAGTAGTCAAGATGTGCAATGAATATTAAAGTCATCATTCTGTGCTTTTTAATTTAACTTCCTGTTTGAAACATTTCAGAAAAATGCTCTGCTTTCTGGTATCTGCAGTCTTTATACTGACTTATGTGTGATAATATCTCTAATCTTTATGAATTTGTTTATAAAATACAAATTTCTGTATCTTCATTGTCTTTAAATCCTCAATATTTCTAGCAGATAAAACAGAAAAACCTAATCTCTTTAAATCCTTAATATTAATATAGATTTAGATTGTTTTTATAAAATTAAGGAAATGTACCTATTTCTAGATATCCCGTAGTTTTTCCTGCAGATCAGTTACTCCACACTCCACCTTCCTTACCTATATGCTTCATTATGTGGTCCAGGAACCTGATTTACAATAGATTGCAGTAAGCATCTCTTTTGTGTCTGTCTTTCTGCTGGGTTCCTGGAGGAGGATCAAGAGCAGGAGAGTGCTGGGAGATAACAGCAGAGTGAGGCAGGGGTACTAATGAGCTACTCTTTCCTTGCTTGGTCACCATAAGCCAACTCTATCTCCTTTCAGAAAATGACAGTCTTGGGCATCTTATATGTAGCCAAATATATAGCAAATTCATTTTCTTTCCCTGTCAAAAAAGATACCCAGAAATCACTTTTTCATCCTGAATTAGTGCCATAGGATCCTACAAATCATAAACTTAGACGTGTGTAAACAGTGTTCCTTTATAAAATAGAACGGCATATATTATTAATATCTGAAGGCACAAATAAGCTAGCAAGTCAGGCTTCCTTGGTATTCTCTTCAACCCTGCTTCAGTAGATGCCCTCTTTCCCATTACATGCATTAATGGTTCCATTGGTACTTCTCTTTGACTACTTAAGGGAAGAGGAAGAAATCATAGTCTTTGTCTATGCATGGATTTGAATGTTATTTTGACACAGTTGGCAGAACCCTGGTTTTCTATTCCTAGTATGAAAAGGGTGAATATCAGCTGCCTCTGTGGATGGAAATTTATGCACTTCTCAAAGAACAGGTGGTCCAATGTACATGCAGGAAGTGGCAGTTAGGAACATGGAAGGAATACGAGTATAAAAATAGTAACAGAAAATCATCAACAGTGATTATGGGCATTGCTCTTTCAGAAAAGACAAAGTATGAAGATAATTATGCTGCATATAAATTATTATCAGATAGGCAAAAATATCCAGTAAGACTTAATAAAATGTAAAATCTTGGGCTGGGGTGATGGTTCAGTGGAATAAGCGCTTCCCTGGCAAGCACAAGGGCCTGAGTTCAATTTCCGGTTCTGCTAAAAAAAAAAAAAAAAGCAACAACAACAAAAAAGTAAAATCTTCCCATTTTATTTTCTTTTGCATTGTTTAGTCTTGCATGTTATTCATTTGTTGCTACAAAGCACTTCATAACAGATCATCTCACAACCCAGGAGCTGGCGATAATAACCATCTTGTTTTTCATTCTTGTGTTTATCATTAAACTTGGGGCTCCTGCTTCAGTTTATGAACTAGTGGAAGGATTCCTCAGAAAGAACGAGTTATCAGAACTAAATAAGAAATGGAAAATAGAGGAGATGTCAAACCAATTAAAATTGAATTAACTATTAAAGTAGTTAGTACTCAGGGTCTATAGGATCTCACTATGTAGATTGGACTCCTGGGGGTCTTTCTGTTTTCAGTCTCTCAAGCACTGGGATTACAGATGTGCTCCACCATATCTAGTCTCCATCCTTGTCTCAGCACTCCCCGAGGGCAGGGGCGGGGATCAAACCCTGGTCCCTGAGCTGTGCCAAAGCAGGCACTTTACTCCCCTGAGCTATCTGGCCAGCCCTGGTTGTTTTCTCTTTTATCTCTATTCGGATTTTGGATGCTTTTCTGATCATGGTTCAGCTATCTCATTAATTCAGTTTCTTTACTGGCATCAAGTCTCTTTTTAAAAATTTCTTAAGACAGTTTGATAATGTGTGCTTCTTAGAGCTCCAGCCAGTACGTTTCAGCTGTCTAACCTTCTGGCATATACTTACAGTTGCATTTGCTCCTATACTAGCAGTAATGAGGACACCTCCTTCAGGCCTGAATGTTCTGATTGGGGCCTTCTCTCTCTCTCGTTCTTGGTCAGTCTAGCAAAAGATTCACCAATTTTGTTGACCTTTGCAAAACAGTTCAGTTCTTGCTTTTGCTGACTTCTCTATTGTTTTTCAACGTTGATAGCTTTTTCTTTGATTTTCAGTGTTAGCTTGCTCAAGAGTAACTCAACTTAATATGCTTCTTTTTTCTCAAGTGCAAATTTTGATTATTTATTATCATTTTTTTCTTTTTTAGAATTGACATTTAAAAAGCTATGATTTTTCTCTGAACTATAATAATTGCACTTATAAATATTCATATTTTGTGAATTCGTTTTTATGTAGTCTAAAATATTTTCTAAATTTCTTTGGGATTTATTTTTAAACCTGTTATTTATTTATAAGTTGCTGTTTAGTGTGCAAATATTCTGAGATTTTTTTGTAAATGTCTTTCTGCTCTTTTTAAATTAATTTTATTTTGCTAAGAAACATTCTTGATTTTTTTCAGTAATGTTAAATCATCTTATACTTTAAGATTAAATAGTAATGTTCTGTGTAGTTGAAATTAATACACAGGTTTAATATAAATATGGTGAATGGTTAAATAAAAACCTTACAAAATGTATTGAAGACACATTGCCATCAACCTCCTCCACAAGTCCTCCTGACTTTTAATACAGTTATCCCAGTGTTCCTGTGACTTTTTGAAGTTCTTAAAGTTTGCTTTCATGAGTGTCTCTTCCTGGCAGCCATCAGGTCCTCAGTCTCACCAAAGTGCTTATGGCAGCTTCTGTCTAATGAAAACACATGGATGTCCTCATCCACTTTATCATCTGGGTCTGGCACTGTGTGATTTTTTTTTTGTGGCTGACTCAGTCCACCTTGGGGATGGGGTCGGTGCAGCATGTGGTACCAGGGATCAAACTGTGGTTCCTGTGCTTGCCTAAGCTTGCCCAAGCAGGTGCTTTAGACCACTGAGCTATCTCGTCAGCCCATTGTGATTTATAGCTCTTCTTCATACTCAAAATGTTCAGGAAAGGTAAATGTTTGAATCAATTTAGGACACTGAAGCAGCTGTGATAGTATAACTAAAAAGTCTTTGCAAATAGGTCTTCCAGAGCTCCTTCATAAAGTGGGCTGAGCAATGAATTAAATATATTCAAAGTAGTTGGGGGAATATTTTGAGAAATTAATGGCCCTGTGTGTTTTATTGGACCCACTTTAAAAAGTCAAGTACTTACCATAGTTTATTATTACACCTTGCACGTTTTGCTATAAATGAGTAGGATATTTACAATGTCAGTTAGGACAAGTCGGTTGATAATCTTGTACAAATCTCTTAACTGTTTGTTTTAGTTACTCTTCTCATAACTGAGAGAAAATCATCAGACAACCAAAGGTAAAGGAAGTTTCTTTTTTCAGCTCATAGTTTGGAGAGGTTTCAGTCCACAGTTGCCTGGCTCCAAGGCAGAGTTTTGTGGCAGAGGGGCACTGTGAACAAAAAATAGCCCATGGTGCGGCAAGGCAGGCAAAAGGCAGCAAGCAGCAGGTAATAGCAGCAGAAACATTCCTTTTATTTGTTTGTATTCTATCCAGGCTGTAAACCCATTGATGGATGCCACTCACATCCAGGTGGAGCTTCTGTCATTTTCCCTTTAATCTCAGCATCACACTCTTAGAACACATTGACACACCCTAGATCAGCCACCTTCAACATTTCCCAACCATGATCACATGAGGCTTTGGGAGAACATCTAGGTATAAGCTAGTGATTATATCTCACTAATGATTTCCTGTCTATCATACATTGAATTTTTGGGTGCTGGAATCTTCAGCTATGAGTTAAATTATGAAATCTGAAGGAAAAAAATCCCACTGTTGTCACATTCTTTTTTAATATAGTTTTTTCCCCACATATTTTCATTTGTAAAAGTCATTTAAAATACATTGACAAGTTGTCAAGAAAGTAAGAAAAGCACCAAAGACGAGTTCTAAGTTTGGAGAGGGAAGTTTTGGAAACAATTTGGCACTCATTCTAGACTTGACTGAATCTTTGAAATCTTGATATCCATGAATCCCCATTTTCACATGTCTGTAGGGTAAAGGAAACCAGAAATAACATCTAAAGTGAACCCAAGGTGGGAAGTCTAATTAAGGACACCAAGTGAAGCTTGGCGTTTAAAGGTCTGTATAGTCAGTTTGGTAAATTAAGACTAAACCTGTTATCTAGATTGAACTGAAATTTTTTTTTCATTTAAGCACAGAGAAAAACAATATTCCCTGAGCACTACTAACGCTGATCTCAAATAGTTTCCTGCTCATATTGCTGCTGTCTGCTTGTTGAAAAATTGTTAACTGGAAACTGTTATTTAAATAATTTGTGGATTGACAGTAACATCAAGTATCTTTAAAGAGCAAAGATGAATTTTCTCTGGAATACTAAAACTGTGCACTAGACACCAAAGAATTACCTCAGATCAAGTTCCAAGATGAGGGGCAGCTCAACACCAAATGTAAAATTCTCAGTGATTGAAGACCAGTGAGTTTAAACTACTAGAAATAGTTCATGGAATTTATTCATTTTTTTCAGGTATTGGATTGTACATGAGATTTATACTTTTATATGATAAGTATGGTTGATATGCTTCAAGAACTAAAAAAGAGAAATTTAAAAACTAAATAAAGGCTAAGAAACTAATTCTTTAACTAAATAAGTCAATAATAGTCAATGAAATTGTGTGTCCAACACAGAAAATAATAGGTAACTAAAATTTGAAGGAATTGCATAAAATACATTACAGCAACACCATGAGGAGGCAAATAAAGGATTTAGAAGCATGGAGTATAGAATGAGGTGGTTCAGTGTATGCCTAATGGAAGATTATTGTGGAAATATACATTTAACGACATGACAGAAGTTCTAAATGGATTGCTGTCTGGTTAGTGGAGGCAAACAGAGTAAGACAGTAATGGAGGCAAACATTGCACACATCCAAGAAGTTCGAGGATATTTAGAAATACATTCTTAAAGCTTATTAAAATTGGGTTCACTTGAGTGAGAAAAGGACTATTTATCCCTTAGAAACAAATATCTTTTTTCAACATCAAAAATTGGGACTCATAATTAATTCAAAATTATGACTGTAGAATTTCAAACATTAAAAACAAAGTAAATACAAGGGAAAAAAATCAATAAAATATTCAAAATAGTGAAACATATATTTTAGAAGCTACAAGATACTGCATATTACCTTATTTTAAAAAGAGAATACTGAGTGGGGAGATAGCTTGGAGGTCTACGCTCCTGCCTGGCAAGCACAAAGACCCGGGTTTAATCCCCAGTACTGCATGCTGTGCCAGTCCCAGAGCCCCAGGCACACCATTCCAGCCACAGAAACTTGGCCTGGTGGCACATGCCTATAAACCCAATGCTGGGGAGGCTGAGATACAAGGATCACTGTGAGTCTCAGCTCTGTAGCAAGACCCTGTATAGAATAATAATATTTTTTAAAAAAGAGAATATTGAAAGAAAATATGGAAAAGCAATGGCAAAAAATCAATCAAAAATTGAGATAAATTCATCAGATTTAGAACCAAAGATGTAACTGTATTAGTCAGCTTTTTGACTATTGGGCCAAAAGACCTACCATGTAAAATTTAGAGGCTAGCTTTAATTAGGCTCACGATTTCAGAGGATTCAGTTCGCTGCTGACTGCACCCACATCAGGAGCTTCCTGGGGAAGGGAATGTGAGCAGGCAGCTCTGTTGATGGCAGTTCCCAAGCAGTGTGTGGGAACAGCACACAGAGAAAGGGGCCAAGACACAGCAGCAGCCAAGTGTGACACCAGAGTGGCCCCCACAGGCACACCCAGAGCTATGCTCCACCTATCTCCTGGGTGATTCTGAAGTAAGTCAAGATGATACTGTCATATATCCTTATCTTTCCCACATTGATTCATGGTAATGAAGAGATGTAAAGATTTTGTAAGATGTTATTAAAATTTTGATCAACTCTAGAAAAAAGAATGAGTTGATGGACAATCAAAATGCTCATACAGAGGCCGGGGAGATGGCTCAGTGGACTAAGCGCTTCCCTGGCAAGCGCAAGGGTCTGAGTTCAATCCCTGGTCCTCCCAAAAAAAAAAAAAAAATGCTCATATAAGCATTGATAGAAATACTTTAGCTCAGTAATCTAAAAACTTTCCTCAAAGAGATAGGAATACGTATACTGCATATTGTTACAGATTATGTGTAGATGTCCCCCCAGAGCCTCTGTACTCACAGGTGTGAGTTTTGGGAGGTGTTTGGATCTAGAGTGTGACTCTGAGATTAAGGACGTGAGGCTGCCATTGATCCACAGTGTGATGTGAAAATTGAGGGTGGCCCATCTGGTGTGTGAGCGCCTCCCTTCCTAAGAGTATGTGGCCTGAGTGGAATATAAGGGGCACAAGAAGGCTGCTGTGGCTGCTAGTCACTGCTTCCTCACTACTTCACTGCTTTCTTGTCTTCCTGCCTTCTGCCTGCATGAACTGCTTCTCCTTTACATCTTGCTCTGCCATGTTACTCTACTTCAGACTCAGTTGACAGTGGACTGAAACCTCCACACACTGAAATGAATCATTGCTCCCTTAACTTTGGGAGCTGGGCATTTTGTTTTAGTAACAAAAAAAGTAGGTACGAGATAAGGACATACATTCTTTTTTTTTTTTTTTTTTTTTCTCGCAACCAGGGATTGAACTCAGACGCTTGCGCTTGCCAGGAAAGCACGTATTCCACTGAGCCATCTCCCCGGCTCCTGTACATACATTCTTAAGAAATAAACATTTATGTACAACTTCAAACTTCTAAAAAATACCAGGAAAAAGAAATTTCAAAATATTAAAACTGTTATAGGAAATTAGCATAAATTATAAACCAAATTTAGGTGGAAATAGTAAAAAAGAAATGAAAAAACACATGCCCAAAATTTGCATATAAATGTAAAAATATGTCCTAGTTGATGACTTTGGAAAATTATTTCAAGAAATTTAAAAAAGATTTTTAAAACCACAACCAGTTGGGGCCTGGGAGATGGCTCAGTGGAATAAGCGCTTCCCTGGCAAGTGCAAGGGCTTGAGTTCAATCCCCGGTTCCAAAAAAAAAAAAACAAAAAACAATGCAACCAGTGTACTTTTATTCCAATAATAACTTAAAGAATAGTTACAAAATTAGTATAATAAAGAAATATTTTTGTCTAATTTTCTGAACTCTCTTTGCTAATTGAAGAAATTTGGTTACTTTTTTATGTATTTAGTCCAAGGTCTACAGTGTCTCACTACACAGATCAGACTTGTAGTGATCCTCCTGTTTTCAACCTTCCAAGTTCTGGGATTACAGGCCAGTGCCACCACACCCTGTCTCAATCACCATCTCAGAGTGTTCTGAGGACAGGGCTGGCTCAGCAGGCCCAGGGATCAAACCCCTGTTCCCTGCATCTGCCTAAGCAGGTGCTTTAATCTGCTGAGCTATCTAGCCAGTCCATAATTACATTTTAAAGTAAAAAGTAACTGAGGAAAAAAGTAACTGAGGGAAATTTACCTGTTCAAAATTTCAAATATTTTTATATAGAAAAATTAATATTTTCCATGTGTTCAAATTTATTGTAGAATTTTAACAATATTCATTTATTTTCTTCATGCGGGCCCTTCCCAGTTTAAATTCAGGTTGTTAATAGATTTGTGCAGTTTATTTACATCATATTCTTGTAGGTGAAAGATAATTTTTTTAACCTAGTCCTTATGTAAACATTTATTTTGTGTATTAACTTTACATGAATAATACTATCATTTTTAATAATTTTCATCTTCTTTATTCATTTATTTTTGTATGTTTTATTATACAATTGTGTCACTAATAAGCAATAATCATCTGCCATTTAATTATATTTGTAGTTTTTATTTCACCATTTCACCTCTTGGTGATTTTTTTTTAAATTTTATTTATTTATTTGTGTGTGTGTGTGTGTGTGTGTGTGTGTGTGGCCAGCTCAGCCCACCAGGGGGCGAGGCTGACTGGCATGTGGTGCTGGGGGACTGAGCCGCAGTCCCTGTGCTTTGCTATGCTTGTTCTCAGTAGGTGCTTTAGACCACTGAGCCATCTCACCAGCCCCCATATATATTATTTTTTTTTTATATTTTTTTGGTGGAATCAGGGATTGAACTCAGGCCCTTGTGCTTTTGTGCTTGCCAGGGAAGCACTTATTCCACTGAGCCATCTCCCTGGCTCTTGGTGATTTTTAAAGGTGACTAGCCATTTTTCTAATTTTGAAGCAGTTAACTAAGTGCCTCTATGTAATGTTCAGTGCATCTACTGATCATAATAAGTAAGATTCATACTAAAGTTATTATTAATTTATAAAGCACACTCCAGTACTTTTGGTGGGGAATAAAGAAAACAACACATTTTATAATGCAGGATTTAAATGACCCTTACTTTAGGTTTAACAAAATTCACAGGTAAGTAATTTCTGAATTTAAATTAGCTCACATTTATTATCACAGAATTTTTCCTAGAGTGTTTGTTTCAACATTGATTTCTTTTGTTGTTCATATTATTCTACCTCTAGAGCATGAGGCCTTTTTGAGAGATCTCATAGAGCTCAGGTGGCACCTGGAAAATAGATATGACCAGTTAGAATATTTGGAAAAGCAGAAGACGAAGCTAGAGGAAGCGAATGCAAAAGTTCAGGCGGACATAGACTTCATGCAGGACCATGCAGCTCTGCTGGATGGGAAGCGGAGGCAGCAAGTGGAAGCTCTGCACGACCTTTACCAAAGAAAATTTGAGGTGAATGAATATGGGAGTGGAGATGTGCACATTGCAAAGTATTATTATTATTATTATTATTATTATTATTATTGTATTTTAGGGAAGGGTTTACAGGGTGTTCAGGGTATCACTACTAGATCAGGCACATAGTGATTCTGTTTACAGCCTCCCAAGAGCTGGAATTACAGGTGCGCTACCATGCCCAGTCTCAATTGCAGTCTCAGCGTGGCAGGGCCCTGGTATCGAACCCCTGGCCCCTACACCTGCTTGCAGGCACTTTAATCTGCTGAGCTATTTGGCCAGCCTCCAAATTATTATTAGTGAAAAATATTACCACCATAAAAATTCATATCTTTAAGTGTTTCATTTTACTTAAAATCAACCTGCTATATATGTCTGAGAGTTTATTAAAGTATATCCATACAATCTATTGGGATTCATTTCACCTATGTCTTCTTCACTTACATTTCTACCTAAGGATGATTAATAATGCTTAGTCAACCTAACCTAGTCTTCTAATAAAAGTTTGAAAATTCAAAGTGCCTTTTTAGAAATCATAAACGAACAGAGGGTAAGTATATCCATAATTTCATTCTTATGAAAATATATAAATGGCATAGTCTTTTTAATGGTTAACATTTACTTCTATTGGGGAATCATAAAATAAAAAAGTAATTTAATTGCATCTATATAAAAGAACAAGTTTAATATTGCATCATACTTATTTTTTGTCATTTTAAAGTCAATAAAACATGTTGTTCTATGTCTTCTTTGTTCACCTTTATGTTTCCATTTTCCTCCTCACCAAGAATAATGATTATCAGAAGAGATCTGATCTCACAGTGGCATAGTTCTAAACAATAACCATTATCAGAGACTTCACATTTCTAATAAAACTGAATAGTTCCAGGCACAGATGTGTTTAGAAACAGATTATATTCTTTTTACAATTATACAAACTATCATACATTGTGTAACCTAGCACAACTTGTTTTGTAATCTATTTCAGCTTAATGAAGCTACTGGTCATAACTATAGAACAAGTTTAGTTATTTTACTTGTCACGTCCCATCAAGCAGGTCTCTCGTGAATTATCATTTACCATTTTGTTTCCTTTGGACATCTCATTTGCTTTTGACATTTGGCAACAAAACCACCATTTTGTTGCCAGATATTCACCCATAAATAGTGTATTTTCTGTGAATGTGTGAATTTTTCTTAACTATGTATTCTTAGCATGTAGGATATTTTAGCAGGTAGGATATTTCCTGAGTTGTGAGTTATGCATAATTTCAATGCTATTAGATAATACCAAGTTACACTAACAATTTGTGTTACTGGAGTAGTGGCAAGGATGGAAACTTAGGATTTTTCCACTGTGGAGAAGAAGACAGGCTGTTCTTTAATAACACATTTCAACGTAATTGGAAGACAAAGCAGGAGGCTAAACGTTATACACTACTTTTCCTTTCCTCGTTGTTTTTCTAATGAGATGTAGGCAGGAATTATTGGATTGATTTCTTTGTAATAGCCCAACTGATTCTAAGCAAAGATATTTATAATTTTCCTATAATTTTCTTGTAACCTAGATATAATGGCTACAGGTCTAACTTACACTGTGTAGCATGAAGCCAACTTAGGGTTTAAAGAAAAAGGCAAGGGGAGACTTGTATCACTTTCTATGAGAGAAAAGTAAACTGAAATTTGATTTAAACAATGTATTTAGCTTATTTATGTTACTTCCAGACAAATCTATCTTGATATACATGATAATTTCTTTTTTAAAAAATTTATTTAGTACAGGTCTATAGGGTCTCACTACACAGCTCAGACTCCTAATGATCCTCATGTTTTCAGCCTCTCTAGCCCTGGGATTATAGGCGTGCTCCGACATACCTGGACTCAGTCGCTGGCTCAGCATGCCCAGGGATGAGGCCAGTGCACCATGTGGTGCCGGGAATCAAGCCTTGTTCCCTGTACTTGCCTAAGCAGGGGCTCAGTCAGCTGAGCTATTGCCCTGCCCTTATCTGTCACTTTATAATATCTTTCTGACAGTGGAGGTAAAATGGGTGTGTAGGCAGGGCACAGCCGACTTGTCAGGTAACTGACAATCATGCTCACAAGTGGGAAATGCAATAAATTACCTTTAGACAGATATACAGCCAGTCAAGTCCACTTTGATGGGTAACTTTATATGTTAATTTTGTAGAGCCACAGTTTCCAGAGAGTTGCATGTGGTTCAACAGCATTCTGGATCTTTCAATAAAGATGACAGAAAGGAGAGAGAGAGAGAGAGAGAGAGAGAGAGAGAGAGAGAGAGAGAGAGAGAGAGAGAAAGAGACAGAGAGAGAGGCAGAGACAGAGAGAGAGAGACAGAGAGTGAAAGA
>NW_004524579.1:9250735-9261750 GCF_000260255.1 Octodon degus | reverse complement strand
TACTGTGGTGTATAATCAAGGGAAAATAATTCCCATAAAACGGTTGAGGTACTATTAAGAAAGGTTATAAATATTGTACAGCCAAAATGTGAAAACCTTGGGCCATAAGGTGGAAGAAAGCACATTTTTTTTTGCTTACAAAATGAACGTAACTGACCAACTTCAAAAATAAAATGCAGATTTAAGAACACTGAGATTGCCAAATACCTCCTCAGAGAGACATAATACTATAGAGAGACTGTAAGAACGTTTGAAGAATAGTGTTCCAGAGCATGGAACCTCGATATCAGTACACGTGTACAAATATCAACTGAGTTATATTTGAGGTATTTTTTATTTTTTTACATTTTCTTTTTTATATTAATTTTATTGAGAAAGAAATAGCATTGAGACAGTTTTAAAACAGGTTATTAGGATAGTAAGGTACTTTTTTAACCTGGGCAGTTCACTGTTAATATATAAAATTTATGTAATAAAAGCATAATGGGCTTAGTGTATGCATGAATTAGATGAAGGGGATTAAAAACAAACTGTACCAAAACTTATGGGATGTAGTACTAATATGAAAATTCTTAGCTGCAAACACTTGCATTTAAAGAAAAGATCTCATAACACTAATGTCATTATAGACAACATGAAATCAGAAAACAAGGAGAATGCTGACCTCAACATCCGGACAAAGGGAATGGTGAAGATCTGAGTGGAAATAAGGCGGGGGCCAGACCTGGCAGCTGGTTGCTGCAGTGGATCCAGGCTACACCACGAATAACTGGCCCATCTTTTCCTCAGGAACAAGTCCCCAACAAGTAGGGACAGTCCATATGCTCAGGTCCTGCTTAAATTGCTCAGATTAGCCACTCCATAGGAATCCCCTCAGGTTTAGGTAACCACTGGCATGCCACACCTGAGCTGGCTTTGTGGACAGATCTGGCTGTTACTCTGGCCCACAGTGAAACTGTCTATTGCCCTTGCCTGGCAACTACCTGTCATGTAGATCTATAAGTAACAAAGACTTTTGCATTTTACGTATCCCAGGGTCATTTTATGTACACTGATTCCAAAAGAATCTTTTAATCTTTTGAAACAGGACAAGGAGATGGAAGAATAACTGTATATGGGTTAGAGTTTCTCTTTGGGGCCATGAAAATACATGAGAATGAGACAAAAAATATGATAACAAAACAAAGAGAATGTGCTAGACACCATGGAATTATGTACTTTTGTGTATTTTACATTATACTGTTTTACTTCAAATATAAGTGAAGTATATTAAAAAGTATATATTCAAAAAGAGGTACTCAAAAGGTCTATTTCCCTGCTGTGGTGAGATCTAACAAGTCCTTGCTTGGAGGGGCATTGGGATGTGGCCTGGAAAGGCATCCCATCCATGTCCCATTCCTCCTGTTTCCTGGCTGCCACAGCTTGAGCAGCTTTTCTCTCCCACACAGTTCTGCCTTGCAGTCCTCCTCCATGGACTGAACCCACCACAAACTTCAAGCCTAATAAACTTCTACTCCTTTAAACTGTGAGTATGAAGTATGTTGTCTGAAAGATGAAGAGCTTACTAATACGATCTCATTTAATAAGTAAAAAAAGCTATCTAAAATATAGTATACCCACATAAATATTTGAATATATATATATATATTCCAAGAACAAAGCTGAAGTCCAAGTCAAAATATCAACATGTAGTATGGTACAGTATCAATGATGGATACTATACTCGATATTGTGGTTGGATTTGATTTATCCTGTAAAGAATAAGGCATTCTAATGTTGTTTTACACAACCAATCCATAGGAAAAAAATGTATTAGTACTTATTAGTTATGCAGAATAGTGAGATTGTCTTAGCATCTAACCTGTATATACTACTTTGACTGCTGCCCCATTCATCTTTTCATTCTTTCCTCCTTCTTTTCCCATCCTCTGCATCTTCTCTACTAGTCTTAGAGAAAAAAAAATTAAATTCATGGGCAAGAGATATTGCTCAGCAGCATAGCAGCTTCCTGGCAAGCAGAAGGTCCTGACTTGGTTCCTGCTACCAAATGAATGAATGAATGAATGAATGAATGAATGAATGAATGAATGAATGAACGAATATAGTATGTCTCACATATGCAATGCTGGAATCCTATTGAAATTCTACAAAATTTACTAATCAATATATAATTGAACATATTACATAAAACATTTATGAAATAAAGTTTTAAAGAATAAGATCAACCCAAGAATGACTTACTAAAGCAAGGCAGAGAGGACTCAACAATGCAAAAATATGGGTATGTAATTTGATGCATCAGCATAATAAAAGAAAAATATGATGTATTCAAAAGACGCTTAAATTTTCTCACTAAAATAAATTTTAGAAAAAGCAATGGCACTATCCTATTCATCTCAAAAAAAGAACCCCATTTTAATGGCCATCTCCTGTGTTACTTAGCATGTCACAAATGTTTGTAAGACTTTTTCAGTATTAACATGCAGTGTCCTGTTAGAGTACATTTTTAGTATGCTTAATAGTAGCTGACCATTTGACAGTGTTCATGAAGGAAGCATGGTAGTCAAGTGGAGGATGATAAAGATCCTTAGGAAAAAAGCAAGGGAGGAAGAAGGAAAAAGGGGACAAAGAGGAGGAAAAGGGGAAAAGAAGCAAGAGAGGGACAGGGAGGAGCCTCTGGCTCTCACAGCCATCTAGTATTCCTAGCCCCAGAAATGCCAACTGCCTCTGCCCCCAGATCTTTAAAAGTCCCCCCCCCTTGAGGCTGGTACTTTATAGTCACTTTGTTAAAGGTAAGTCATATCTGCTAAGAGGCAGTTCTTCATTCCTCAGTTCGAATTTTCAAAGAACTAAAACTAACCACTTACTTTCTCCTTCATTGTTTCTAAACAATAAAGCAGCAGGGTCATTGAATTGGGAGGTAGACACCCTTAGTTTAGAGCTCTTTTTCTATCAATAGCTAGGTGATCTTGCACATGAAATTACACCAGTAGTTGCCTACTTAATCTATAAATGTGGATGCAGTCCATATTTTGCAAAAATAAGTTGAGCATCAGAGGAGATACTGATGTGGAAATGTTTTGTAATTTGTGAATTAGTAAATGTTTGTCACTATTAAAAAAGGATGCTTAAAATGTATTTGTTATAATTTAAAAGCTAATAAAAATAAATAACTAAAGTTCAAAGAAAAAACATTGCATGTGATTAAAAAACTATTTCCAAAAGTCACTGGTATTCATGATAATCATTTATGTTACAATCATTTCAAGGAATTATAAAAATAAATTAAGTATATTTAACATATAACCTAACATTGATTTGGAGACCTTTGATGATGTGAAAAATGAAATGAGATAATTATTTTAAAATAATGAAATCAAATTTTTACATTAGAACTAAAATACTAGGTAGAAGACTTTTAAAAGACACGGTTGAATTTATAGAAATAATATCCCCAATATACTGTTCTCAAAATGAATAGAAGTAGTATTTCTCCATACTGACTTAATGGTTAACATGTACATAGAAAAGTCATATTAACAAAAATAGTCAGTAAAAGGTAGAGCCAGATAAGACTATAATTATAAATGTACTAAGAAATATAAAGAGACAGAATAGAGAAAAATGCTTGTTATACAGGAAGGTTTATTATCATAGAAATTGTCATTCATCCAAAAATCATTATATAAAAATGTCAATCTCTAGTGAAATTAAGCTGGACAAGCTTTATCAGTTTTCTACTTGAAAATTATTTTTAGAAAAAAATCATTTAAAATATTGGAAAAGATTTTTGTGAAGATGGGCTGTCTTCTGTTGATGAGCATACAAGTTATTGCTCCTTTTCTAGAGTGTAAACCTTACTTTTTTGATTCAGCATATTCTTTTTTCACAGTACTTTTGAAGATATTACTTGAATATGTGCAGCTACCTGCAGTTTGTGCAGCTCTTCTCTATGGCCTTCATTGCAATAATATTTATGTTATGGATCTCCCAAGTTGTGGGTAATGTTCATGGAACTGACAATGAATTGAGCAATGCAGATTGTGTATCATAAGAGATTATAACGTAAATGTGATACCAGTAAGAGGACAGACAGGGAGATATAAAGGAAAAGATAATAGAATGTTCATTATGTTTCTTAATGGAGAGTGTAAATTTAAATATTTTGTACCATTAACAAAGTATCATGATTTGTTATTCTTGGTTGAAGGGAATATGGGTGATTTTCTTAAATTTCTTTGTTCAGCTTTGTTTGCATCATTTTGTACAATAAAAATTATTTTCACAACAAAAAGGAGAACCTTTTTGTTATCTGAAAAGGTAGCATTTTATTTTGGACCCATTGATCCGGATACTCAAATTTATGCCAAGCATTGATCCCTCTGTGTGTGAACTTTTATTTCTCTAAGTAGTAGACCAACTGTGGGGAGAAATGTGTGCGTAGACCTTTTCCCTACGTTTCAAGTATCCTAAAGTACAGTCTTTTCTTTAGTTAACACATAAGTGCATGCATCGGCAAGAATATTTTTTCCTTCTAGGTGATGGAGCTATTCAAACAAGTTCATGAAGAACTTGAACTGGTTTCGCAAGACTCTGAAAATGCCAAATGGCAAGTTCAAGAAAGCAAAGATGAAATGGATAAAGATATTCATAAGGATGAAACAACCTTAGCAACACATAAGTAAGGATTTTTCATAAGTATTATTTGTAGAATTTAGATATAAAATTTTAATTAAAGATGTAGCACATCTTACATTTCAAAGCATTGCAGATAAAAGGAAGAGAAAGAATTTTAAATACCCATATCTATTTTATGATCAAGCTCATGTAAAAATTAAAATGTCTTTATGTAAGTAAATTTATGTAAATTCCTAAAGCACTGTATTTTGTATTATTTTAAAACTTTTCATTTATATTGCCAAAATGTCTAGAGGTGTGACATAAGAGCAATGTATACCTGGGCTATGTATCTCCAAGCTGATATCTCTGTGTAAGAACTGGGGATACTTTTAAACATGAAATATATATCTGTGCATTAATTGTCAACAATGTCTAATACCGTAACTGGGATTTATTTGCTTAGAATAAAACAAAACATTTAAAATAGATTGAGGCACAGCGCAATGGAAGGGTTCGATGCCCTGCGTGCAGAGCCGGCCCCGCCCCAGGGCACGCTGAGACAGCAATGGCGACGGGGCATGCATTGTAGCGCGCCTGTAATGCCAGCACTTGGGAGGCTGAAAACAGGAGAATCACTATGAGTCCAAACTGCACAGTGAGACCCTGTAGACCCTGTACCCCTTAGACCTTGTACTATATATAAAAAGATAAATAAATAAAAATAAAAAAATAGATTGAGGATTTTTTTCTTACATTTGTTTTTGGATGTATTTTCTTTTATTCATATTTTCATTAATTCCTATAGCCATTTTCTATTATACTATGTAAATCCATAATGTGGTGATTGACTTCTCAAAGTAGATTTTTTTCTTTCTTTCTTTCTTTCTTTTTTTCTTTTTGATACTGGGAGTCAAACTGAGGACCTGGTGCTTTCCAGGCTGGCAATATGCTGCTGAGCTATATTGCCTGCCCTCCAAATATCTTTCAATGCTTCTATTGGAAGTATTAAAATAATCATAAATTATTATATTAAATAGAATTCTACATATTTATGTGTCATTGCCTTTCAACATTTCTATTTTTTGGAGAATTAACATGTACACAAAAATGATTATGAGCATTAATATGAAGCATATGGGTTGGTAAACTTTTCAGTATGAGGACTCATATGTAAGCGTGATATAGATTAACATGCAGAAATGTTGTTCTTTCCTGGAGCTTTTCCTTACTTTCCCTCACAGTCTGTGTTGTCCATCAAATAACACAAACTTACCCCAAAAGGTAATAATCATTCTAATAGATTTTTTTTTTGAAACCAGGGATTGAACTCAGGCCCTTGCACTTGCTAGGCAAAGCACTTATTCTACTGAGCTATCTTCCCAACTCCAAATCATTTTAGTATCTAATGCCATAGGTTAATTTTTCCTGTTTGGAAATTTTGTTTAAAGGGAAATGGACAGATACATACTTTGCCATTTATCATCTTTTAATCCACTGTTATGTTTATTATATTCACCACCTATTCTTTTTCTTTTTTTCTTTTGTTATGGCTTGTGTCTAGTTGTCCCCCTAAAGCATCATGCAGTTGTGGAGCGACTTCTAGAGTTTGTGATTAACTCATGATTGATTATGAGTTATAGGATTATAGGTGTGACTGCTGCTGGGATTGTGGGTGTGAGCAGTACCCCAGCCTGGGGCAGATAGCCTGAATGCAACATGAACTCTTTGCCTACCCATATGTCTTCAAGAGTTCCTTCTACTTTCTCTTCCAGGAGATTTAGTGTTTCTATTTTAATGTTTAGATCTCTAATCCATTTTGACTTTAGCTTAGTTCATGTTGATAGAGCTGGGTCAAGTTTTAGTTTTCGGCATGTAGAGAGCCAGTTTTTCCAGCACCATTTGTTAAAGACGCTATCTTTCTTCCGTTAAGAGTGTTTGGCCCTTTGTCAAAGATCAGGTGGCAGAGTGTGTTAATAAAGGCCTCTACCTCACCTAAATTGTTCCATTGATCCTAGAGTCTATTTCATTGCCAATACCATGCTGATTTTACCACAGTAACTTTGTAGTATAATTTCAAGTCAGAAATTGTAATGCCTCTGGCATTGTCTTCATTGCCCAGGATGGCCTTTGCTATTCTAGGTCTTTTCTGGTTCCAAATAAATTTTAGGAAAGATTTCTCTAGGTCTGTGAGGTATGTTGGTGGTAGTTTGATAGGGATTGCATTAAATCCATACAACAATTTTGGGAGTATGGCCATCTTCACAATGTTGGTTCTTCCTATCCAGGAGCAGGGAATATCTTTCCATTTTCTGAAATCCTATATGATCTCTTTTTTTCAGAGCGCCATAATTTTCCAAGAAATGATCTTCAACTTCTTTAGTTAGATGAATTCCAAGGTATTTCATATTTTGCAGTGCAATTGTAAAAGGTATTGTTTCACTAATTTACCTCTCAGGGTGTTATCTGTGTAGAGGAATGCCATTGACTTTTGGGTATTGACTTTTTGTCCTGCTATAATAATGAATTTGTGTGTCAATTCTAGTAACTTCTTGGTGGAGTTTTTGGGTCTTCCAAGTAAAGTATCATGTCGTTTGCAAATAATGATAATTTAACTTCTTCTTTACCTATTCTTATTCTTTTATTTCTCCCTCTTATCTAATGGCTCTAGCTAATGATTCCAGAACTATATTGAATAGGAGGGGTGATAGAGGACATCCTTGTCTCATATCAGATCTGAGAGTAAGAGATTTCAGTTTTTCCCCATTTATAATTATATTAGCCGTTGGCTTGTCACAGTTGGCTATAATCAAAGTGAAGTAGAGGCCTTCTATTCCAATTTTCCAATGAGTGTTAGAGTCTGTCAAAAGCTTTTTCTACATCAATTGAGATGGTCATGTGGTTTTTAGATTTTGCTCTATTAATATAGTGCATTACATTTATAGATTTGAGTATATTAAACCATCCTTGCATCCCTGGGATGAAGCCTACCTCATCATGCTGTATGATCTTCTTGACGCTTTGCTGTATTCTATTTTCTAGGATTTTATTGAGGATTTTGGCATCTATGCTCATGAGGGAGATTGGCTTGTAGTTCACTTTGTTGGTTGTGTATTTGCCTGGTCTTGGTATCGTATAATACTTGCCTCCAGGAGTGATTTTCGGAGAATTGTTTCCTTTTCAATTTCATTGAAGAGTTTGAAGAGTGTAAGGATTATATCTTCCGTAAATTTCTTATAGAATTGAGTTGTGAATCCATCAGAACCTGGACTTTTCTTTGTCAGTAGGCTTTTTATTACATTTCATATTTCATTGGCTGTTATTGGCCTATTGAGAGTGGTTATATCTTGTTGATTCAGTTTTGTTAATTTGTACCTTTCTAGAAATCTGTCCATTTCATTTGTGTCTTCTACTCTATGAGTGTAAAGATTCTCAAAGTAGCTATTGGTAATCTTCTGAATTTCCACTGGGTCAGTGGTAATTATACTCTTTTCATTCCTTATTGCTTGTATTTGAATTTTTTCTTTCCTCTTTATGATGAGGCTAGCTAGGGGCTTATTGATTTTATTTAGTCTTTCAAAGAACCAGCTTTTTGTTTCGTTAATTCTTTGTACTGTTTTCTTTGTCTCAGTTGAATTAATTTCTGCTCTTCTTTACGATTTCTTCCTGTCTGTGATCTTTGGGTTTGGTTTGCTCTTCTTTTTCTAGATGTTGGAGGTGTGGCATTAGGGTATTTATTTGTTGCTGTTCTGTTTTCTTAATGTGTGAGTTCACAGCTATGAATTTCCTTCTGAGAATTGCTTTCATCACATCTCATAAATTCCAGTAAGGTGTGGTTAAATTTTCATTGAATTGTAGATATTGTTGAATTATCTGTTTAATTCTGTCTGTGACCAATTGAAGGCTGAGTACGGTGTTGTTTAATTTCCATGTATTTAGGGGTATTTTCTGCTTTCTTTTGAAATTTTTTCCAGTTTCATTGCACTGTGGTCAGATAATATGCATGAGCAATTTCTCTTTTCTTCAATATACCTAAGCATGACCTATGGACTAGTATGTGGTCTATTTTAGAAAATGACCCATGTGCAGCTGAGAAAAATGTGTATTCAGCTATTGTTGGGTGGAACAATCTGTATGTGTCCACCAAGTCCGTTTGTTTCAAGCTCTGGTTCAGTTCTGTTACTTCTTTGCTAATTTTTGTCTGGTTGAACTATCTTTTTGGGATAAGGGGGTGTTATGCTCTCCTGTTAAGGTTGTGGTATTGGACATTAGACTTTTCATGTCCATTAAGATTCATCTTATAGAGTTGGGTGCTCCCATGTTTGGCGCATACATATTTATGAGTGTTACCTCATCCTCTTGAATTTTTCCCATAACCAGTATATAGTGGCTTTCTTTATTTTGGTTGATCATTCTTGGTTTGAAGTTGAGACTGTCTGAGAACAGGATTGCTACACCTTCTTTTTTCTGAGGTGCTGGGTCATGTAGTACTGTGTTCCATCCTTTGACTTTCAGCCTATGAATTTCTTTATGAGTTAAATGTGTTTCTTGTATACAGCATATTGTTGGATTTTATTTTCTAATCCACAGTGCCAGTCTGTTTCTCTTAATTGGTGAATTGAGTCCATTTACATTGATGGTTATAATTAAGATGTGTTGATTTACGATTGACATGTTATTTACCTTCTGTTGTTTACTCATGTATCTCCTGTGTTTAATTATTTGTCCTATTTAGTGAGTCCCTTCTGTTCTTGTTGGTGGAGTTCTGAACATTTTGGTCCCTCTCTAGAACACCTTTGAGTTGTCTGTGTAGGTTTGGCTTTGTCATCATGAAATTCTTTAGCTGTTTTTTTGTCATGGAAGTATTTCACTTCTATATCAAACTTGAAAGAGAGTTTGGCTGGGTATAGTATTCTGGGCTGGAATTTGTTTTCATAGAGGACTTGAAGTACTCTGCTCCATGCTCTTCTTACCTTCATGGTTTGTGAAGAGAATTCACCCATAATTCTGATGGGTGTTCCTTTGAATATGATCTGCTTCTTTTCTCTACTGGCTTTTGGTATATTATTCTTGTGCTGGATTTCTGGGATCGTGACTATTGTATGTCTCTGTGTGTTTCTAATTGGGTTGAAGTTATTTGGCCTTCTGTATGCTTCAGTGACCTGAATGTCAGATTGTTTCTTCATATTTGGGAAGTTTTCTGCTATTACTTCTGCCCATATTTGTTTAAATGTCATTTGTATTGACTCCTTCTTTCTCATTGGTGCCTATTAGTCTCACATTGTTTATCTTTGTATCATCTTGCAGGTGATGAATTATTTTTTCCTGCATCCTAGTTGTTTTTAAGAGATCTTTTCTTACCTTTTCACTTGCTGCATCAGTGTCTTCAAGATCTGAAACTCTGTCTTCACTTTCACTCAAACATTTTTGCAGTCTTATGATTGAGATTTTAAGTTCCTCTATATCTCTTTGACTCTGCTGCACGTGATCTATTTCTTTCTGTATTGCTCATTCAAAGAATCCGTCATTTTTCTAATCTCCTCTATTTTTTTTTATCAATGTCTTCTTTAGAAGCAGTTATTAATTCTTTTACTGCAGTTTTTTTCAGATTGGGTTTCCTCTATATGTTTCTGTATTTGATTCTTTACATCAGATGCTATGAATTCAGAGATTTCTTTTTTATTTCAGAAATTAGATCTGCTCTGGGTTCCTCTATACCCTTCTGATTTTGTTTCTTTACCTCCAAAGCTGTTAATTCATTCATTTCACCTGAGCTAGTGTCCTCTGCAGTTGTTCTGGGTGGGCTTGAGGCCTGAGATTGCATTTTTATCCTTCTCCTTGTCATTTCATATAGCACTGACCTTAGACCTTTGGTGTAGAGGTTTGGTGCTGTTATAACCTTAACATCTACTGAAATTAGGGTGCAGATCTATTAAGATTGCATTTATCCAGTTATGCCTGGCTTGGGTCTAGCCATTTTGTTCAGCTGCTTCCTGCTGCAGCCCTTGGAAGTGAACCTGTGGTGCCCCCCTGTTGTGCCCCTGGCCCAGGGGGAACAGGGAAGCACAGAAACTCTCCCACACACTAGCCAGGCCTGGGCTTGGGCTCGATATGGGGGGCCCCAAGAGCCTTCCAGAAGTTCTTCTTCACTTGGAGGGCTTGAGAGTGTCATTCTAAAAAAAAAAGGGGGTCCTGAGGGCAGGGCAGAGGGTCTCTCTCTCACAGCATGCCTGAATTTTGTTCCGGAGAGGTCCTTGGATGCAGCAAAGCTGGAAGTTCTCACATATACTTGCCAGGTCTGGGCTGGGCTGGATCTGGGGCCCTAAGAGCATTGCAGAAGTTCTCACTCAGTGGGCTTGTGGGCAGGTTCCATGTACTTTTATTTTATTATTATTATT
>NW_004524579.1:9249024-9249885 GCF_000260255.1 Octodon degus | reverse complement strand
CATTTCTCTGGGATAAATATGCAAAAGCATAATTGCTGAGATGTGGGTTAAGTGTAAAATTAGCTCCATGAGAAACTGCCAAACTCTTTTCTGGAGACACTGTACCACTGTGCACGGGCACCTGCAGTGTATGAAGCAGGCAGTTTCTCTACAATTGATCACTTTTTAAAAATTCAGTCAGCTTAGAAGATTTTTGTGGTTTCTCATTAAAGTTATTTGCATTTCACTTCACATGATTTCATGTGAGTTTTCATTATTGCATTCTTTTTTGATATATCTGTTCAAGTATTTCCTCATTTTCTAATTAGATGCTAATTTTCAAGATTTTTATCAGATGCATATTTTAGAATACTTTTATGTTTTATAAAAGTTATCTTTGCATCCCAGTATGAGGGTATTTTTCATTGAGAAAATTTTGAATTTTTGATAAAATTTAGTCTACCAATTATCTCCTCAATGATTTATGTATGTGGGGTCAGACATGAGATCTCTCATGTTCTTCTTAATCACCAAATTTTTGTGGTTTGTTCCTAAAATACTAGTTTTATAGTTAAGCTAATGAATGCACTTTGAACTGTTTAGAATGTATGAGATTTAGTTAAAAGATTTTTTTTGCCCATGCCAATATAATTGTTTCAACACAATATATTAAATTGCTTCCATTAAATTACTTCAATTAAATTGCTTTTGTAATATTGTAAAGATCATGTAGGCTTATTTTCCTATATCTATTTCTGAGTTCTTTATTCAGTTTAATTGATCTGTGGGTCAGTTATTCTCCCAATATCTCCCTGTCTTGATTACTCTATTTGTATAATCATACTTAACAAAAGATGGGGAATACTTCCCCTTTTAGGGGGG
>NW_004524579.1:9240757-9248924 GCF_000260255.1 Octodon degus | reverse complement strand
AAAAATTACAAGTGATATAAATTTTCACTTAACAAAGTAATATAAATTTTGCAGTATTTGTTGCTATGCATAGTGTTGTCTTCCAACCAGTTATTCATATCACCAGATATATGCATGTAAATTTGGTAGAAGAAAGAAAAAAAAAAGAAAGAAATGTGTAAGAAATTAAGAAAACAAAAAGGAGAAACAATTGAAAAATGAGAGAACAAATTAAAGCATTGCCTGCTTCTTTCCATAGACAGCAGAAATGCACTGTACAGTTGTCCAAACCAGCCCTGTTATTCCTCTAATTGTATTATTGTATAGTAGACATGAGAACTACAAAATTTAAACTAGCAGTTGTGGGACACGCATAGTAGCAAATTTGTACACTGAAATGTTCTCAAAATGCTCGGGAATTGGTGGCATGAACTTCATAAACAGACAGGAACAAAGGAACAACAAAAGCAGGCCTTCATTGTATATCAGCCAGTCTACATCTGAGGCAAAAGCCTGTACTTCATCTCGGGCCTAGGGTCTATAGATGTCAGTGAAAGGAGGAAAGTTTATTTTGCAAAAGAGAACTTAACCAAACTGACTTATACATTTCGAATGCTGGGCTGCTTGAATTCTGACCAGTAAGCCTGTATAATCCTAGGAATGGAAAGGTCAAGAAGGATCTTGTTTTCACCCCTTCGTTGTCTTTATTTGCACTTCTGTAGTGAGGTTATGTCTCTCAGCTGTAATGGATCCTGATGTAATCCTGGTTGGTGCCTGAGAACCTGTACCAACTCAACAATATCATCTTATGTTTCTTAGTAATTAGTATTTGATTTCTTGTGAACTTCTAGTAGATATTTTTTGTATCTGTCAATTAGATAATTATTTAACAATGTTGATTAGTCAAATGTAATAGCATAAAACATTCCGTATATGTTTATGGGTTTTTAGGCTAATCTCGTGTGTGTGTGTGTGTGTGTGTGTGTGTGTGTGTGTGTGTGCATGTGTATGGTCCTGGGGATTGAACTTGGGACCTTGCACTTGTCAGGCAGGTGCTTATGCCACTGAGATATATCTCCAGCCCTTCAGGCAAATCTTTTAATCTATTATTATTTTATAGGATCTGAAAAAAAAGTAGTATTCCCAGCTAAGATCTATGAAAATGGTCTTTTTGTCATCTTTTCACTGTCTAAACTGATATTTTCTAAGGAATTTCTTTTCATTTGGAATGTGCTTTCTGCTTATAAAATCAGATATTTACTAACTTCACAGATTAGTATTGGTTTTTCTGACAGTCTTTCAGATAGGAAGAACTTCTTGACAATATTTTCCTCTTATTTCTCTAATCTGAATGTGGTTTGAATCAAAGGTGCTGAAGTCTCACCATGAAAATCAAGTAAGAAGATTATTGGTATAAATAATTTATGAATTACTTTTCTGTTATTCTTTCCCTTTATACTGTTGGGTTTTCCTCTTACTATTAATACTAAGTGTTGTTTTACAAATTGGGAATTTCTGTGGGATGGAAGACATGAATTTAGACATCCAGTACCACTTTTTTAAATGTGGATACAAACAAGTGTGTTTTTCTCCTAGGAAAGAGGTTGATAAACTAAACAATCTGCGTAGTCACTACAGTTCAAAAATAGGAGACGTTAAAATAAATATCGAGGAGAGTGAAGAGGCAGTAACAGAAGTACTAAGGGAAGCAAAATCATCAACAGATGAAGTCTCGGCTTTATCGAGAACAGT
This sequence comes from Octodon degus, assembly GCF_000260255.1. Taxonomy (NCBI): domain Eukaryota; kingdom Metazoa; phylum Chordata; class Mammalia; order Rodentia; family Octodontidae; genus Octodon; species Octodon degus. Next base: position 9,247,193 of record NW_004524579.1, on the reverse strand, counting down.
AAGTTTTTCATATTTTTAAAATTTTTTTCCCATAATTTTATTGAGAAACAAATAGCAATGAGACAGTTTCAAATCAAATCAGTAGGTCAGTTTCAATAATTAACACACTGCATACATTCTTCTTAGTGGTTAATTGCTGTACAAGATGAGGACATGATATTCTATTTACAAACACCATTAGAGCAAATCCCTCTATTCATTAAGAGAATGTAACTATATATCTATCCTAACCATTTTGAATACACATATACCAAATGGACATTCATCTATATCCCCTTTTTTTTGTTTAGTTCTGTATTTGAATATTATAGGTGTGTTAACTCAGCAACATATAAGTTTTTCATATTAAAAAATAAAAGATAATCAGGAATTTAGTTTTAAGCTTCCAAATAGAAAATTTTCTCTGCCAGAAATTAAACAGAACTAGACGATTTTCTGCCTCTATTACTTTTCGACAGCTATACAACAAATCACACGAAGTTGGCAGCTGAACGTAGTACTCGTTTCCTACTTAAATATTTCTCTGCCGGAAATGTGGGAAATACATCATTCAGTTGGTTCCTCTCTTCCGGATCTGGCAGAATAAAAGCCAAGATGCCAAACCTCTGTGTTCTTCCCCAAGGAATACAGAATGAATTTACTGCGAAGCTGTTTCAGTTTTGACCAGATTTGATCCTTGTAGTTTTATAACTGACGGTCTTGTTTCCCTGAGGGCCACCGGCAGTCTGATCTCTGCTCTGGCGACTGCCTGCAGGCCCTGCCGGGTGGCCCCTCCGATCGCCAAATCAGCTCTGGTGTGTTGGGTCTTCCTCATGCTTGGAACCACTCTAACCTTCAGTGAGATATATTTGTCCTGAAGACGAACATTTTTTTTTTGCTTTATCTTATTATTATAATAAAGGAAAAATAAAACACATAAAATGATAAAATACATTAACAGAAATGTTACATGGTCCTTTGTCAATTTGTATTCCTACCTAGAATTAAGAAAACCTTTCTCACATTCTCTTATAAAGATCTTTAGTTATTATTATCCCATAATAATAAAATAATTATTCTATAAGCATTAATTATTCTAGACTATACTAGTGGCTTTGGGAGTCATTGGAATATATTTTTACATACAATAAACTGCTTATGATTTTGCTTCACATATTAAGTGACTTTTTGTGATTTTATTAATTTGTAAGACTTTATTGACTACAGAAGACCCTAGCTATTTTAGATCACATATACTAACAATTGTTTTACTGTATCTTCTTTCAATTCTTTATAGCAAATGCATTACATGTGTTTTTCTGTAGATAAATGTTTGTGATACATAATGAACGCATTTATTATAAAAAATTGGTGTATGTACACAACACATTTAATTCAATTTAATCTACCTTTGTCTCCCTCCTCTCTCCCCTCTCTCTAGGACTGCTTTTCATCTCCACAAGTTTAAACTTTCTTTTTCTTTATTTTGTATTTGGCACTTTAAATTATTTATACTTTGGTTTTTTTTTTTCTTTTTATGCATTTAGTACAGGGGATACAGGGTCTACAGGGTCTCAGTACACAGATTGGACTCGTAGTGATCTTCCTGTTTTCAGCCTCCCAAGCTCTGGGGTTACAGGTGCATGCCATCATGCCCAGTCTCAATCACTGTCTTAGCGTACCCCGCAGGCGGGGCTGGCATGGTAGGCCTGGGGATCCAACCCTGGCGGTGCGCTCTGCTGAAGCAGGCGCTTTAGTCTGCTGAGCTATGAGACCATCCCTTTTCTACTTTTTTAAAAAATGAATTTCATATAATATTTGATCTTCTGTGTCTGATTTATGACCTTAAGCACTGCATTCCCCAAGTGCTTCCATTTCCATATAAATGACTCACATTTTGCCTTTTTTGTATGGTGGAGTAATATTCCATTGTGTATATACACCACATGTTTAAAATTCATTCATCTGTTGAGGGGCATAAAGACATCTTCCAAGATTTAGTTGTTGTGAATTGCACTGCCATAAGCATGGGCATGCACATTTATCACTGTCTTTAACTCTTTTGAGAAGATGTTTAAAAAGGTATAGCTAGGTTGAATGGAATTTATAATTTTAGTTGTTATGAGGAAACTACATGCTGATTTCCATCATAGTTGTAAAGTTTACATTCAACTAGCAGTGCAAAAGGGTTCCTTTCTCCCACAATCTCACCAGAATTGGTTGTTGTTTAAATTCTTGACACAGACGCTCTTTGTGCAGTGAGAGGGAGTCAGTGTTGTTTTGATTGACATTTATTTCACCAGTGGCAAATGTGCTAAAAATTGGTACTTCTTCTTTTGAGAAATGTTTATTCATTTTAATCCCCATTTTCTATTGGGTCTTTTTGGGGGGGTTCTAATTTTTTAGAGTGCTTCATATATTCCAGATATTAATCCTTTCATGAGGTATAACTGGCATTTTTTTTTCTCATTCTGTAGATCATCCCAACACTCTGTTGATTGTTTTTTCTTCTTATGCAGAAGTGTTTCATTTAACACAACTGTATTTGTTGTTTGTCAGTGGTCCTTCTTCTCCAATTTGGATGCTGTTTAGATAGTCCTTGCTTAAGACTAAATCTTTAAGAGTTTCACTTAGTTTATTTTGCAGCAGAAAAAGTACTTCTCTTCTGATATCTAAGTCTTTGATCAACTTGGATTTTGTTTTAGAAGAAAGTAAGAGATATGTGTCCAGATTTATTTTTCTGCATGTGCATGATCAGTTTTATTTTTCTGCATGTGAATGAGCAATTTTCCTAGCATCATTTTTAGAGAGGCTATATTTTCTTCAGAATATGCTTTTGGCATGTTCATTAAATATTAGAAGGTTGAATATTCCTTGGGTTTTGTTTCTGCATCCTCAGTTCTGTTCCATAGGTGGAAATGTCTTTTTGTGCCTGTGTCACATTGTTTTGTCACTAGAGGTTGGCAGTATAAGTTAAAATCTGAGATTATGATGCCACCTACCTTGTTCTTGTTCATTGTTGCTTTGGCTCTTCCAGGATTTTATTGGTGAAGTATAAATTTAGGATTGCTTTTCCTAGTTCTATGAAGACTGCTGCTAGTATTTTGTTTGGAATTGTATTAAATATCTCTTAGCAGTAATATGACCATTTTAACAATATTAGTTCTTCCTCTCTTGGAACAGGGGATAAATTTCCATTTTCAGATGTTTCCTTTGATCCATTTTTTCAACCACACTATGCTTTATCTTATGAAATTCTTTTACATCCTTGGTAACATTAACTCCTAGGCATTTCTTTGATGCCACCATAAATAGAATTGCTTTCCTGATTACTTTCTTGGTGACTTCATCCTTGATGGAATGCTATTGATTCTTATATAGTAATTTTTATCCTGTTATTTTGCTGAATTTATTTCTTAGTTCTAAGAGTCACTGGTAGAATATAATAGCTCTTCTATGAAAAGGATCATATATATGAACAAAGATTGTTGACTCTTCCTTTGCTATATGGATCTCTTTTGTTTCTTTCTCTTGAATCATTGCTCTGGCTAAAGTCTTAATCACCATTGAAGAAGCATGGTAAAAGCAGACACCCTTGTATTGTTTCCAATTTTAGAGGAAATGGCAGTGTTTTGTCATAAATACCTTTTTACAGGATAATATAATGTCCTTGTGAACCTATTTTCTTCAGGGTTTTGATCATAAATGGGTGGTGAGCTATATTTAGACCCCTTGGATTGTTCATCTCAGTCATGATGTGTGATCATTGTAATGATGAATTGCATTCTGTTTGCCAGGGTCTTCTTGAGGGTTTGCATCTAAGTTCTTTAAGGGGATTGACTTGTGATTTTCTTCCTCTTTTTTAATCCTTGCCCAGTTTTGATATCAGAGAAATACTTCCTTCCATGAATGAGTTCAGCAGTGCTGCTTCTCCCTCAAATTTATGAAATAGTTTTAGAACTGGTGCTAGGTATTCCTTGAGATTCTGGTAGAACTATGCTGTGAATCTACCCAGTCCTCAAGTTTTCTTGGTTGATATAATTTTTATTACTGCTTCTTTTTCATTGGCTGTTGTCTCTTCAGAGTTTTCTTATCTCCTTGGGTCAATTTAGGTAGTTAGTATGTGTCTAGGAATATCTAAATTTCTTCTAGGTTCTCCTTGGTACTCCACTAAATTCTTACAATTTCACATTTTTAATTTCTAATTGCAAAGATATGGCATCTTCCCCTTTTGAGGAAAAATTGGCTAAGGCTTTACCAATATTTATCCTTTCACAGAACCAACTCATTCATTAACTTTGTATTTTCCCCCTCAATCTTATTAATTTCTGCTCTGATCTTTGTAATTTCTTTCCTACTTATAGTTCCAGAGTTAGCTTGTTCTTATTTATCTAGGAAATCTAAATGCATCATTAGATTATTTTAGACTACTCTATTCTTTTAATGTATTGTTTCACAGCTAAAACTTCATTTTAGAACTGCTTTCTTGTGTCCTGTTGGTTCTGGTATGTTGTGCTTTCGTTGTCATTTTATTCTATGAACTTCATAATTTCTTTCCTGATTCCTTCTATGATCCACTGATTATTCACTGACTATTCATTATTATTATTTGCTCTTCATATTTTTCTTTAGTCCCTGAACTTTCTTTTGTTGTTGATTTAGAGATGCATTACACTGTGGTCTAATATCATTCAAGAGATTATTAATTTTTTGTATTTAAGTGTATTTTATGGCCTAAGACACGGCCAATATTGGAAAAATTCCTTCTATTGCTGAGAATAATATGCATTCTGTTGCTGGACAAAACACTATCTAGAAACCTGTTAAGTCTATTTCTCCAATTGTGTGTTTTAAAATTTATTTGTTGATTTTTTTGTCTTTTTGAACCACATCATTATACTGGTATCTGTCCTCTTTTGTTCAGTAGGTTTTATTTCATAAACTTGGAAAGGTTAGTTTTTGGTTATTTGGAATTCAATATGTCTCTTGTAGTTGACTATTAAATTCTTTCCATAGAATATGGATTTTTTTTTCTGCTATGAGTTCAGTAAATAATTTTTAAACACATTTTGAGTGAACTTTTAGTTTTTGCTTTATTCCTAAAATCCTGAGTTGCTGTTGCACCTAGCAGGTCTTGGATCCAGCTTGCATGCTATTGCCTTCTTTGGAGGGTATCACTGAGAACATCTTCTAATACACCCACGTTGCCTTCAATTTCTAGCACGTTACCCTTACATTGCTCAAATTCCCTACCCACCATTTCCACTACAATTTGTGTCTGTTTACCTTCTTTTGAAAAATCTTCATTTCAAATGTGGGTAAATGACTAACATCATTCTTTGAGACTTTTGCTTTTTTAAACATGTTGAAGTTTGCCCCACCCAGAGGACAAGAAGACACTCTTCGATAATTTATTTTAAGTGTATTTGAATTTTATTCTTAAATCAAGTTGGTAGGACAGTTTCAATATTAACACACTGCATACATTCTTCCCAGTGGTTAATTGCTGTACAAGGTACAGACATGATGTCCTATTTGCAAACACCTTTAGAACAAATCACTCTAATCATTAAAAGAATGTAACTATATATTCATCCCAACCACTTTGAATACACAGATACAAAAATCGGCATTCATCTGTATCCCCCTTTTTTGTTAAGTTCAATTATTTGAATATTATAGGTGTGTAAGCTCAGCAAAATATTCTAAAACAGTTCAGTAACCCATAGTAGTATTGGGTCTTCCGCTTGACTGGCAATGTCAGAAGTTGTAGACCTGAGTTCCCTACAGCTCAATATAGCAGCATGACTTTACTTCTTATATTTCATTTTTATACTTTTCTGCTGGATGGTTAAGACCAAGGTAAAGCAGGACCTATGCAACAAGAATTGTAGCTTTTGGGTCTGATAAGTCAGTGAAATTCCCTCAGGATTTATCCTGAGATCCTGCACCTCAGATTGTAGAACTATTGTCAGTGTCAGCCATGTGGATGAGTCATGGCCATTGCTTGGCCAATGTGCTCTCTGCGAAAGCCTGAGAGAATGTTTTTTCTCCATGTGACTCTCCTTAGGCACACTCTACATCATCAATTACTTTCCTCTTTGGCCCCATAATCTCCTTGATCAGAAAATTTGGGACACTATTGAGTTACATGATGTTACAGTACAAGTTCTCATATGTCCTGAGTCTTAGTTGACCTTGGAAGGGTAGGGCCAAAATGTTGGCTTTCCTTGTAGCCCCCCTTTTTCTCTAATTTTGGTCTGCAAACTTAGGTTATTATCTATCCAGAAGACAAGCTTATTGTTATTACCATACAACCTAGGTTGTTAAGCTTAACCTCACTAACTGTCTGAATATCAAACATTTTAGGCATAATATGGAACAGGTATTTTTCATCAAGTATTGATATGTTGAACTTTAAGTCCCTACAGAATATGGTAAAAAAAATTAAAAATTA
>NW_004524579.1:9221313-9239223 GCF_000260255.1 Octodon degus | reverse complement strand
GTCTTCTAATCTATTCCATTGATCCTCAGATCTATTTTGTTGCCATTACCATGGTGATTTTATCACAGTAGCCTTGTAGTATAATTTCAAGTCAGGAATTTTAATGCCTCCTGCTTTGTCTTAATTGCCCAATATTGCCTTTGCTATTCTAGGTCTTTTCTAGTTCCGGATAAATTTTAGGAATGATTTCTCTAGGTCTGTGAGGTATGTCCATGGTAGTCTGATAGGGATTGCATTATTTGTACAGTAACTTTGGGAGTAAGGCCATCTTCACAATGTTGCTTCTTCCTATCCAGGAGCATAGAATATATTTCTATTTTTTCAAATCCTCTACAATCTGTTCTTTAAGAGTACTGCAATTTTCTTGAAAAGATCTTTGACTTCTTTAGTTAGATTAATTCCAAGGTATTTCATTTTCCTTGGTGCTATTGTAAAAAGTATTGTTTCTATAATTTCCCTCTTGTGTTTGTTGTCTATGTAGGGGAATGCTATTGACTTTTGGGCATTGACTTTATAACCTACTATGCTACTGAACTTCTGTATTAATTCTACTAGCTTGTTGGTGGAGTTATTTGGGATTTCCAAGTAAAGTATAATGTCATCTGCAAATAAAGATGATTTAAATTCTTCTTTACCTATTTTATTCCTTTTATTACTTTCTCTTTTCCGATGGGTGGAGCTAATGATTCCAGAACTATATTGAATAGTAATGTTGATATACGACATCCTTGTCTTGTACTGGATCTAAGAGTAAAAGATTTCAGTTTTTGCCCATTTAGGATTATGTTAGCTGTTAGGTTTTCATAAATGGCTTTAACCAGATTGATGTAGAGGCCATCTAATTCCAAGTTACTCTAGGACTTTGAACATGAATGAGTGTTGAACTTTGTCAAAAGCCTTTTCTGCATCAGTGGAGATGATCATGTGGTTTTTAGTTTTTGCTCTGTTGATATAGTGTATGAAATTTATAGATTTTTGAATATTGAACCATCCTTGCATCCCTGGGATGAATCCTACCTGGTCATTGCATATGATATTCCTGATGATTTGCTGTATTCTATTTGCTAGTATTTTATTGAGGATTTTGGCATCTATGTTCATAAGGGAGATCAGGCTGTAGTTCTCTTTCTTAGTTGAGTCTTTCCCTGTTTTGGTATCAGTATAATACTTGCCTGAGGTAATGATTTTGGGGGGATTGCTTCCTGTTGAATTTCATGGAAGAGTTTGAGGAGTATAGGGACTACATTTCCATAAATGTCTTGTAGAAATCAGCTGTGAAACCACAAGGACCTGGACTTTTCTTTGCCCGTAGGTTTTTAGTTATATCTCGTATTTCTTTGGCTGTTATTGGGCTATTGAGAGTGGTTATATTTTGTCAATTTAGTTTTGGTAATTTGTACCTTTCTAGGAATCTGTCCATTTCTTCTGTGTCTTCTATTGTGTGAGAGTAAAGATTCTTAAAGTAGCTATTGATGATCTTCCGAATTTCTACTGGGTTTGTGGTAATTACACCCTTTTCATTCCATATTGCTTGTATTTGAATTTTTTCTTTCCTATTTCTGATGAGGTTAGCTAAGGGCTTATCGATTTTATTTAATCTTTCTAAGAACCAGCTTTTTGCTTTCTGAATTCTTTTCTTCATTGCAATTGAATTAATTTCTGCTATAATCTTTATGATTTCTTCCCGTCTTTGGTCTATGGGTCTGGTTTGCTCTTCCTTTTCTAGCTGTTGAAGGTGCAGCATTAGGGTTTTTATTTGTTCCCATTCTGTTTTCCTAGTGTGTGATTTCACAGCAATGAATTTCCCTCTGAGAACTGCTTTCATCGTATCCCATAAATTCCGTTAAGTTGTGCTTGAATTTTCATTGAATTGTAGATATTGTTGAATTTCTTGTTTAATTTCATCTGTGACCCATTGGTTGCTGAGTAGAGTGTCATTTAATTTCCATGTATTTAAGTGGGTTTTCTGTTTTTTTATCATTTATTTCCAGTTTCATTGCACTGTGGTCGGATAATGTGCATGGGATAATTTGTTTCTTCCATATACTTAAGCATGACCTATGTACCAGTATATGGTCTATTTTAGAAAATGACCCATGTGCAGCAAAGAAAAATGTGTATTCAGCTGTATTTGGGTGGAATATTCTGTACATGTTCTCCAAGTCCATTTGTTTCAAGCTCTGGTTCAGTTCTGTTATTTCTTTGCTTAGTTTTTGTTTGGTAGCCCTATCTTTTGGGGATAAAGGGGTGTTAAGGTGTCCTGTTAAAATTGTGGTATTGGATATTAGATTTTTCATGTCCATTAAGATTTCTTTATATAGTTGGGTGCTTCCGTGTTTGGTGCATACATATTTATGAGTGTTACCTCTTCCTCTTGAATTTTTCCGCTAACCAGTATATAGTGGCCTTCTTTATTTCACTTGATTATAGTTGGTTTGAAATTGAGTCTGTCTGAAAATAGGATTGCTACTGCTACTTTTTTCTGAGGTGCTGGGCATGTAGTATTGTGTTCAATCCTTTGACTTTCAGCCTACGAATGTCTTTATGAGTTAGATGTGTTTCTTGTATACAGCATATTGTTGGATTTTTTTTTCCTAATGCACTGTGCCAATCTATTTCTCTTAATTGGTGAATTGAGTCCATTTACATGGATGGTTAGAATTGAGAGGTATTGACTTATTATTGACATGTTATTTACCTGTTGTCCTTTACTCCTTTTTCTCTTGTGCTTAATTGCTTGCCCTATTTATTTGCTTGCTTCTGATCTCATTCATGGAGTTCTGATCATTTTGGTCCCTCTCTAGAACATCTTTCAGTAGCCTGTGTAGGGTTGGCTTTCATCTTGAAATTCCTTAGCTGTTCTTTGTCATGGAAGTATTTCACTTCTCCATCAAACTTGAAAGAGAGTTTTGCAGGGTATAGTAGTCTGGGCTGTAATTTTTTTTCCTAGAGGACTTGAAGCAGTCTACTCCATGCTCCTCTTGCCTTCATGGTTTGTGAAGAGAAGTTGGCCGTAATTCTGATGGGTTTTCCTTTGAATGTGATCTGCTTCTTTTCTCTGGTGGCTTTCAGTAGATTATTCTTATGCTGAATTTCTGGGATCTTGACGATTATATGTCTCAGTGTGTTTTTCATTGGGTGGAGGTTACTTGGCGTTCTGTATGCTTCAGTGACCTGAATGTCAGTGTGTTTCCTTATATTTGGGGAGTTTTCTGCTATTACTTCTGCCCATATTTTTTAATGTCATTTGTATTGACTCCTTTCTCATTGATGCTTATTAGTCTCACATTGTTCATCTTTGCATCATCTTGCAGGTGATGGATTATTCTTTCCTGCATTCTCGTTGTTTTTAAGAGATTCTTTCTTACCATTTCATTAGCTGCACCAGCATCTTCAAGATCTGAAACTCTGTCTTCACTTTTACTTAAATGATTTTGCAAGCTTGTGATTAAGATTTTAATTTGCTCTTTGTCTCTTTGACTCTGCTTCATGCAATCTATTTCTTTCCTGTATTGCTCATTCATGGAATCCGTCATTTTTTGTACTCTCCTCTATTTTTTATCAATGTCTTTTAGAAGCAATTATAAATTCTTTTACTACAGTGTTTTTTTCAGCTTGGGTTTCCTCCCTATTTTTCTGTATTTGCTTCTTTACTTCAGATGCTATGAGTTCTGAGAATTCTTTTTTATTTCAGAAAAGAATTGCTCTCTGAGTTCCTCTATAAGTTTCTGCTGTTGCTTATTTACTGTCGACGCTATTAATTTATGCTTTTGAGCCGAGCTAGTGTCCTCTGCACTTCTTCTGGCTAGGAATTGGTTTTCCTCCATGTTTCTGCACTTGAATCTTTACTGCAGATGGTATCAATTCAGGGATTTCTTTTCTTATTTCCAATCTGAGTTCTTCTATACCTTTATGCAGCTGTTTCTTTATTTCAGAAGCCATTGATTCATTGCTTTCAGCTCTGTGATTTCCAGTTTGTTCTGTGTTAGTGTCCTCTGCACTTTTTATGTGTGGGCTTGGGTTCTGAGATTGCATTTTGTTCCTTCTCGTCATTTTATGTAACATTGTCTTCTGACCTTTGTTGTAGATCTTTGTTGCAGTTATAACCTTAGCAAGTACTGAAGTTCAGATTCAGATCTACAAAGTTTGTATTTACCCAGCTGTGCCTGGCTTGGTTTTGGCTGCTGTGTTCAGCTCCTTCCTGCTGCTGCCCTTGGGGATGAACCTATTGTGCCCTTTTGGCATGATTTTCTTCTCCTGGACTAGCTGGGTGGTTCTATCCTCTATACTCTCTGCAGGGATTGCAGCTGCAGGGTTTCACCCCAGGCCTGTATGCCAGGCCTGAGCTGAGTCTTGAGGGGACAAGGTAGAGTAGTGGGGAGAGGCAGCTCTCCCACACAGTCACCAGGCCTGGGCTACGACTGGGTCTGCCGGTCCCGGAATGTGGCAGAAATTCCTACTAGGAAGGCGGGGTGGGGGAGGTGCTTCGGAGTGGTGGGGGGCATCCCAAGGGGGTGGTAGAGGGTCTCACCCACACTGTGCCTAGGCTGGGACCAGTAGTAGGTCCCGCTGGTGTGGAGTAGAGGGAAGTTCTCCCACACACTCACCGGGCCTGGGCTAGGACTGGGTCTGGGGGTTCCCTGAATGCAGCAGAAATTCCTACTCTGCGGGTGGGCTTGGGGAGGTGCTCCAGATTGGTGGGGGGGCATCCCAAGAGTGTGGAAGAGGGTCTCACTCACACTGTGCCTGTGCTGGGACCAGGAGTATGTCCCGCTGGCGCAGGGTGGCCGGAAGCTCTCCCACACACTCACTGGGCCTGGGCCAGGACTAGGTCCTCTCCATTTATTTAAGTAGTTATTTTCTAAATTTGACACAAGTAATCTCCAAAGGACTTTCTTGAAAGCAAATGTTGTCTTTCTAGAATCAACCTGTGTTAAGTTTTAGAAAAATATCCATCCGATCTTCACTTAATATTAGTTATTTTGAAATGAAGTTTTAGTATAATAATATTAGTTATTTTAAAATGAAGATTTAGTGCAGTTCTAAAATATTATAAAAGTGGTATATATGGCTCAAGTGAGGCTAACATTTATTAATGACTAATTTGTATTCTAATACATGGGCATCTTCATAAATATTTGTAGAAAATGTTATCTCTGATTTGCAGACACAATTTTATGTGATTCGTTTTGCTTACTGTACCAGTTATGGTGCTGAGAACTTTTACATTCCTAGGGGTTTTTTTCTGACTGATATCTCAATTATTTCTATTTTAAAATATCTCAGATATCTGTCTGCAGAAACAAGCCTGCCTGCAATTCCATGTAGCTTGACTCTCCCGTTTCTGACTGATGACTTTAGTCTCTGTCACTCCATTAGCTAGCTCCCTGGCACACCTTGTAGGACGTGGGAAGTATCTGTGCTTCTGCTCTTCCACCCTATCAGAAATGCCTCTCCTTATGTCTATAATACCTGGATCTGACTGTTTATTTCCTCAGTCCTAGCACTGTCTACCTCTATCCTCTTGTTCAACTTACAAGAAGGAAAAATCTTTTCTCAGTTTCCCCTTGCCTGTTCCATTTTTGGAACTCAACACATCCTTGTTGAACAAGAGAACCTATTAATAAACAGAAGAAAGACTAAAAAGATGGAACATTGAAGAAACATACAGTAGGGAAGGAAGGGAGCGTACCTATGAGTCTGGAAAGTTCTTTCTGAGACAGGATATAGTGTGGCTTCTTCACTTAATCCTCTATGATGCAAATATATGCACATGTCTTTGCAAATGCAAAATTCCTTGCCACAGACTGCTATAAACCTCAGGGAAGCATAGCACATTCAGTACCATCTAAAAATTATAGTGTTATCAAATACTTACAATTTCAGTGTGGTATTTATAATGACATTTGTCATCTGTAAATATATTATGCAGTTAAAATGATTTCAAAGAGGGAAAATTTATTCAGCAAAGATATAATTATTTTCACTAATCATCACCATAATCGTAATTTTGGGACTCTAATCTGATGTCAAAACAAAATGTTATTTCTGATGAGGAATTGTGAATGTACTTGTAAAGTTACTAATATTTTTCAATTATTGAAATAATTTGGAAACTATCATACTTTATAACAAAAATATGACAGTACAGTTTAGATGTATTAATTTCTCCCTGTATTTTGCTCATTTAAGTTACATTTTCAAAAAGCACGTTAACCACTCAGTGGAAAGCAGTTGATGTGCACTAGTACCATGAATTTCTTTCAGTATGCAATTGAGACTTCTGCTTCAAGAGAAAAATAAGATTTGTGCTGCCTAATTGCACATACAACTTAACTGATTTTTAAAATATCAAGCCATATTTTGCTTCTAATTTAGTCATGAGCACATAGACTTTTCTCTAATTTGTGTTGTTCTTGGATCAATGAAAACACATTTTTCTCTTATTTTCTGTAAATAAGAGTTTTGGTAGACCAGAAAATATCTTGAACTGCTTAAAATAATAATTTTGGACATAAAAGTACAGATTTCCAATAAGTTCTTTTTTATTTACAGTCACTATTTCACATAGTTCAGATTTAGAAAATATTTTCTAAAGTGCTTATTTTTTGTGACACAAAAAACCATCTACAATTTATGCTATCATTTGATAAGTTAATAAAATGATGTTTAAGGATTTAGAGAATTTCAGATTTGTTATATTGAACAAGGCATATAGAAGGACTTTTTAATTTAGTTTGCAGAGAAAGGCTGTGAATAAGGCAGTTCATTTTGTTAAAGTATTTCCATAATATTGGATATGTTCATATCATGGAAAATTCTTTTTGATAATTTACTGATTTATGTATTATGCAATATGAATCCAGTACAACATACATCTGTGAGACTGTGCTATTTCACAATTTTGCCTTAAAATCTTTCAAATTAAGCAATTCCTTATGAAATATAGGATAATAATTATTACTAACAATTTACCTAATGGAAAATATACCAAGAGACTGAGTGATTTTCTTATGATCTGTAGCTAATAAATCTAAATTATAGGACTGTATAGTATTTTGAACAATAAAAATATTATTTCATGATATAATACATGTAGCATATAGATGAAATGTGAAAAGGTATACACAAATATAGATCATTAATTGTGAATCATTAGTTTCTGATTTCATGTATATATTTATTGTGGGGCACATATAGAATATTAAATGTTATTTATAAAATTAGCCTTTATTATCTTTACATTTAAAAAGGTGCTTGATGTTATCTAAATGTTGATTTAAAAATATGTCCTCAGTAATATATTAAAGTTTGTTTAATGCAATCAACTTGTAAAAAGCTATTTCTTAAGAATGAATGTTGGCTCAAAGAAAATACTTTCGAGGGCATCAATGAAAATGATTTTTGTGAGTTTATCATCTGACCTACTGAAATGATGTAGTATATTAATATTAAACCATCATTAAATTCATTGGATGAACTCTGCCTGGTTATGGTTAATTGTTCTTTTAATTTACTGCTGAGTTAGATTTGCAAGTATTTTATTTAAGATTCTGCATCCATATTCATAAATGAGTGAATATTTCAATGTTGTTAATTTGTGCTATGTTTGATAGCTTTCCTTATTAGGATTATACTAGCTATATAAAATGAACTTTAATTTTTTCATTCTTTATGATTACCTGAAGAGTTGATATATATTTAAAGATTTTTTTGACAATCTAATGGAACATTTGGTGAAAATAGGTCTCTTGTGACTTCTGTTTAAAGATTTAAATTATTTTTTATTTCATAAGCGACCGTTTTATTTCATTTCATGGTTGTGTTATCAGGTTATTTATTTTTTCTTGAAGATGTTTTATGATTTTACTGGGTCTATTGACTGTGGATGTAACCTAACTAGACTAATAATTTTAAATATCTGAACATTATATGGTATAGAATGCTTCTTTGCTTTTGCTATATACCACTTTCTAGTTATATATACACTGCTTTAAGTTTTTAGGTTAAATCTTAAATTTCTAAACATGCAACTTTCTAATTCAACTCACAGCTCTCAAGTTTAATAGTTTTTTTAATTTTCTGACCTCTAAAGTGCTCATTCATTCTTGTTTCTTTGGGCTTTTTTTATAGTACTTTAACTTTTTATTTGAATGCTTAATGATTGTATACATGTAGCTATATACAGATGTACAGTATATGTAAATGTACAGGTACAAAATAAAACACATATATACATAAGTACGTATATTTCTTTTCCCAAGAACCGCAGCTGCATTTATTATCATTAAGCCCTTTGGAAGACACTGTGAGTTCACTGCCTCGTTTCCCTCTGCAGTCTCCCTTAGATCATTCTAGTCAGGCTCCCCATCACACACTGCTGCCACTGCTATTAATGTGTCCCATTTTCTTCTTTACGACACTCATAAAATCTGATGGGACTCATTATAGAAACTGTGGGCTAAAATTATTTTAAAGCATGTTTTGAATGGCACAGTACTTAATGAAGAAGTATTCCTGAAAATTTTTAATGTATTCTAAGAAATATCAGAAAATAATGGACTACTGTATTAGCTCATGATCCATATGTAGTCACTGTTAATGCTTTGTTTTGTTATATATAAATGCTGCAGGCATTATAAAATTTTTCTAAAACAGTATATATTATATGCATACGGAATAAGCAGCATACTTCTCTTTATATAAAAACTTGTTTCAATATCATAATAAATTTTATGTATTTTTTACATTTTTTAAAAAAATATGTATTACTGTTTGTTTCCAGTGCATGATGATTATATTCCTTGGGGATTGGTAGATGTATATAACACACCTTAATTCTCTTTTAGCATGTTCCCCTCACAACCTTCCCTCGCCTGTCTACCTCTTTAGTTCTGTATAATTTTAATGGCTTGAAAATTTCCTAAACCCTAGTTATTGAACATTTTCCATTTTTAAAAATCATAAAGAAATCTGCAATAGATATCATTAAATTTTTAAAAACGTAATACACTCACTTTAACAGCATAATGTTTAATTAAAAATAACAAATTTGAGTTATGGTGTGATGCCAGAGTCTGTGCCTTATCATTCTCCCAAGGCTTAAGGATTGGACAGCATTTTTACATTTTCAAAAATACTTAAAAGTTTAAATGTACTTATTCCCAACTCACATTTTAAATTGTATTTCCATTAACTGAATCATTAATGCATATTATTAATCCTATAGTTGTAACAGGCCATTCAACTATCTTTATTTTAGTGAAAATTTATGGCAACCGATGCATAGTTGGAGGCAAGTGTTTGTGGTTTCAACTACTTCGCTAATTGTATAAATTTAGGTGTTCTTTCTACTAGTGTTGTTTCCTTGAATACAAAAATAATAACATCACATTAACACCACATTTACTTAATGTCTCTTGGTGATTATATTTTTAAATCTAGAGGGCCCTTTCCTTCAATTTAACTTTGTTATTCTTTAGGCTAAAATTCCTTAATTTTTGTTTAAATAAATAATATAAAAGAGAAATACTATAATTGACTTAAGTGAAATCAACAGACTTGTCCCACTGTACTGAATAGCACATACTTAAAATCACTTATTTTGTATGCATTCTTTGTCATATAATTAACACTAAGAAGAATTGATTCATTGTGACTTTGAAGAAATTAGCTTTCCTTACTATTCACTAGAATGCTTGCTCTTTATAGTCTGCTTTGTCTACAGTCTGCTTTATGCCTTTCCCACTGTAAATTAACTACCTATGGTAATATCACTTAAATGATAAGAATCCTACAGGAGTATAAACTGTAATTTTCTAGTTGTTTGGCTGGTTTTGCATATTATACATGAGTGCTTATATTTTGTGTCCTAGTAATAAAATTTTAGTTAATTTGTTTGGAAATAATTTACATATATTAATTAATTTTAATTCAAGTTCCTTTTAGAAGAGTGTGATTGAGTTCCCTTCAGGTAAACTGAAAGATATTGCTTTCAATCATCTCAGTGTAGCTCACAGTCGATAAGGCATTATTTAAAAGGACCAGTGGACTTCACTGGAAGTTCATAATTTGTTTCTTTATTTGAAAAAGTTCATAGATAAAGGTAAATTGTGCCCTAAGTTAAATTATGCTCATAGCTTCATCTGCACCTGATTCACATGAAGCTCTGGGACATCAGAGACAAAAATGTTCAATGGAAGTTTGGGCATGGTGTTAATATTTGCAGGCCCTCACAAAAGGGGGAAGGCCCACAAATGACTCACTTTGTCCTCACTTTGCAAATGAAGTCAAAGTGGATCATGGAGCCCTAGGGTTTAACTATGGTGTGCATTTGCTTAAGCATGTTTTGTGACCTAGTATGTGGTCTGTTTTGGAAAATGTTCCATGCACAGATGAGAAGAATGTGTATTCTGATGTTGTGGGGTGGAACACTTAGTGTACATCTACTTAGTACATTTATTCAAGGTTTGGTTAAGTCCTGATATTTCTTTGTTAATTTTTTGGATAGTTAATCTCTCTCTTTGTGAAAGTAAGGTACCGAGGTCCCTCAGCACAGTTTTTTTAATGCTTATTTGATTTTTCATATTTGTTTTATATAGTTGGATGTGCTAGTATTTGATCCATATATATTTATGATGATTATTACTTCCTCTTGGAGTCTTCCCTTAAAAACATATATAGTGACTTCTGCTTTGTCTCTCTTGATTACTCCTGCCTTCAAGTTGACTTATCTGCAAATAGGATAGTACCCCTGCTTTTTTCTTTGTTTCTATCCCATGCGCAGTTGGCCCCTCCCAGCCCTTGCACTGGTTTCTGCATTCCACTCCAACTGCCATGTCTCTCTTCTCTCATCCAATGGGAGCAGTGTGTGGAGAGAGGGCTACTGGCCAACTCACTTAGAGATGGTCCAACGCTGCTTGGGTCCTACTTCTCTTTCCTCTCTAGCAGGGATGTGACTTTCCACTCATTGCCCCATAACAGCCTAAGTTACTTAAGTCAGGAGTCATGCTCTCCCTCATGATGCTGAGAGTAGAAAAAGAGGGGTTATGTTGTTCTGTTCAGTGCCTTCACTATAGCTACTGTGGTCCTAACCTGATTGCTAGAGATTCTAGATAGGAGAAGGGGAAGGAGAAAGGGAAGGACAGGAGGAGGGAGAGAGGGAGGAAAAGTAGGGGAAAGGGAGGAAGGGGGAGGGAAGGGGAAGGAGGAGGAAGTGGAGGAGGAGGAGAAGGAGAAGGAGAAGAGGAAGGAAAAGGACATCTGGCAGTCCACTGAGGATGGAGTAGCTTTGTGGTCAATTGCCCCTGTGTGTACCATCAAAATTTGCAGCCGGACTGCTGTGTTTTCTGTGTGGAGAAAGGCAAAATGACAAGGGCCTTATAGCCAAATGATCCTGTGTGACTGGAGCCTGCCCTGCTATTGCCATCTGTCAGTTCTTTCGGACCTTCTCAGAACGGTGGTTCCTGCTCCATTCATAGGTGCAAGTCACACTGCTGTCCTGTGGGCTGAATTTTACTTTAAGTTCAATGCGTATGTTTTGCTCTTCCGCAAGTCTCTTATTTCAGACTGATTTGGGCATCAAGATGTATGTCACTCCCTTTCTTCCAGTTACCTGTGTTTTTAGGTGATTCTTCTTTCAGTAAATCTCAGGTGGCTCATTCTCTATTCAGCCATGTTAAATCTCCCTTGGATTTTCTGATTTGAAACTTGAATTGTAGATCTTGTTTGGTCATTATATTTCCCATCTTTTCTTCAATTCAGTACAGTTTCATTTTTCTTTTCATAATTCAATCACAGTATCTATGGTTAGGCAACAAGGACTTCATCTTTTTAAAACTAATCACGGTGCCTTGGTACTTAATTAGTTTACACACAGCATCTAACCAAGTTTTTTGTAGTTTTATCCCAGAAATTTTACTTCTCTTGAATTTCAACTTCTAGAATATAAATTATTCTTATTTCTTCCTACTTTTGTGGAGACTGATTCTCAATTGCATTATACAATTGTATGTAACATACACTATATTATAATACTCTACTATATTTTTATTTCTCTAGTCTAATTTTTCTGAAGTTGACCATCATTCTATTGAACCTTACTATAACTCTAGTGGTCCTTATTGCAATTTATGAAAATTCAGTCTAACAGCTTTTCACATCCAGAAATTTGAAATATTCATTAAAGTTAAGGATTCATTTATCTCTTAATTTGCCAAGGCAAAAAAAATACATATTGCAGTTTTAGTAAATAATGCCAAAAATCTTTCCAAAAGTTATGCCTTTTTCTACTCCTACCATCATATAAAAGAATCCCAGCATCAAAATAGCATTGCAGTATAATATTATCTTTCACTTTTTAATCATATAGCTTTTAAGGAATTTACCCCATCATGGTTTTAAGCTTTCTAACTAATGGGGTTTAATGCATTAAGGCAGTTTGTTTAGAATGTTATGTCAAATGCTATACAAAGTTGGACTTTGGCTTCTCCACTTCTAGGCGTGCCCTTCATAATAAACCTTTTCAGTTGTCTATGTTCTGACCAGAAAAAACTGGATATGCATTAAATTGATACATTAATTTGAAATCAAGATTTGGGAGCTCACTGTCTAAAAGTATATATGCAGCCTTAATATTCATCAAGAAAAATATGCTATCAGTTTTGTGTTTAAATTTAATTCATTTAATATGAAAATATTAAACTATACCACAAATCATTGAAAGCTCAAGAATCAGTTTCCCTTCATTTGTGTTTATGATGCATTGTATGACCCACTATTACAGGCTACGTTGTCAACCAATTAACAGACTTTTTGGTTTATTTGGCCAAGTGACATTTTCCTTTAGTCCAAGAGTATACAAGTAAAGTCGTATTGATTGATTTAATAATTCGTACTGCTTTGGTTACATTTCTTTTTCATCTGAAATTTATTTTTGCTTTAAGGGAAACTGCTTGTGAAACAGAGACCATGTTGTATGTTTTTAAAACTCCAGTTACAATTATTATAGCTATATCAAATAAATTCTGTCACTGAAATTATATACCACTCTTAAAACATATTAGTTTAGATATGTTTCTGCCTTGTAGTTTTCTCTTTGATCCTTTTTTCTTGATGTTTTATCTATTTTTATCATTACATCTGTTGGACAATTTAGCAGATATATTTATGATAGATGGGACGTATGACTGAATATTGCCACATGCTTTCAAGAAAATTTAAATTTTTGTTCTTGTCTCTCATTTTCTTTTATTATCTTTTTAAAAAAATTAGTTTTAAGAGAGTATAGTAATAATTGATATGGCATTAGAAATGGTACACATTTAGAAGACCAAGATGACACATATTTCAAGCTCGGATTTAATATGATTTCAATGTATACATTGTTGTTCTCATGTAGTTGCTTAGTTCACAGATATCAACATATAGAGTCAGTCAGGGTGAAAATTCTAGCCATTAACTGCTATTTTCAAAAACCTGATGGAAATATTTAGGACTATTGCCTTCCATCTTGTATATTTATTTACATGTATGGTTTTATCCCTACCTTATTTCCTAACTTTTCTCTTTTTCTCTCTTTATTGTTAAATTTTTAAGTTCTGTTTCTTTCCATTTAACTGTGTCTGTTACACCTTTCAGTTTTTACTTCTACATTTGAGGTCTTAGACTAGGGAGACAATACAATATTAACCCATGTGTGTCTGGTTTATTTCACTTATGAGTATAGCCTCAAGCTGCATCCACTTACCTACAAAGGATCCGAGTTAGTTTTCCTTTATAGCTGAGTAATACTCCATTGTGTAAAAATACCACATCTTTTTCATCCATTCCTCGGGCGATTGGCATTTTGGTTGTTTCCAAGATTTGACTATCACAAATTGTGCTGCTATAAACATAGGCACACATAGATCACTATGATATGATATTTTCAGTTCTTTTTGGAATATTCCCAGAAGGGAGATGATTGGATTGAATGGGATTTCCAGTCCTAGTTTTCAGAGAAGTCTCCACACTGATCTCCATAATGGTTGCAGCAGTCTACATTTCTCCCAACTGTGGAGAAGGATTCCTTTTCCCCCACAGCCTCTCCAACATTCATTGTCGGAAGATTTCTTTGACAGTCATTCTTTCTGGGGTGAGATGGTATCACAATGTTGTTTTAATTTGAGTTTCTTGAATGGCCAGTGATTAGAACATTTTCTCATGTATTTTTTCTGCCTCTAGTATTTCTTCCTCTGAGAAGTCTGTATTCATCTCAAATGCCCATCTTTGGATTGAGTCCTTAAATTTTGGTGCCCTAATGTTTTTTACTTCTTAATATATTCTAGATAAAACACCTTTGTCTGAGTGATTATTAGTTAAGATTTTTCCATATTTATGGATTGTCTTTCCACTCCATTGGTAATTTCTTTTGATGTACAGAATTTTCTCAATAAGAAGAGGTCCCAGTTGTTTATTCTTCCAAGTATTTCCCATACAGTTTAACTTTTGTTCGTGAAATGTTTGCATATCCCTATATCTTCAAGATTTCCACCTTCTGTCTCTTCCAGGAGATTTAGTTTGTCTGTTCTAATGTTTAGATCTTTAATCCATTTTGACTTTAGTGCATGGTGGTAGACCTGGGCCTACTTTTAGTTTTTGGCATTTAGAGAATGATTTCTTCCAGTACCATCTGTTAGAGCCTTTCTTTCTTCCAGTGAACATATTTGGCCACTTTGTCAAAGATAAGATGTCTCTGTGTGTTTGTAGTTGTATCTGCATTTTCTAACCTATTCCATTGATCTTCAGGACTATTTTTTGCCAACACCATGCTGATTTTATCACAGTAGCTTTGTAATATAATTTCAAGTCAGGGATTGTAATGCCGCCTGCCTTGCCCTTGTTGCCCAGGTTTGCGTTTGCTATTCTAGGTATTTTCTATTTACAAATAAATTTTAGGAATGATTTCTCTAGGTCTGGAAGGTATATTGGTGGTTTAGTGATAGAGATTTCATTAAATCTGTGTAACAATTTTGGAAGTATGGCCATTTTCCCAATGTTGATTCTTCCTATCCAGGAGCAAGGAATATCTTTCCATTTTCTGAAATCCTCTTTGATCTATTTTTCAAAGTGCTATAATTTTCATCATATAGACCTTTTATTTCTTTTGTTAGGTTAATTCCCAAATATTTAATTTTTCTGAGGATTCTATTGTGAAGAGAATATTTTTTCTAATTTCTCTCTCAGTGAGTTTCTTATTTGTGTCAAGGAATGGTACTCATTTTGTGGTGTTTACTTCATATTCTGCTATGGTACTGAATTTTGTTTATTAATTCTAGTAGCTTCTTGGTGGAGATTTTTGGGGTCTTCCAAGTTGAGTATCATATCATCTGCAAACAATAGTTTAACTTCTTTTTTACCCATTCTTATTCCTTTTATTTCTCTCTTGTCTAATGGCTCTAGCTAATAATTCAAGAACTATACTGAATGTAAGTGATGATAGAGGACATCTTTGTCTTGTACCTGATCTGACAGTAAAAAACTAGTTTTTCTCCATTTAGACTTATATTTGAAGTTGGATTTTCTTAGATGGCTTTTATCAAATTGTCGTAGATGTCATCTATTACATTTTTCTTTTGTGCGTGTGTGTGTGTGTGTGTGTGTGTGTGTGTGTGTGTGTGTAACTGGAGATTGAACTCAGGACCTTGCACTTTCCAAGCAAGCTCTTATTCTCCTGCACTATCTCCCCAGCCACTACAATTTTCTGCAGGGCTTTGATCATGAATGAGTGTTGGACTTTGTCAAAGGACTTTTCTGCATCAATTGAGATGACCATGTGGTTTTTGGATTTGGCTCTATTGATATAGTGTATTAAATTCATAGATTTGCATTTGTTGAACTAACCTTGCATTCCTTGGATGAATCCTATCTTGTCATTGTGTATAATCTTTTTGATGATTTGCTGTATTCTATTTGCTAGGTTCTTATTGAGGATTTTTGCATCTATTTTTATGAGGGAGGTTGGCCTGCAGTTCTCTTTTTTAGTTGCATCTTTCTCTGGTTTTGATATCAGTATAATACTTCCCTCCAGGAATCATTTTGAGAGATTTGTTTGTTTTCAAATTCATGGAAGATTTTGAGGAGCATTGGGATTATATCTTTTGTAAACTTCTTATAGAATTCAGCTCTGAATCCATCAGGACCTGGGCTTTTCTTTCTCTGTAAGTTTTTATTGCATTTTGAACTTTATTGGCTGTTATTGGGTTATTGAGAGTTCTTATATCATCTTGATTCAGTTTTGGTAGTTTGTACCTTTCTAGGAATCTGTACATTTCTTCTGTGTCTTCAATTCTGTGTGAGTAAAGATTCTCAAGATAGCTATTGGTGATCTTCTGAATTTCCTCTGGGTCTGTGCTAATTGCACCCTTTTCATTTCTTATTGCTTGAATGTAAGTTTTTTCTTTCCTCTTTTTGATGGGGTTATGTTGGGGCTTATCAATTTTATTTAATCTTTCAAAGAACCAAGTTTTTGATTTGCTAATTCTTTATATTGTTTTCTTTGTCTCAATTACATTAATTTCTGCTCTAATTTTTATAATTTCATCCCTTCTTTGGGCTTTCGGCTTGATTTTTTCTAGACATTTGAAGTGCAACATTAAGGTATTTATTTGCTCCCTTTCTCTTTTCCAAATGTGTAAGTTCACAGCTATAAATTTCTCTCTAAGAACAGCTTTTATTGCTTCCCATAAATTTTGATAAGTTGTACTTGAATTTTCATTGAATTATAGATATTGTTTAATTTTATCTGTAACCCATTGGTTGCTGAGGAGGGTGTTAATTTCCATGTATTTATGGTTTTTTTGTGATTCTTTTGTCATTTATTTGCAGTTTCATTGTACTGTTGTCAGATAATATGCATGGGACAATTTCTGTTTTCTTACATATACTTTAGTATGACCTATAGACTAGTATGTGGTCTATTTTAGAAAATGTCCCATGTGCAGCTGAAAAGAATGTGTATTCAGATGTCTTTGGGTGGAATAGTCTGTATATGTCCACTACATTCATTTTTTTGATGTTCTGGTTCAGTTCTGCTAACTTTTGGCTAAGTTTTTGTCTGCGTGACCATTTTTTGTGGATTAAAGGGGCGTTAAGATCTCCTGTTTAGACTGTGGTATTCGCTATTAGATTTTTCATGTTCATTAAGATTTGTCTTAGACCCAGTCCTAGCACAGGTCCGGTGAGTGTGTGGAGAGCTTCCCGCTACCCTGCACCGGCGGGACCAGTCCCAGCCCAGGCACAGTATGGGCTGGACCCTCTCCCACCCCCTCGGGCCACACCCCATCACTCCGCCGTACCTCCTGCACCCTGCCCTCCGAGTAGGAATTTCTGCCCAGTTTCGGGAACCCCCAGACCGAGTCCTAGCCCAGGTCCGGTGAGTGTGTGGAGAGCTTCCTGCTACCCTGCCCCGGCGGGACCAGTCCCAGCCCAGGCGCAGAGTGGGCCGGACCCTCTCCCACACCCTTGGGCTGCCCCCCACCACTCCGCAGCACCTCCGCACCCACATCCCGAGTAGGAATTTTGCAGTGTTCCAGGAACCCCGGGACCCAGTCTTAGACCAGGTCCAGTGAGTGTGTGGGAGAGCTTCCTCTTCTCCCTACTTCACCTTGCCCCCTCCAGGTACAGCTCAGGCCTGGAATACATGCCTGAGGTATAACCCTACAGCTGCAATCCCTGTAGGGAGTGTAGAGGATAGATCCACCCAGTTAGTCCAGGAGCAGAACATCTTGCCACTGGGGCACAAAAGGTTCACCCTCAAGGGCAGCAGTGGAAAGGAGCTGAGCACAGCAGCCAGACCTAAGCCAGACGCAGCTGGATAAGTCCAAACTTCATAAAGGTGCAACTGAACTTTAGGACATGCGAAGGTTATAA
>NW_004524579.1:9195323-9196395 GCF_000260255.1 Octodon degus | reverse complement strand
TCAGATTTTTTCCCCATATTTGGAAGTTTTCTGCTGTTACTTCTGCCCATTTTTTTATACCATTTGTATTGACTCCTTCCTTCTCATTGATGCCTATTAGTCTCACACTGTTCATCCTTGCATCGTCTTGCACATGTTGAATTATTTTTTCCTGTATCCTAGTTGTTTTTAAGAGATCTTTTCTTACCTTTTCCCTAGCTGCATCAATGTCTTCAATGTCTGAAAGTCTATCTTCATTTTCATTCAATAGTTTTTGCCAGCTTGTGATGGAAGTTTTAGTTTCTGTATATCTTTTTGAATCTGCTTCATACATTTGTTTATTTGTTTCCTATATTGCTCATTGAAGGATTC
The DNA here is from genome assembly GCF_000260255.1 of Octodon degus. NCBI lineage: Eukaryota > Metazoa > Chordata > Mammalia > Rodentia > Octodontidae > Octodon > Octodon degus. Next base: position 9,196,044 of record NW_004524579.1, on the reverse strand, counting down.
CATCATTCTTTTCTTCTCTATTTTTTATCAGTGTTGTCTTTAGAAGCACTTAGTTATTCTTTCATTATAGTTATTTCTTTTTTTACTTCATGAATTGTTTCTGATCTGATTTCCTCTACACCTTTCTTCAGTTATTTCTTTACTTCAAATTGCTATTATTTCAGATATTTCAGGGGTGTGATTTTTAATTTTTTATATGCTAGTGTCTGTTCCATTTGTTCGAGGTAGACTGGAGAGCTAAGAATGTATGTTGTTCCTCGTTGTCATTTTGCAGAGAACAGTCCTCTGACCTTTCGTGTAGAGCTTTGGTGTAGTTACTACCTTAGCACCTAAAAATATCATTACCCAAGAGAGAGTATGTGGTTCAGGTATTTATAGTACTTACAGAACTACAATTACCAACACTAATGATGGGTAGTGAGATTTAACAGTTTACAAACTTTTGTAACAAATGGTTTTGTATTTTAGTCAATAAGAGCAACCATTATGACTGTATAAATAAGCAGATATTAAATTGGAAAATTTTATTTAAAATAGTTCCCTCAAGTTCTGTCTGCTCACCTCCCCTTCAGATACCTGGCATCTTCCAGGCAGTTCACCCCAGTTGCCTGTTGCCCCCTCTCTTGATCAAGAGAGAAAGAGAGGGGATTCTCTTATAGATCAGGGTCTAGCAAAGTGTCTCAGCTTACTGGGTCTGGATCTACCAAGTTCAAACTCATAT
>NW_004524579.1:9186095-9194333 GCF_000260255.1 Octodon degus | reverse complement strand
TTTTCCTTTACTAGTTTAAAATATTAGGGAAAGTAGATAGTGAATTTATCAAGTGTTTTTGTTAGATGATGTGATATTTTTTATTTTTTCCTTTAATTTCTTATGATGACATACAATTGAAGAATTTCAAATTTCCACAGCCAGAACACACCACATTTTATCATGTTATTCATTTGAACATTGGATTCACTTGCTATATTCTGCCAAAACCCTGCATAAATTTTCACAAATGGAATGAGCCTACGGTATTATTTTATAACACTTCAGTTAATGTTTTTTAACTTTTGGAAGCTGCACAAAGTAAAATATAATCTAGGTCTTGCTATGTAAAATGATGGAAGTCTCCACAATTCACTTATTTTCTGTGCATTATTTTTTAGCTGGATGATCTGAGGAAGAATTATGATCAAATATGCTGGAAGAAAAGAAAATATCAACAACAGTATGTGGAAGCACTTAATGAATTTTATACCGCTGTAAGTTGACCTTTCCTTGCTTCCCAATAGAGCTCCATGTTCTGTTCTCAAATATTAACTCATATAATTAAAATTTATTACCATTTATTTTTCTTTTCTGACCATTAAACATGTACAAATGATTCTTCTTTTCTTTAAAGAAAAAATCGTGGGATGTTGAACTTTATAATGTTTCAAAGGACTTCTCTGACATTTCCATACTATATGCTCAAGCAGTAGGAGAAAATAGAAGGCTTTCCAATGAAATTATCACCATAACAAATCAGATCAGTGAAAGGTAACTGCAGATGGCTTTCCTTATATTTTATCCTCAACATGGGAAATGTAATGGACATCTCCAGTTTGTGTTCCTGGGATAATATGATGATATTCGGGGTTAGAATTAGCTTAAGTTTGTTTAGCTATATTCCCAATGTCATTCTTTCATCTCTATGGATCCCTTTAGAAAAAGCCCAAAAGAACTGGAAAACTGAATTCTTCTGACTTTAACACTTATTGATTTTTACTACCTTTGGGAAAATTCTCTTATATTAAAAAAATGCTTTAATTTTAAACAGAATCTCTTTGTTCAAGCTCAAGATCCCATTCATTCAACCCTTAGTTATCCACCAAACTATTCAATCAATTTTCATGACTCAGGAACTTTAGTTGGCTTAACTTTTCTTTCCCTTTCAAATTTTATATTCAGCATATCAACAGACTGTTCTATATCACTAAACTTTTTTTCTTTTGTATTTTAGGGAAGGGTCTACAGGGTGTTCAGGGCCTAACTATTAGATCGGACTCATAGTGATCTGCCTGTTTACAGCCTCCCAAGAGCTGGGATTACAGGTGTGCACCACCACGCCCAGTCTCAGTTGCCTTCTCAGCTTGCCCTAGGGTGGGTCTGTCATGGCAGGCCTGGGGATCTAACCCCCAGACCCTGTGCCTGCTTTCAGGCGCTTTAATCCGCTGAGATATTTGGCCAGCCCTTAAACATCTTTTTTAAGAGAAGACAGAGTAATGACAATAAATAAAACATCAGAAATGACACACAATTTCACTAAGCAAAGTATGAATTTGACAATAATTGTTGTATTGCATAGTGTTGTCCTTCAATTAGTTGTTTAGAGCACCAGATATATGCATGCAAAGTTGGGGAAAAAGTTATGAGATTAAGAAGAGAAAAAAAAGTGAGCATTAACTGCTCCTTTTGATAGGCCAAAAGAAACCAACTAAACATCTTTTAAATCTGGTTGCTTTACTGTCCTACCAGTAAATTGATAGAACCTATTGTATCTCAGTTGAATTTAAAGTGACTTCTGAAACTGGTCTACATGTAGCCATTAGATTCTCTAATCTACAACTTACATTTTAGTGGGCATTTTTTTCCATTTAAAACCTAAGTATGATTAGCTCTCTCCCATATCTGTACTGATTTTAGTGGTAGTGAAGTGAGAGAAAATCCTTCTATGCATATCCCACAAGTTCCTCTGAGTGCACAGTCATCTTTGCAGTCTTGTATTGTACCTGGCTCTTGATTTTGATTTTTAATTTAATCTTACTGTTACATTTTCAGGTCTCACTACACAGCTCAGACTCATAATGATCCTCCTGTTTTCAGCATCCCCAGCACTGGGATTACAGACATGTACCACCTCATCCTGACTCATCCCTGGTTCAGCCCAGGGGTGGGGCTGGCAGAGCATTCAGTACAAGGGATCCAGTTCCAGTCCCTGTCCCTGCCTAGGCAGGCACTTAGACCTCTGAGCTATCTCAGTGTCCCATATATAATATTTCTTAATTGTCCTTTTCATTCCATTTTCCTGTCTTCGTTTCAACCCTTCTTCTCTTCACCATTTCAGAACTTTATTTTTATTTTTTTCTTCCACTTTTTTTTATTCCCTATTCCTTTTATAAATGTTTCAAACTGTGGTATTACTTCAAATTTTCCTACTTAGCGCATTTTTTATCCAGCCCATGAGGTATGTTTATGGTACTTTCCTCCCCTAGATTTACTACATGCAATATCTTTTAGATTGATTCTAAAGTTTAGGCATGAGCTCTGGGAAGAATTCACTGAGTAACCACTAACATTATTCACTATTAGATGTGTACAAGTCATGCCGATCTGCCACTCCTTCCCCTCTCTTGTCATGTTTGCAATTTTGTGTTGTGTGAATATTTGACTGATTTCCACCTCTCAAAATAACTGACACAATTCATGAGGACAGATACAGACATTGGCTATTTTTTCCTTGATCAACTGCTTGTTATCTCTTAGTTCCTGGCTTGCACCACGCTGTCCATGATTAAGCATTATGGACAGGGAATGTTAACATTTATGGGATTATCCTACAGTAACGAATAGCTCCCAAATTATAGCAGTCTACAACATAAACATTTATTTCACACTCACATTGCTATTCAGGTACCTGTGCTTCATGTTACCTTTTCCAACACCAAGAGTGAAACATTGCATACTCTTGGGCATGTTGTTCTGCTCTACAGAGAAAAGGATTGTAATGAGATCAATTGATCTCCTACATATTCTTAGCAAGGTAAAAGTTGTCCCTGGGGCTCACATTCCATCAAAGGCAGCAAGTCCCATACATGGTCAGGTCTCACATTAACAGGATATAGAGCCTTATTCTCTGCAGAGGAGGTGTAGTAAATTACCAAGAACACCATGAGAATCTATCACATGCAACAGGAGCATAACCCTAATTATAGAGGAAAACTTGGACCGTAAGCCCAGAGAACACCTTTAGGTGTCGCTCAGAAAATTCCACTGCCTCCTTCTCCAAAGTTTTCTTTATTTTTCTTCCAGATATGTTATGTCAGCTTATGAGTCCCTGTTTGCACTGACAATTAAAGTTTTATTTTTCTCTCAACAAATAAGATAAAGTTGTATTATAATATGCATCTGATAACTTAAACTTGAGGTTTTTCCAATCTGCTTAATCATCTTTCTCTTCCTGAACATCCTGGTACTTGTTCCTCTTGGCTGTTTTTTACCAAATATTGCCTGTTTTCCTCTAGAAATTATCTAAAGATAAGTTAAATTGATCATTTACAGCCTTATATTCATGGCAGCGGCTCTGTTTTCTAATATTCATGGTTGAGCAAGCCCTATGCTCCTCTCATGTCCTGAGGCATGATAAAGAAAATGCCATTTTACAAAAATTTCCAGTTCTTCCAGAGCAATACTATCTTCTATAATCCCTTAATAATTTGATTGTAATGCATGATCATTATAGAAAATTTAGAATTTACAAGACATAAAATGAGAGATTAAATACTTGAAATTATTTTAATGCTTAGAGATATTACTATTATATTAAAATTTTTCTTAATGGATAACTGTGAGTCCCATTTTTATTCTGAACACAGTATGATAGAATTTTTGTCACATTATGAGACAAATTTCAAGTACATCCTTTAAATAACTGTACAAGTCTATTATAAGAATAACTATGGTTTGTGTAATAATTGTTTTAATTTAGATAGTTTAATTTTTACTACTTACTCTAAACATTGTTATGGTGAGTTTTTGTTTGGATTTTTACTTAGCATCATGATGCTTTTAAACTTAAAACAGGTTTATTGAATGGATCGTTATAATTCTTTTTCAAAATTCTTAACATGTCTATAAATGACTTTCTTGGCCTGCTTAGTGAAGGATGGGATTTGGTGTATATAGGAAGGACAAAATTTTTAGTAGCTCAAAAAAATGTAATAATGAACATGTAGATCAGGGACTTTATAGTGCGAACAGTGAGCTGTAGTTGATTTCAGATATATTTTGGAAAGGTGCTGACAGGGTCTTCCTGTAAATGGGATATGCGATATGAAGAGAAAAAAAATGATCAGAATAGTTTACTGAGATAACAAGGGATTAAAGAGGCTCATATATTCTCTGGAGTAATAAACTTCAGGCTAAAGTCACAAAATCTCCAGAGATGAAAAAATATTTTTAAAATGACCTTGCAAAATTATAGAACATATGAGAAAAAACCTCACCATGAACAAAAGTTATCAGCAGTATCCCTTAGTACATTTACTATTTGAATAATTTTAAAATGATAAATTATCATAGGATTTAGAGAATAAAATTATTAGATTCATTCTACCGAGGTAAATTTAAAGTGACTTCAGGATCACAGCAAACATTGAACATTGTCAAAATACATCTAGTAAATTTGCTTTGATTAATTTATTTATTTATTTATTTAGTACCGAGTCTACAGGATTTCACTACACAGGTCAGACTCATAGTGATCCTCCTGTTTGCAGTCTCCCAAGCACTCGGATTACATCGGGTAAATTTGAAAACAACCCTCTACATCATATAAACAAAATAACTATATTTTTCTGCTAAAGATTCTATTGAAGTGTCCAGATGCTGCTGGTAGAAACTAATCAGTGTACTTCAAAACATAAAGTAGAACCCAGAATGCAGCACAGAGAGAAAAAGAGATAAACTATGGAACAAAATTTAAAAGTGGTGGAAAATGAAATAAGAAAAAAGAAGAGAATGCGAAAAGTGATCTTCAAAAGAATAATATTATAGAGTCTGTGAGTTTTAAAGCATGAACTTTTGGATTTAGATATTATAATAAATTCCATACATGATAAACTCAGAAATAAAATTTTAATGCATTTACAATATAGTTTATTTATGTCAATCATAAAAACACCACATACTTTATGTCAAATTTATTTGAAAGTAGCAAAGTCTACAAATAGCTTTCCTTCATCTTTATTTTCCTAAAGGACAGCACCTCCCCTTGTCCTTTGTCTCTGCCCTGTTCAGGACGTAGTTTACATTTCTCACTTCTTTCCTTGACATCTTCATTCATTTTCCCATTACTTACCTTTTTTTAAAACCTGTAGACTTCATCAATCCTCTTCTAATTTAAAATGAAAGATGAGCCTTCATCTTCATGAAATCACTCAGTATTTCCATTTTATTCTCATTTAATGTTTATACAATTAGCAGATTTTCTAGATTATTTGTAATGTTTACTCAACTTTTAGCTATTGTTTTTCACAGATTATCAGTCTGGCTTCTCAAACCTCCATGCTAAGTGAAAAAGAAAAAGAAAAATGACTTTGCTTCTGGAATCTACTGTGTAGCTTTTAGTCCTTTTGCATTCCGTTTTTTTTTTTTTTCTTTCTTCTGTCTTCCTCTTTCTGCTTCTCAGTCTCTGTCTTTCTCCCACACACATGCATGTATTATATAGATATAGATGCATGTATCTAAATATGCATATCCATATTTACTTTTAAATCTCACTCCATATTCTTTATCTCTCCCTAGCATCATTATAATATCTGTGTGTAGCTATCATTTAGAACATCTCTTGATATCTAAATATCTCCTGGCACTTTTATTTACCAAGTTGCTGCTTTGAGTTATTATCTTATATTGATCTCTTTCATCTCTCAGCCAATAGCTTACCAACTTCTATTGAGATATTCTTTTAAATATTTCTCCAAGGGGTGCCCTTTCTCTCTGTCTTAATTACCAATAAAATGACTCATGCCATAGTTGCTTCTTGACTGAAATATTAAAATGGGCTTTGAACCTTAGATGCAGCAGTGCAGTGTCACTGGGACAGTCTTGCTATGGAGCATGAATCATTACTTGCTTTCAGCCACTTACAGTGTTTCAGAGGCTTCTTGCCAGCTATGAGATAAAGCCCAATCTTCCAGACTGTATCAGTTAAGTGTTTTACTAGAGAAGCAGATATGATACAATATATACAAATGTATAAGAAATGTAAGGTTGGCTCATGAGAGTCATCAAGAATTGGATGTGGAAGAGTACAGAAGGGTGTGCACACTGGACACCGGTGGACTCAGCCCAGGTCCGCAACTCACTGCAGCATCCTGTGTCAGTCCCATATCAGGTGGCCAATGGGTCTGTGTTGGAAAGCTGAAGAGTTTGTACCGCAAGCCAGGAAATGACGTCCAAGCTGAAGGCAAAGCCTGAAGCTTCTCTGAAGAACAGAATCACATCTGGCCTCCCTCGTTTCCCTGTATACGATCCAGGTGACAGCCACATTTCTCTCAACCAAACTTCTCACATGACACAACCATCTCAAGATTAGACACCAGGTCTATCACTTGCCCAACTTCATGCTCATCTCTTATCACATGCTTCCATGACCTTTATGTTACAATGTAATTAAAATACCCATGTTTTTGTTTTTGGTCATTCATTTACCTTTTATTAGAACATGTTCAAGTTATTTAATGATTACACTTATGGGAAGTTGGTACGTGTATATCATGCATCTTTTTTCTTTTGTCTTCCACACTTCACTGACTGTTGCTCTACTGACTGGAATTCTCTTTCTGCTGTTCCTTTCCTTCTTTCCATTTCTCTTTCTTCATCGCATTTTTCGATCTCGTTAATAGAAGATTCATAAAATAGACATCATTCCCAGAAGCTTCCACCCTGGTAACTTACCTTCTGCAATCTACAAACCAAGATAGTGTAAGTGCTTTTTCCATTATTTTAGTACCAAAGAACATTTGAGTTACTTGTTGTGATTTTGTCTCTTTATCCTTTATGAAGATATAAATCAGGAACTTCTGTTTTAACTCATTTTTGTATCCTAGTCATCTAACACAGAATTTGGCAGGTAAGAAATGAGTACTTATTTAACTGAGCTCAGAGGAGCCCTGGACTTGTCTCACAGCTCTTACCACACTTGTTGCTTCTCTTGTTTTCCTTACCTGTTGCTCTCTCTCTGGGCTGAGGGTTTTATTTGCAGACTTTTGTGAGGGCTGCTGGGGTGGGGGTGTCTCAACAAGGGCTGAATACATAGCATAATAAATTAAAGAGAAATAAGTATAAGCATTTACCCTGAGGATTTCCTTTGTGTCAGTGTCCTGGTGCCTCCATTCTTTGTACTATAGAGTCTGATGCCAAATCCACCTATTATGTCCCTTTCTGCTCCAAAGCAATAATCATGATTACTCATTTTTGGAATTTTTTTCTCTTATTATGTTCTCATTAAACCAGAGAGCACCATAAAGATCAACACTGTTCTTATATATCTTTGTAATTAAAAAAATTTTTTTGAATGATACATGTTTTTCAGTGTGGGTATGTGATAGGCTTATTAACCTCAATTTATGTAGAATCAATTTCTATAATGTCCTTGATAATTCCTATGAACCTAGTTTCCTAATAGGATGAGGAAGTTGCATGTGAAACCACCTTACAATTGTATAGGAAGAACTCGGGTTTGAATACAGTTCTAACTGACTCAGAATGAATATTCCTTCCTCTTAACTGCACTGTCTCCCTTCCTGTGTTTGCCAGGGAAATCTCAAGATTCTATCTATTACATGTTAAAGACAAGATTAGACACAATACTTACTAATCACTTTTTTTAAATATCAAAAGCTTATGATTTTCTTTAATATTCTGTTTGTCTATATCCATTGTCGTTCACTGAAAGCCATATAATACTTCTCTTTCATATTTTATTGTATCCTTTATCTAGGTCATTTTACCATTAGTCCCTATTTCTCTTCTTTGTTAAGGCCAAAAATTATTAAAAACAAATCACTAACCTCCTAAGTCTAGTGAATAACTGTATGAAATCCTCCAAATTGAAATTGTTATATGCCTTAGCATACCACTACAGCACCATTACACATTCTTATGCTCTTCCCAGATTGTCGTACTATAGTAGTGGGTAAAATAATTATTATTTCAACACGTAATTCATTGCTCATATATAATTGAATCTGAAAATGGAAA
>NW_004524579.1:9164115-9177288 GCF_000260255.1 Octodon degus | reverse complement strand
TCCTACTATTCGGTTTTGAACCTGTCTCATTGTTATTTGTTTCTCAATAAAATTATTTAAAAAAAAACAAAGATGGAATAGATAGTCAAGGGAAAAGAGCTCAAAAGCTATTAAGCACCAAAAAGATATATTAACATATTTTATGGAATGCGCTTGTCAAGATTTAACAGAGATAATTTATTTACAGAGATTTCAATTAGAATATCATTTAAGTGGTTAAATAGCCTGAAATACTTAGCATGAATCCATAGGGTTCTGTGCTTTAATATCTATTTAAGCTGTATCTTACAAGCCTTACATTTATGTTACTTCAGAGAAGCACAAAATTTTTCTAGCAGAATTTCACAGCAAACTATAGAGTGTTTTCAGTGCTGGATGCCTTGAGAGTCAAAATTATCAAAGTATAGACTGATCCTAGAAGATGAATATTGATCATTATTGTCATATTATCATTATCACCAAATAGTCTAGTGACTATTTATAAGTATAGTGTACTAAAATTTATTAACTAACATAGTATACACTTTCAATGTGAACTATATATTAGCAATAAATTACTGCAAGCAATATTAAATGATAAAATTGTAAGAATAACAAATTTAAATGGAATATACATCATTTGAAAATAGATATTTTTAATTAAGGTATTAGATATTAGAAATAAAGCATCTTTCCATCCCTGTCTTCTGCCCCTGCAGAGGCTGTGGAAATGTGAATTTGATGCATAATCCATACCTGGAGCAACTTGAACTCAAGTTCTTACACCACATATCTACCAAAATTTTATTTTAGATTGTGTCATTTCCAACAACAAAGTCATGTCCTGATTTCAATTTTAAGAATTGGTCTCAGATGAAAACCACCCCTCTTTCCAACTTCTTTACTCTACTGGCATCCTCACCCCCAACAATTAATTAGCACTTTCAGAGACTCCTTGGATTGTCTACTATTTTTCTATGTTCTCCTTATTAAATTGTCTATATCATCTTCTTATCCTCTTTCTCTTCTGATCGATCTGGTTATGCTTGGTCATAATAAGCCTTACATACTGAAAGGGTAAATAAGAGCCAAAAGGGATAAAAGATATTGAGAAATAAGAAGAAAATGTTCAAATGAGAAGAGGGACAAGGGATGCGGGAGTAGGAATGGAAGAAGGAAGGAAGGAAGGCAAGAAGGCAGGGAGGGAGGGAAGGAGGGAGGGAGGGAGGAAGTGAGGGGGAAGAGGGAGGAAGGGAAAAAAGAGAATAAAAGGTGAAGAAGGGTAACAAAGCTTTTTGTAAACGAGAAGAGTTGAAGGGAAAGTGGATTGGGGAAAAAAGAATAAAGTAATATCTTGCTCATGTATAAATTCCTTATGATGAATGTGATCATTATATATACATAAATGTATCAATAAAATTAGTTTTTGAAAAAGCCTCCAAATCTTTTAATGAGTAAAAAATCCCTGTCATTTCCTAAATGATCAGGATACTTCACTGCCCTATTCCTAGCAACATTGTGTAGCTAAAGTACACTTGGCTGTTGATTAGTCTCACCCCTGGGGGATGTTGCTTGACTCTAAAGGTCACAGCATGTGAAGACAAGTTATAAAGAGTATCTATTCATGAATAGAGTATCAAGAATAGAGCGTCATGAATATAAAATGCCTCCAGGTACTAAAATAGCACTAGACAAGATACATTATACTAGCATGACCTTATTGATCATTTCTACAAGTTTTGTAAGATTATGTAGAAATATGCCAGCATGTAAAAACACAAATACACTCAAAAGATAGAAAGGGGCTAGAGTGCCTTAGATGGTCTCCATGTTGAAGCTTCAGTAGTATCGCAATGAATTTGCTTCCATGAAGAACTTTACTTTTCAGACCCAATATGGCAAGTGAACTTCAGCACTGCCAAAATATTTCTAATTTTAATTTTTTAAAAAATGGTTTTGTACTGGATCTACAGGGTCTCACTACACATATTGGACTCTTAGTGGTCCTCCTGTTTTCAGCCTCCTCAGAGCTGGGATTACAGGCACGCGCCAGCACACCCAGTTTCAATCACCATCTCATCGCGCCGTCGGGGTGGGGTCGGCACAGCATGCCTGGGATGGAACCCTGGTCCCTGCATCTGCCTAAGCAGGTGCTTTAATCCGCTGAGCTATTTAGCTGCCCCCCTGCCAAGATATTCCTAGACCATTCAGCTTTTCTGATGACTACCTCAGAGCTTCTCCCTCTCTTCCTTTCTGAAAACACATCAAGCTGGGTGTGATTGTGCCGACCCCTGCACCCTGAACTGCAGAGACAAGAGTTTGAGAAGTTCTAAGAACTGATTGAACAATTTAACAATTTAGCAAGACTATCTCTCTTTTTTTTAACTTTCTATATTAATTTTATTGAGAAAGAAATAGCAATGAGACAGTTTCAAAGCAGGTTAGTAGGACAGTTATAATACTTAATACATTGCATATTGTTGTCTTTGTAATAGTTATTCATATTCTATCTCTTAAAAAGTTATTCTCCTTGCCCCAGAGCATGCTGACACAGTAAGTGATACTGGGCATGGTGGTGCAGGCCTATAATCCTAACTCTTGGGAGGCTGTAAGTAGGTGGATCACTATGAGTCTGATCTAGTAGTGAGACCCTGAACACCCTGTAGACCCTTCTCTAAAATACAAAAAAAAAAAAAAAAAAGTCACTCTCAATGTTAGCCATCACCTTTCCAATATAGATAGAATCAAAGGATTACTTTTTCCTTCCTTCTGGCAATTTCCATACCATAGTTGTCTCTTCTTTGCAACGAATCTTTATTTCTCCTTAATATTGCATATAGTTTTGGTACAAAATAAACATACATAAAAGCTATTCTTACATTCCACTTCTGTTCTTCTATTATTTATAGCAAATTTTATGTAAGCAAACACTCCTGTTTCCATTCTCTGCTCTCCACACTTTGGTGGAGTTTTTCTGAAAGTACCATATCCGGATCCAAGATCAATATTTCTCATAAACTACAAGATTAATTTTTACACATATTTTTGGTTGGTAAGACTTCTGGTGTTGTTTTGGGTATAGTTGTTTTGCAGATAATCTGCCTCTTGGGAACTTTAAAGTTTTATTTTCTTGTTTGAGAATTCTTAAGTTTTAATATTACTTGTCTAGCTGTGTGTGTGTGTGTGTGTGTGTGTGTGTGTGTGTGTGATTTATCACACTAGCACTCATTAATAACTTTAAACTTGATGATTCACATTGATTTTCCAAAGCTATAATTCTGCTATCTACTTTTCCTCTCTTGTCTATTTCTAGTCTTATTGTGTTGTAGTGGAGATTCAAGAGTTGATTTGTGCATTGTTTCCTATACTTAAGGGTATTTCCTTACATATATGAAGAACACAGAGTCAGAGGCACTGAAGTAAATAATTATTTCATTTCTTGATGGATTGTTCTTTCACTATTTTTCTCTTCTTTCCTATTTATATTTTTGTATTAAATTATATTTCATGGCATTAATGTTGCTGTACTAAATGTCTATTTTCAAATTCTGAGGCTGGTTTGGTCTCAAGTTTTACTTTGTAGGCAGCATAGAATCTTGCTTATTAAATATAAACTAATGATTTTAATTGTTATACTATGAATAGGTGCATTAGACTTATAAGTTTAAAATTGTATCCTTTATTTTAAAAGTTATATATATATATTTTTTTTTTAATTTTTTTTTTTGAGGAACCAGGGATTGAACTCAGGCCCTTGCACTTGCCAGGCAAATGCTTATTCTACTGAGGTATCTCCCCAGCCCCCAAGTGATAAAATTCTTGTAAACACTTCTAATGAAATCTTGAGCAATTTAGATTTCTAATGTCCTCCTACCAATCATATTTTAGCAAACATTAATTAGATATTGAACATCTTTATATTTATCCCATAATTCTATGATTATCTAATGTCCTAGCTTCATTTTTCCATAATAATTTTTGCAATCAATCAATATATTTTCTGATCATTCCAATTTATTTTGGCAATTATACTTTCTTAGCCACTGAAGTAATTCTTTGATATTTATTTGAGTGAGAGCACCATGGTAAATACTTTAACCTAATCAGATTGTGCTCATCAATTTCAAACAATCTAACAATGTATAGCTTTTGAATTTTACATTTATTTTTCCTTTTTTTAACAAAATCATTTTCTCTGGTTCTTAGTAAGACCCTGTACCAAATACATAAATTAAAAAATGGAAAATCACTTTCTCTGTTTCTAATTACCTCGCTTTGTGTCTTTTTTCTCTATGTGACTGTTCTGACTCTTTACTGACTCTTTACTGCTCAGCTGTTCTATTATCATGTCTTTATATTTTGAGGTATATTTTGTTTATTTCCTGATGTTCAGCACTCACTGCCCTTTTTGGTCTTGTCTGTAGTGTTTTTATAAGGCTAGAAATGTCTCTATTTTCTTTTCAAATCACATCTCTTGTTTCTTCCCCAGAGCTCAGATGGTGCTGCTTAACAAACACAGCTACATACATGTGCACACATATGCCCATAACTGTACTGTTCACAGTGCTATGTGTATTCCACCAAACATATAAATATATAAACATACACACATGACACATACATTAATATATAAGTATAGATAATCACATGGAGTTAAACACAAAAATATAGTTGCTCACCAAGTGAGAAATACTACATAGTGAGAAATACAAGTTTAGATTCAATCTTCTGTGTGTGGATAGTTAGTTTTCCTAGCATGATCTGTTGAAAATGCTATCATATATCAGCATATATTTTTAACCTTTTAGCCAAAGATTAGATCTGTGAATGTGCCTGGAGTCGTCTCTGCATCCTCTCACCCATTCTGTTGATAAATATCTCTGTTTCTGAGCCAGGAGGTTGGTGAGATAACTGGTGATACCTCATGTGATGCTCTTGATGTCTTCACTTACTTCTGGTCCTCGAGGTCTCTTCTAGTTTCATATGCGTTTTATAATTGTCTTCACTAATTATAATGGGTAGTACTATTGGTATCTTGATAGGAATTGTATTATAATATGTATCAGTTTGGGAATTATGGCTATTTTGAAAACATTGCTTCTTCTTGTCAAAGAACAGGGGATATATTTTCATGTTCTGATGTCCCCTTTAATCTTCTCTTACAAAGTGTTAGAGTTTTCATGCCAGTAGTCTTTACTTTTGCTAGTTCATAAATTTTTAATTCTTGAAACTATTGTGAATAGTATTGTTTTTAAAAAATTTATTTCTTGGTTAATTATTAGTGTACAAAAACCCTATGGATTTTTGTGAGCTGATTTGTGTGTGTTGCACTGCTGAATTTGGTTATTACTTCTGTAAGTCTTTTGGCAGAATATTTTCAGCCTTCTATTTAGAAAATCATGTCATCTGCAAATAAAAATTTAATTTCTTCCTTTCCTGTACATATCCCTTTTCTTTCTTTCCTTTGTCTAGTTTCTGTAACTAGGATTTTGAGTACTATATTGGACAGGAATTGTGATAGTGGATATCCTTGTTTTCTTCCTCGTTATAGAGGAAAAACTTTTCATTTCTTCTAATTCACATGATATTGCGAGTACACTTGTCATATATTATTTTTTTCAGAATAAAATAAAGTTCTTCTCTACTTATTTTCCTGATTTTTTATCATGAATAGATGCTGGATTTGTCAAAGGCTTTTTCTGAGTTTATAAAGATGACTATGTGATATCCTCATTTTGATTCATATGATGTATTACACTAATTGATTTGTGCATGTTGAACCATGCTCACATTTACTTACTACCATGTTTTCTGAAAGGAACAACTAGGTGGAAAATAATCAGTATTGAAAACTAGAGATAAAAACTGCCAGCCCCTAGCAACCTCTCCTCACTTTAAGTCCCCAGTATTCTCTTGCTTAGTAGCAACTCTTTAGGAAGGTACGTCATAGATTGCCCGATTGGAGCTGGCATTTTTCATCACTAGTTTTCATCGCCAATTATTTTCCAATATTTTTATGGAAAATAATAAGAAAGTATTACCCACCAGCAGTAGTAGGCATATTAATTCAGTCTTCTCTGTCTTCTGTTAAACAGTCATATACCTCCTGACAGCAACCTCTTCAGCAATGTTACTTGAACAAAGTGTGGTCAGCTACCATGTGTCGTTAACGTCACCTGAGTCTATTCTCAGGCCTATTTATATCCACTGAATCATATTGTGACAGTAGATCCAGGAAATCTGACTTAATAAGCTCCCTATGTGACTTTTTTTTTTTTTTTTTTTTTTGTGGAACCGGGGATTGAACTCAGGCCCTTGTGCTTGCCAGGGAAGCACTTATTCCACCGAGCCATCTCCCCTGCCCTCTCTATGTGACTTTTATGCATACGCAACTTGTGAAGGCTTCTCTAGTTAATATGAGACCCCAGTTCTTGGGTGCATAGTAGAACCACCTGCGATGCTTGAAAATGCCAGAGCTGGAACTTTCCCCTGGATCAGTTATATCAGAATTTCTGGAAGCACAGAAACTTATAACATGCTTTGTCTGTAGTGTACATCTAGGGTTGAAGACCATCCTTCTAGTCAATCAGTTCTCCATGGGGCTAATTCTGTACACTCACCACAAAATATTTGCAAAGTCTGGAGACATTTTGGAGATGGTGCCACATCTATACATAATACAAGAAGCAAGAAATCCTTTCCACTCCAACAAATGATTTTCTGGCCCATGTGTCAGTGTTACTGAGGTTGAGAAACTGTGCTATAATTCGTGCTCTATCTTAGTTTTGACTCCTCCATTTAAAACATCCTTGAATAAAAACAGCTTTGAGGATTACAAAGGTTTTCACTTTCAGAATATGAATCAGCAGGTGTAGGATCAAATTGAAAATATATCCCCAGGTTTTTGTTGATGGCACTTGGGTACTCCTGAAAGCTAAACTTCGAGATTCTCTAATCTTTTCATATAAATGCTCTTATCCTTCTGAGATTAGGGGCACACTGATGATTAGAGGTGATTAATAGGAGATGAAGAAAAAATAAAGTCTTGGTACAAATTTTCTGTATTTGAATTCTTTATGTATTTAGTACAGAGTCCACAGAGTCTCACTACATAGATCAGACTCATAGTGATCCTCCTGCTTTCAGCCTCCCAAATCCTGGGATTGCAGGTATGCACCACCATGCCCAGTCTCAATTACCATCTGTGCTCCTTGGAGGCAGGGCCAGCACAGCATGCCAGAGATTGAACCCTGGCCACTGTGTTTTGCCTAAAACACAGGTGCTTTAGTCCACTGAGCTATCTAGCTGGCCCTTGAAGTTTAGTTTAATTACCTATCTTGTTTTATATTTTGTCAATATGAAATATGATCTTGTTCCTTTTATTATTGAATATATTCACCTTTGTATATGTTCCCTTAACATAATCATATATTAATACTTTGCTTTATTTTTATAGTATAAAAAGAAAGGTGGAATATGAATCTGAAATTCAATCTTTACTGAAACTGACGGCAAAGAATAATGATTATCTCAAACATCTATACAAGGAGGCTTATCAAGTTGGTGCTGTTTTCCATGTTACCAAAAATAAAACAGATGAAATGGAACTTAAAATATCAGATGTGAGAAGAAAATTTAAGGTTATGTATCTTGGTGTTCTTCTTAACTATGAAAACAGAGTATTCAGCCTGAATTTTATTGAATTGGTCTCAATAACTTCTAATTTATGGATAAGTAGTCTAAGAATCACCTCTTTTGATGAATAAGAATAAAAGATCATATCTCTTCAAGCTTGCATAGGAATGGATGAAAATTCACCATTCCAAATCTTACATACCTATGTAAGATTATCCACGAAACACCTCTTGGAACACCAGGAGTGTAGGGCTTGGTTCTCATTCATGCCGTATATCTAAAGTATAATGAGTGTTGTGGTAGGAACAGGGAACGCTGAGATACACACTCGCATCCTTTGTTGCAAGTTTGCAGGAAGTACCTACATTGCATCTGTGACTTATTAGATTACAGGGTAGCAGTGTGCAGGTGACAGTGATACAAAAACAGCTGCTTCCGTACCTGTACCCCACTGCATTGTAAGAAGTATGATCAATAGTTCATACTCACTGTCATTTGTTGCAGTGTCAGCCCCATTTCACCGCATGTGGCTGTCCACTTCAAATGGCTCCTTCCGTGCATCACGCCTAACACACCTACACTTCTCTCTTTGGCATTTTCTTATTAAAAATTCATGAGTTGGGCTGGGGAGATGGCTCAGTAGAATAAGCGCTTCCCTGGCAAGTGCAAGAGCCTGAGTTCTATCCCCAGTTCCACAAAAACAACAACAACAAAAAACAAACAAACAAACAAACAAACAAAACAAAAAAAAACTCACGAGCATGAAACTGCTATGTAATTAGTACTCTATGTCATAAACCTGTTGTCTCTACCTTTAGTAAACATTGTCTGTGAAATATATAAACTGGAGACATTTAGTTTCCTTGGCAGGAAATGGTCTGTACTGAATGGCTGGGGTATAGTTTCCACTGAATCCAGCTGTTCAGTTTACTTGGTGAACTGTGCCTACATCTCCCAGTGAGTATTTCACTTGGTTCATAGTGTCTTTCATGTTTCAAAGGTGAGAAGTACGGTGAATATTGTGCATAGTAAAAATTAAACTTAAGGTTACTACATTTTAAGGATATAAAGCATATGATTATATATCCAATGTAATAATACAATAATAATGTATTATAATTTAATATTCAATGAATATATTTTTAAATGAGTTTTGTTTTTCATTGAAGATATCCCTAAAGACATCATCATCCACTTACTTCCCTACCTAACAATGTATTTTAATCTTATTTCATTTAAGCAGAAACACTTTATACTGCTCAATTGTATTTCCTATAACTGTCAAAAACTACATTTCCATTTGCACACATATTGCTTCATTTGTTTGTCATTCACTTATTCACATGAATTTTACATTACATTATCATTATTGTCACTAAATTTCTGAATTATTCCATGCGATACAAATATTGGCAGATTAAGTTCAAGTTTGGTATGACTCTATTGCACTTGCTATGATAATAAACTTTTTATTACTATAACTAAATTCTTGAGATAATCACCTTACAGGAAGAGTTTATTGTGTCTCATGGCTTCAAGATTTTCGTTCACATCAAATTAGCCCCATTTCTTAGGTCTTGTAGCAGCACAGTACCTCTTGTCAGGGATACATGGCAAAGAAATTCCACTTAACTCATTTTGTCCAAGAAGAGAAAAAGCATAGAGAGAACTGTATTTCGTGACCACCTCCAAGTCACCTAAAACTTTCTATTAGACTCTGTTTCTTAAAGGTTCATCATTGTCCTATATGGTCAACCCCAGATCAACCCTTCAAAACACAGGCCTTTGGGAATACTCAGTATCCAAACTATCGCACTTACTTTGCAAACCCAAGTAGAGTCATCCCCAAGCTGTCTTACTCCTGCCGAACTGAAGAAAGTGTTTTCCATGTTCTTCTCCCTTCTTCATGGTTCCTAAGAGATCCCTGGAAGGAACAACAGAAATAAATTTCTTTGACATTCCCAGTTACTGAAGAATCCTGCTTATATCTGAACCTGGATATAAGTGGCATTGAATTTCTATAGTGCAATGTGTACATGATTATCTGGGCCAGAGTAGCACTGGATTAAAATTAAATTTCTAGGTTGTCCCTAGACAACTCAGGTTTGTAGCAATTTGTATGCAGCTCCTGTCTGTGGAATGATCCTATTGTCTTTTGCTAAATGATTAATGAAAATCTGTGTACTATTCTTAGTCTATGCCTTATGTGTTCCTTGCAGATATATTGGTGGCTCTTGGTCTGCAACTAATCCTTAAGCCCTGTTATCCAGAAATTAATTATAGCAATTTCACTCTTGGGGTATTTCAGAGGAGTAAACTTTTGAAGGCTTAATGGTAGAATCTCTGAAATTTGTTCTCTCAAGTTAATGCATAATGAACTTATATATTAGGTGGCTATCCTGAACAATCAAGAGTAGATAGAAGTTTCTGGAAATTTCTAACTATAATAGATAATTAGTCTCAAACTTTCCAGTCTTCAATCCTAGTTACTGACCTATTCAGAAATGTCATGTTTGACCAAGTCCTAGGAAAGATTCACCAGTTGGGATAGGAGATAAGTCAGTGATTAACAGAAAGTCAGAGATAAGCCAGGAAGAGAAATGTGTGATCAATAAGAGTTTTCAGGCGGCAGCAAGATAACTCAACTGACTAAAGGCACCTGCTTAAGCAAGCTTAGGCAAGCATAGGAACTGAAGTTCAATCCCCTCCACCACATGTCATGTCACCCCACCTCCAGGGCAGCCTATGCCAGCCAGAGTCTAGGCATAGTGATGCATGCTTGTAATCCCAGTGCTGGGAAGGCTGAAAGCAGGAGGACCACCAAGAATCCCAGCTATGTAATGAGACCCTTCAACAACAAAATACATTAAAATAATAATAATAATAGAAATAATAATGTTAGAACGAAGCAGAAAAACATCTAGAATTGTGTTTAAAAATATATCATTGCACAATAAAATTTTGAAAGTTTTCAGTACATATTAAGTTTTCTTCATACTTAAGTTGAACACTCTTTTTCTGATTTTTGGATGGATTTTTCCTCATAGTACAACTCTGGTAGAAAAGCTAGCTCTTCATATTACTTTGACTCAAGATTAGAATCACAGTGCTAGAACTAAGTGGAATGTAGTAGAAAGGAATGAACAGAGCAGAAAGGAAGGGAGTATGCATTCCACAAGCATATTTATATAAAAATACATATGAATTTAACATTTAATTAAATTACTTTAATGTTTGCAATATTTTGAAAACTATAATCATCTCAGCTATCCTAAAAATATACTTGCATGATTTTTCCCCTTACTTCTTTTCTTTTTTCCCTTTCCCTCACCTTTGTCATTTATTCCTTATGTTCATTTTCTTTCCATTTTACCATATCTGTTATTCCTTTCAGGTTTTATTTATTCTTTCAGGTTCTTACAGTACAGAGACAATACAGGGTTTGATTTATTTCATCTGTGATTGTAGCCTCTAGTTGCATCCACTTATCCATAAGGGCCTCAAGTTTGTCTTTTTTTTTTTTTTTTTTTTTGTGGAACTGGGGATTAAACTCAGACCCTTGTGCTTGCCAGGGAAGTGCTTATTCTACTGAGCCAACTCCCCAGCCCAAGTTTGTCTTTTGTATAGGTGTGTTATACTCCATTGTATAAAAATAGAACATCTTTTTTATCCATTCCTCAGGTGATGGGAATTTTGGCTTCCAAGATTTGGCTATGACAAATTGTGCTTCTATAAACATGAATGCAAAAATAAAATAAATAAATAAAGGTGCACATATATCACTGTGGTATAACATTTTCAGTTCTTTTGGAAAAATATGTAGAAGGGGACTAGAAGGGTTGAATGGGGCTTCCAATCCTAGATTTTGGAGGAGTCTTCATATTGATTTCCATAATGGTAATACTAGTCCACATTCCCACCAGCTGTGGAGAATGGTTCTTTCTCCTCCGCCCCACCAGCCTCTCCAGCATTTGTTATTAGTTGATTTTTTTTATGACAGCCAATCTTTCTGAGGTGAAATGGTTTCTTAATTTTGTCTTAATTTGAATTTCTCAAATGACCAGTGCTATGGAACATTTTTTTCATGTATTTATTTGTCATTTGTATTTCTTCCTCAGAGAAGTATGTATTCATCTCAGATGCCCACTTTTGGATTAGGTCTTTGATTTTTGGAGGCTTGATTTATTTTAGTTCTTTTTTAAAATTTATTTAGTACAGCATCTACAGCGTTTTAAGTACACAAATAGGACTCATACTAATTCTTCTTTTTTCCACCTCCCAAGTCTCAACTGCAGTCTCAGCGTGCCCCAGAGACAGGACTGGCATGGCATGCAGGGGATTGAACCCTGGTCCCTGAATCTGCCTAAGCAGGAGCTTTAATCCACTGAGCTATCTGGCTGACCCTTTTAGTTCTTTCTGTATTCTAGATAGAAGTTCTTTGTCTCAGTGATTCTTTTGGTTTTTTTTAAGTTTTTTTTTTTCCAATTTGTGGGTTATCATTTCATTCTGTTGGTGATTTCTTTTGACATGCAGAAACTTCACAATAAGATGAGATTCTAGTTGTTGATTCTTTGAAGTACTTCAAATGCAGTTTGGTTTTGGTTCATGAATTCTCTGCCAACGACTATGCCTTCAAAATTTTCACCTACTTTCTATTCCAGTAGATTTAGCGTTTCTGATTTAATGTTTAGATCTTTTAACCATTTTGACTTTAGTTTAGTGCATGGTGATAAACCTGGTCTAGTTGTAATTATTGGCATGAGAGAGCCAGTTTTTCCAGCACCATTTGTTAGAAAGTCTATCTCTGTTCCAGTGAACCTCTTTGGCTCATTTATTAAAGAGAAGTTGGCTGAGTCTATTTGAACTTGGATTTGCATCTTCTCATTTGTGCATTGATCTTCTGGTCTGTTTTTTTTGTTTTGTTTTGCTTTTTCCAGAGCCGTGATGCTTTTATAGTGTAGTACATTTATAGACTTTCGAATACTGAACCATTCTTGCATCCCTAGGATTAATCCTACCTGGTCAAGCTGTATGATCTTCTTGATGATTTGCTGTATGCTATTTGCTAGGATTTAATTGAGGATTTTTGCATCTATGTTCATGAGGGAGATTGGCCTGTAGTTCTCTTCCTTAGTTGCATCTTTCCCTGGTTTTGATATCAGTATAATACTTGCCTCCATGAATGATTTTGGGAGGATTGCTTCCTTTTCAATTTCATTGAAGAGTTTGAAGAGCATAGGGATTATATCTAACATAAATTTATTCTACAATTCAAATATGAATCCAGCAGGATCGGGACTTTTATTTGTCGATAGGTTTTTTATTACATCTCGTGTTTCATTGGCTGTTATTGGGAAATTGAGAGTGGTTATAACTTGTTGATTCAGTTTTGGTAATGTGTACCTTTCTAGGAATTTGTCCATTTCATCTGTGTCTTCAATTCTGTGAGAGGAAAGATTCTCAAAGTAGCTATTGATGATCTTCTGAATTTCCACTGGGTCTGTGGTGATTAACCCTTTCCATTCCTTATTGCTTGTATTTGAATTTTTTCTTTCCTCT
>NW_004524579.1:9137609-9162099 GCF_000260255.1 Octodon degus | reverse complement strand
AAGCAGTTATTAATTCTTTCACTGCAGAGTTTTTTCTGATTGGGTTTCCTCCATATGTTTCTGTAGTTGATTCTTTACTTCAGATGCTATGAATTCAGAGATTTCTTTTTTTATTTCAGAAATCAATTCTGCTCTTAGTTCCTCTATACCTTTCTGCTGTTGCTTATTTACTTTCAGTGTTATTAATTCATACATTTCAGCTGAGCTAGTGTCCTCTGCACTTGTTCTGGGTGGGCATTTGGTTTCCTCCATATGTTTCTGCACTTGATTCTTTACTGCAGATGCTATTAATTCAGGGGTTTCTTTTTTTCTTTTCCAATCTGAGTTCCTCTATACCTTTCTGCAGTTGTTTCTTTATTTCAGAAGCTGTTGATTCATTGATTTCAGCTGTGTGGCTTCCAATTTGTTCTGTGTTGGTGTCCTCTGCACTTGTTATGGTGGGCTTAGGTCTGAGATTGCATTTTGCTCCTTGTTATTGTCAGTTTGAATAACACTGTCTTTTGATCTTTGTTGTAGAGTTTTGGTGCACTTATAACCTCAGCACTTACTGAAATTCATGTGCAGATCTACAAAGTTTGAATTTTTCCAATTGTGCCTGGCTTGAGTCTGGCTGCTGTGCTCAGCTCCTTCCTCTTGCAGACCTTGGGAGTGAAACTGTTGTGCCTCTCTGGTGAGATGTTCTGCTCCTTGACTAGCTGGATGGTTCTTTCCCCTACTCTTTGCAGGGACTGCAGCTGTAGAGTTTCATCCCAAGCCTGTATGCCAGGTCTGAGCTGAGTCTCAAGGGGACAAGGGAGCATAGGGGAAAGGGGAACTTCTCCCACACACGCTCTGGTCCTGGGCTAGGGCTGCATCTGGGAGTCCTGAGAACGCGGCAAAAGATCTCACTCACTAGGCGGGCATGGTGGGGGGTCCCAAGGGTGCTGAAGACGGTCTCACTTATGCTGCCTGCCTGGGTTTGGACCAGACAGGTCCCACGGGTGCAGGGTAGCAGAAAGCTCTCCCACACACTCACCAGGCTTGGGCTAGGGCTGGATCTTGAGCATGATGATTTTAATAAAGTAGCTTTGTAGTTTAATTTTGAATCAGGGATTGTAATACATTTTGCCTTGCCTTTATTGCTCAGGATTTCCGTTGTTATTCTAGGTCTTTTTTGGTTCCAAATGAATTTTAGCAATGTTTTCCCTAGAGCTGTGAGATATATTGGTGTAATTTTGAAAAGGATTGCATTTAATCTCTGTAACAATTTTGGAAGTATGGCTATTTTAACAATGTTAGTTCTTCCTATCCAGGAGCAAGGAATATCTTTCCATTTTTTGAAATTATCTTTGATCTATTTTTTTTTCAGAGTATTGTGATTTTCATTACATAGACCTTTTACTTCCTTTGTTTGATTAATTCCTAAATATTTCATTTTTCTGGGGATGCTATTTTGAAGAGTACTTTTTTTCTAATTTCTCTCTCAGTGAGTTTGTTATCTGTGTAGAGGAATGCTACTGATTTTTGGTGTTAACTTCATGTTCTGCTATGCTACTGAATTTGTGTATTAATTCTAGTAGCTTCTTGTTGGAATTTTTGGGGGTCTTCCAAGTACAGTATCATGTCATGTGCAAATAATGATAGTTTAACTTCTTCTTTACCCATTTATATTCCTTTTATTTCTCTCTTGTCTAAATGCTCTATCTAATGATTTCAGAGCTATTTTGAAAGAGTTGTGATAGAGGACATCCTTGTCTTGGACCTGACTTCAGAGTAAAAGATTTCAGTTTTTTCCCCTTTAGATTTATGTTGACTGTTGGATTATCAGAGATCGCTTTTATCAGATTGAGATAGAAGTCATCATTCCAATTTTCTATATGGCTTTGATCATGAGTGAGTGTTGGACTTTGTCAAAAGCCTTTTCTGCATCAAGTGAGATTATCATGTGGTTTTGGATCTGGTTCTATTAATGCAGTGTATCACATTTATAGATTTGCATATGGTTAATCATCCTTGCATCCCTGGGATGAATTCTACCTGATAAAGATGTATAATCTAAATGCTTTGCTGCATTCTATTTGCTTGGGCTTTATTGAGAATTTTTGCACCTATGTTCATGAGAGAGATTGGCCTGTAGTTCTCTCTTTTGGTTGAATCTTTCTCTGGTTTTGGTATGCAAATTGCTCACCTCCGGGAATGATTTTGTGAGAACTGCTTCATTTTCAATTTCATTGAAGAGCTTGAGGAGTATTGGTAATAATCTCTAAATTTCTTGTAGAATTCAGTTGTGAATCCATCAGGACCTGGGATTTTTCTTTTGTAAGTTCTTAATTACATTTTCAATTTCAATGGTTCATATTCAGTTTTGGTAATTTGTACCTATCTAGGTATCTGTACTTTTCTTCTATGCTATCCACTGTGTGAGAATAAACATTTTCAGAATAGCTATTGATGATCGAAAAATTTCCACAAGATTCTTAGAAATTTTCCCTTTTCTTTCCCTATTGCTTTAATTTGTGATTTTTCTTTCCTCTTTTTAATGAGGCTATGTTTTTATCAATTTAATTTAATCTTTCAAAGAACAAACTCTTTGATTCACTAATTCTTTGTAATATTTTTTTGTCTCAGTTGAATTAATTTTGCTATAATCTTTATAATTTCCTGCGCTCTTTGGGTTTTGGGCTTGGTTTGCTCTGCTTTTTCTAGAAGCTTAAGGTGTAGCACTAGGGTATTTATTTTTTATTATTCTGTTGAGATGATATGCATGTTCAGTACTATATATTTCCCTTTGAGGACTGTTTTCATTGTATGCAAAAAATTCAAGTAAATTATGTTTGAATTTTCTTTGGCTTTTAGTTATGTTTAATTTCATCTGTATGCCACTGGTTGCTGCAGAGGATGTTATTTAATTTCCATGGGTTTATGTGGGTTTTGCAGTTTCTTTTGTTGTTTTCTGTTGTGTTGCACTGTAATCCGATAATATGCATTGGATAATCTCTGTTTTCTCGCATTTACTTAAGCATGTTCTATGTGTTCTACTTTAGAGAAGGTCCCATGTGCAGACGAAAAGAATGTGTATTCAAATGTTGTTAGGTGGAGCACTCTGTAAATGTTCACTAAGTCCTTTTGTTCAAAGGTTTGGTTCACTTCTGCTAACTCTTTGCTGGTTTTTTTGTTTTGCTTTGTTTTGTTCTACTTGACCTATATTTTTAGATAAGGGACTATTAAGGTCCCCTGCTAAGATGGTCTCCTTGATTATTAGATTTTTTCATGTCCTTTTCCATTTGTCTTAAATGGTTGGGCACTCCCATGTTTGGTGCATACATATTTATTACTGCTATTTCTTACTCTTGAAATTTTCCCTTAACTAGTATGCAGTGATCTTCTTTATCTTGTTTAATCATTCTTGGTTTGAAGGTCAGATTATCTGTGAACAGAATAGCTGTCCCTGCTTTTCTGAGCTCCTGGAGCATATAGTATTGTTTTTCCATCCTTTGACTTTCAGCCTATGAATTTCTTTATGAGATAGATGTGTCTCTTGTATGCAGAACATTGTTGGATTTTGTTTCATGATTCTCTCTGTCAATCTACTTTTTCTAATTTGTTAATGAATTCCATGGTTATAATTGATATATATTGTCTTATATTTGTCATGTTATGTTCTTGCTGTTGGTTCTCTACATTTCCTGTGTTTAATTGCTATCCATGTTTGGTGGGACACTTATTTTTAGTCTACGAGGTCTCACTACACAAAATGCACTCATAGTGATTCTCCTGTTTTCAGCCTCCCAAGCGCTGAGATTATAGACCTGCACTAACACACCAGTCTCATTGGCTATCCCAGTGTGCCCCGGGGGTGGGGCTGGTATGGCAAGCCAGGGATTGAACTCTGGAAGTTGCACCTACCTACACAAGTGCTTTAGTCCACCGAGCTATCTGGCCAGCCTATTTGGTCAGATCTTTCTGTTGTCACTTTGATCACATTCTAGAATGTCTTTAATACTCTGTGAATGGTTGGTCTGGCCCTCATGAATTTCTTTGGTTGTTTTTTGCCATGGAAACATTTTGCCTCTCCATTAATCTTAAAAGATAGTTTTGCAGGGTAGATTGGTCTGGGCTGGAACTTGTTTTCATGTAGGACTTGAAATACTTTGCTTCATGCTCTTCTTGACTTGATTTATGTTTAAAAATCTGATGTTATTTTGATGGGTTTTCCTTTTTCTCTACTGGCTTTTAGTATGCTGTTCTTGTGCTGAATTTCTGGGACCTTGATTATTAGATGCCTGGGTGTAGATTTAATTGAATTGATAATGTTTCAAGTTCTATATGTCTCAGTTACTCAGTGTCAGATTGTTTCTCCATATTAGGGAAGGTTTCTGCTATTTCTTCTACCCATCTTCTTTTTCTGTTGTTTGTTTTGGCTCCTTCTTTCTCACTGATGCCAGCTAGACTTTCCTTTTTTTTTTCTTTTTTTAAAATTAATTTTATTGAGAAACAAATAGCAATGAAAAGTTTCAAAACAGGTTAGTAGGACAGTTACAATAATTAATACATTTCATATTATTGTCTTCGTAGTAGTTATTCAAATGATATCCTGTCCAAACACTATTAGTACAAATCTTTCTTCTTTTTTTCCATAATTTTATTGAGAAACAAATAGCAATGAGACAGTTTCAAACCCAATTGGTAGGACAGTTTCAACAATTAACACATTGCACACATTCTTCCTAGTGGTTATTTGCTGTACAAGATGCATAAATGATAACACTATTAGAACAAATCCCTCTATTCATTAAGAGAATGTAACAATATATCTATCCTAACCATTTTGAATACACAGATACAAAATGAACATTCATCTGTATCCCCTTTTTTGTTTAGTTCCATTATTTGAATAGTATAGGTGTGTTAACTCAGCAAAATATTCTAAAAGAGTCTAGTAGTCCATAATAGTATTGGATCTTGGGGCTGGTGAGATGGCTCAGTGGTCTAAAGCACCTACTTAGAACAAGCTTAGCAAAGCAAATGGACCGCGGTTCAATCCCCCAGCACCACATGCCAGCCAGCCTCGCCCCCTGGTGAGCTGAGCTGGCTACACACACACACACACACACACACACACACACACACATAAATAAAACAAATAAATTTTTAAAAAGTATAAAAAAATAGTATTGGATCTTCCGCTTCTTTGGCAATGTCAGAAATTGTTGGCCTGAGTCCCCTACAGCTCAACATAACAGCATGGCTTTACTTCTTATACTTCGTTTTTATGCAGCTGTTATTATGTTGTTCATCTTTGCATCATCTTGCACCTCTGAATTATTATGTCATGGAGCCTTGTTTTGTTTTGTTTTGTTTTTCTGTTTATGTATTTGAAACAGTATCTCACTATGCAGTTTGGACTTGTAGTGATTCTCCTGTTTTCAGCCTCCCCAGTGCTGGGATGACAGGTGTGCACCACCATGCCTGGACTCAGTTTCTGGCTCAGTGTGC
This sequence comes from Octodon degus, assembly GCF_000260255.1. Lineage (NCBI taxonomy): Eukaryota > Metazoa > Chordata > Mammalia > Rodentia > Octodontidae > Octodon > Octodon degus. Next base: position 9,156,624 of record NW_004524579.1, on the reverse strand, counting down.
CCTGGGAGCAGGGCGGGAGCAGCATGGGGGACTGGAGATCAAACCCTGGTCCCTTCACTTGCTTAAGCAGGCACTTCATCAGCTGAGCTAGCTCGCTGGCTCTGGATCCTCATTATTTTTAGCAGATTCACCCTTTCCTGATCACTAGCTGCAACGCTGTCTTCAAGGTCTGAATGTCTACACTTTCATTCAAATGGTTTTGCAAACTTTTAATGGAGCTTTTATTTTCCCTGTATATCTCTTTGAATCTGCTTTGTGTATTCTATTTCTTTCCTATATTGCTCCTTGAAGGTTTCCATCATTTCTCTAAACTCCTCTAATTTTTTACCAGTTTCTTCTGTAGACACACTTAGTAATTCTTTCATTATAGTTATTTCTTTTTTTAACCTGGAAGATTATTTCTGATCTTATTCCCTCTATACCATTCTGCAGTTGTTTTTTTACTTCAGTGTCTATTATTTTGAAGATTTCAGGTGTGTGACTACCTATTTCTTCTACGTTAATATCTCCTGGATTTGTTCTGGGTGCAATGCAGGTCTGAGAGTGCAGTTTGCTCCTTCATTTTGTCATTTTCTATCTCAGAAAGAACTATTTACTTTGATTTCTGTGATACTTTTTTGGGAAATTTTGATTTTATGTAGCTGCATTACTGCAATCAGAGCCTCTCTGTAGTGAATCCTTCTTTAGGTGTCTCTTAGTGTCACAGATTTTTGTTTTCTTGTGTCTCAAGATTTTGTCCTCTTTATTGATAGTGGGATATTGGTTTCTGTTTGGCACTGTTCCCCATTCTTTGGTACAGAGCTTTGGTGAGTTTGTTATCCAAGTGCCTCCTGATAATATTTCCCAAGGGAAAATATATGGTTAAAGCAGATATGGTACTCTATAGTATTACAACCCGTAATATTAATAACAGCAAGTATAATTTAGAATTTGACAATCTTTGTTAACTAATTTTTTTTATTTTAGACTGTAGGAGAAAATATTATATCTATATACCCAAGCAGATCTTAAATAGGGAATTAGTATACAAATTAGTTCCCTGAGTTCTATCAGGGCCTTGCTGTAGGTCTGAGCTTCTCACGGTGCCCCACTGGTCTAGCAGTTTGCTTCTGCTCACCAGGCCCAGGTGCAGGTCCCAGCCCCTCCTGCACCTGGTTCTACTGCACCAAAACTCAGTTAGCTGGGCTGAATTCCACCCACTGGGCCAGCTCCACACCAGGCCAACTCCCTCTGCAGGGCCACTCCTCAGTTCCTCTGTGGTGCCTCAAATTCTGTCCTCCTGGACAAATTCCACCCACTGGGCCAAACTTGGTCTGCTGAGCCAAACTCTACCCACTGCTGTATTTCTTACAGGTAAGGCTGACTACTATATTTGTTGATGTCTGAGGCAAGGTTTATAGGCCCTTTATTTTAGTAGAACAAAAGTCAGAAACTTCTAGAAAGCTTTGTACAGGATATACTGCCTTTCAGAACAGACCTACTTACAGCATTTATTGTTCAACCACCTTGCATTTGCATTGAATTCTCTGAACTTTGTTTCTGTTTTTCTCCTTCCTTTTCCACGTCAAATTTGCTTCAATTGAAAAAAGTCTGTATGTTAGAGTCAGGTGTTTCTCAGTGTGAATCCTGGTTCTGTTAATTATTTATTCCAAAAATACTGAAAATATAATTAACTTTTACTATTTCTTGTGTTTTAGAAAGTAGTATTCCCAATCTTTGCCTCTATGTGATCAATAAATAATATTGTATGTGAAACATTTAACCTAGAACCCGCCTAATGGCATGTTTTCAGAGGTCGTAGAGAAAAGTAACATAAATTCTCCATAGCATGGGGCTATCTTAGCTGTTAGGGTAAAATACAAATTTAACAACTGGCATATTTCACTGTGGAGTCTGTCTCCCGGTAAGTGTAATACATGTGTAGATGCTAAGCAACACATTGAAAGTAATAATAGCTCTGTGTGTGTGTGTGTGTGTGTGTGTGTGTGTGTGTGTGTGTCTTTGGGTAAATTACTTTTATATGCTATCTTCTTTTAACTCCCACAACAATCCCATGGAAAAGAATGCATTATTATCCTAGTTTTATATATGTGAAAAGCAGCATTTGATGATAGTAATGACATATTGATAACGTTTGTGTATCAAAGTCTCAAACTTAATATAAACTGTAACATTTTTGAAAAAGGATATACTGTATATGGAATTTTAAATGCACTCCTAATCTAACTCAATGGTATTATTGAAAAGCTTGATTATTTTTTAAGAAAATAACCAGGTAACAAAGATTAATAGTTTGTAATAGCGACTTGATAGTATAGTCTCTGAGGGCAACAAGGTTGCCTATTCTGTGTACCTAATTCTTAGTGCTTAAACAGTGCTTACAACAAAGTAGTTATTGTTTCTATAAATGGCAAATATGAACTTGAAACATAAGGCTGTGAAACTTAAAAGTGGAATTGTGTTTTAATAATAGAATAGTCATTAAGCACACATAGATAATTATAATTTCACTCAAGATTAAATTTTTAAAGAATTAATAGTACTTCTGCCTTACAGTGGCTGCTGTAAGACTTGCTAGACTGCATCGACCAAAGATAACTTCAAACTCAGAGCTTAAAAAAGAAATTAGACCAAAAAGGTCACAATTCTTAATTGCAGGATTGGAGAGTCAGACTACTTTAATTAATTTAACATTTTTTGTAGACTTCAAATATTCCTCTGCAAAATTATCCACCTCTGCATACAGCACGTTCACAAAAGAAAAAAAAAAAAACAAAGACCATATTGCATTAATTTTAAACACATTCGGGATGTGCCACCAGCGGACTTTCTGATAGAATCCTGGCCGCCAAACTTGTATTCTCAGGGGTCGAGGGAGATGGCTCAGTGGAATAGCGCTTCCCTGGCAAGCGCAAGGGCCTGAGTTCAATCCCCGGTTCCGCCAAATAAATAAATAAATAAATAAATAAATAAATAAATAAATAAACCGTCCAAAGCAACATGTGAGGATTGTTTGCACAATCCTCACACGTTGCTTTAGAAATTTAGTCTCATTCCTGCTCTGTCCTTGCTTAACACAAGCACTGCGCTCTTTCACAGTGCGCCTCTCTGCCCTTGCAAAGTAAGTAAAGGAAGCCGCCCCTCGACGCTGAGCGAGCACTGTTCATAGCGTTTAATGTGGCTTTGGAGAACACACTGCCTCGCTTCTGCACTTCAGGGGTCTTTTGTACAAATTCAGGAGTCTCTGCCAGAAAAATAGCTCTCTGCTGCCACCTTCTGGCTTTTGGTTGCCAAAGCCAGACAGCCAGCAGGTCAAAGGTGGCTGAGCTGGCTCTTTCTAGCATCTGTGTTGCTGTCACTGCTTTTCCTCGGGATTGTTTTGACCTTGTCAAAGTGATCTTTGAATGTCGCTTCCTCATTTTCTCCAAAACACAAGACTGAATATCACGACAGAGACATTGTAGCCTTCAGGGCTCAATATTCACTTCCTAACGCTTTCCAAAATATTTTGCTCACCTCAGCTCTAGAAATGTAATAGTAAAGTAGTAACAGCAGAGATCGTGGGGTCTCTGTCCCCGGGGGTGACCCATCAGTCACCTTCTGGCTGCTGAGTAGTCCCGGTAGAAGCTTAAGGGAGTTTCTGGGCAGACGACCTCCCTGCAGGGTGGGGCTGCTGGGTCCCCTGACCTGCAGGTAGCAGTTGTTCCTGGTGAGGGAGGAGAGAGTAACCAGGGCAGCAGGCGACTGGCCCACAGATGGGGATGTGCTTGCCTGCCGCGCCCTGAGCTTTACTGACAACGCCTGGCCTTCCTCCAGCTGAGGAGAGAACAGAGCCCGCAGGATCCAAGCCCTTGTCTCAAATTAGAGTTAAAAAGTGGATTTGGAGCTAAGGGATGATAATCAGTACCAGGCCCAAATATGCAAATATCCACATGCAAATTTCTGTGTGTCAGTTGGTTGGTGCATACCCTTGAAGCCCACTCTGCATTTATTTGTTATAAATTCAATCTCCTCAGGTCATAGAGTCCCTTCTAGATTTAAAATATTTGTCTTCCATTGCAGTGACTTTTTGAAAGCACATGGGCCACTTGACAGAATTTCTTTCAATATGAATTTATCTTTGGGAAACAATGTTATCCAGTTTTAAAATTGTGTCTAAACCTTTTCAGTTTTATAAGCCTATCTGAAATGTATACCTATCATGGTAGACGTTTTTATTTTATTAGTGATATTAAGTTTGACCATTTGTTTAAAGTAGCACATGTCTTTATTCCTGAATTGCAAGTAATAAGTAACTATTTTAAAAATATTCATCTTTTCCTCAACAAATATTCAGTCAATGGACTTAGCCCCCATTTATGATTCTTATTTTAACCCACTATTGGGACATACGTGACATGACAGTACTCCTGGGCTTTCATTCCCGGGAGTGGTGAGTAACTTGAAGAGCTCAAACAGCTGGGCTCAGCTGGGTCACAGACCACATCCCTGGACAATACTGTCCTTGTGTGGTTCCAATACGGGTTTGTACTGGAGGTTGCTGCAAAGCCTGGTCAGAACCAGCCTCCCTCCTTTCCTGCCTCTCTCCCACTTCCCCTCATCTCAGGACAAACATCTTGGAGTCCTTGTCTTGGCATTTATTCCAAAGAAGCTATTTAATAGTGAGAATTGGGGCAACTATTGCATTCTAATGGACCTCGAGATATGAAGTATATTTTTATTTTTAAACTAAAACATATTTTTTAGTTTGAAATGCCCTGAGACTTTTAATTTATGACCTAGAGTCCAGAAGTTGTTTTTGTCAATTATAAACCCATTTGTTCAAGAAATTAACCATTCATCAAGTCTTATGTACTGAACACAGCACTGGACACTGCAGCACTAGAGGGGGGAGCTTACTGCCAAGTGCTGTAGGTTGCGCACAAGCTGCAGTCCTACTCACGGAAGAGTTCATGACGCCCACTTTTCATCTTGGCAAGTGGGTGACAGTAGATGCTAAGTACCCCAAAGCCTCTGACATCAGCAGCTTAGTGCCATTTGGAGATGGTAGAAACTTTAACTGGTGGGAACTGAGGGTGTGGGTCCTTGGGAGGGAGCAACTGTGGCTCTGGCCTCTTCCTCTTTTTCCCATGGCTTTCATTCATGAGATGGGCAACTTGCTCCACCCCGAGTTCTTGTCACAATACACTGCATCACAGGTCTGAAAACCAGAGTGCCAACTGACTGTGGACTGGATCTTCTGAGAATATGAGCCAAAACAAGACCCTTGTTTCTGTGAGTTTATCTCAGGTCGTTGTTACAACAATGGAAAGATGAATAGCTAACTAGCCATTTTGCTAAATGGATATGATAAATACCTAATACACACATACACACACATGCATACACATGCACACACACATGCATGCAATGCACACCCACACAGGTTAGCTAACCTTCCCACAGTGTCATGCCATCTACTTCTCAGCAGATCTAAGCCTGTCCTTATTTTGGGAGGTCCCAATGTACACAGGTTTCCACTAACATGGAGTCCTACAAAGGAAGAAGTTCTTGTAGGTAGAAAACACTCCGAGAATGTGTCTGACATACTACCAATTCCCAACAGCATCACCTGTCTTACTAAATCAAGAAACCATTCCCAGCTACTGTTACTCTGTCATTCTTTAGCTTCTCCCTTTCAGTCTTTCTAGTGATTGGCCAATCCTTGTTTTACTAGGAGACCATACTCTAATGCTTCTGTTATTCAACTTCTTCCTAATTTATGCTCATTTAATGCAGATCCTTCTGAGCAGCTACAAAATTCATATTTTATAATTAAGGCAGCACGTCCCTAGATAGAACTCAAACTCTCCCAGCAGATTTCAGTGCTAACTATAGCATCTTTAGCAGACTGGCTCTTCTTTCTCTTGGAACTGGCCTCAATCTCTATTATAGGAAGCTGAACAACAGAATTCAGAGATATCTCACTTGTCCTTGTTTGTGGTAAGGGTAGTAGCCCTGCTAGGAGAGGGGCACAAGAGGGTCAGAAGACTATCAGCGATGGCGAACCTTTTAGAGCTGTCAGTGCCGACAAACAGCCTGCTGCATCCCTTGTGCAATGGGTTCACTGCCCCAGCTCTACACTAAATATCCCTCTCATTGTGAAGGGCCTTGAGAATCAAGGTGTTACCAAGATGCTAACTCAGTGTGATAAAGTCCCCAAGATCTCAGTCAGATTGTGGGAATTGATGTCCCAGGGGAGCCACAGGCCTGGGAAAGAACATACCAGCTTGGCATGCCTGGGTCATTCATGTTGTCTGTCTCATTTCCACCATATGCCAAAGGGAAGGATAGTAGCTATGTTCTGGATTTCATAGTGAAGTTAAAGCCAGGTAATTGTACAGATAGACATGCCGTGCATTCCAGCCATCGCTATTAGTCATCCGGAAGGCATTTTGTCAATGGGGGCTCCTGTGTGTCTGTTCTGCTTCAGGGCCATAACGGCTCAGATTCACAATCAGGAGGCTCTTTGCTCAGAGCCGTTCACCTTCATATCCAGCAACTGTTATACCTGAGGGCACCATGCCACCTTAGTCCTACTTGGGGCAAATTTGAAGGCCCAGACCTTCCTCTAGGCTCCCTGTGGGGTGCATTGACATTGTCCTGGCAATAAGAATGGCAACTCAGCCTACCTGTCTGTCTGTCTGTCTGTGCAGCTGCACATTGTACCCCTTCTGTGCACAGGTGTTGGCACCAAGGGTGTGCCTGATTAAATACCCTGTACACTCACTAACCTGCACTCCAGGTTCAGCCATGCAGCGACATCGCCTGTGACAATAGGATGGGAAAAGGGGGGTCACTTAGATGTGCCAACTCTGCGGCCTAAAATCTTTGACCATCAGAGTTGAGCTCATTCATCTTCGGTGCTCTCTAGGCTGCCTTGGAGGTGTCAGTAACTCAGCAGCCCAACTAGGATTTGTGTGTTGGTAACAACCTCAATTGGTTTTATATAGAGACAGATTTCAAATTCATATTTCTTTCTTCCAAACAATACTTTTTTTCAAGTTCTTTCATTTTCTTACCTTTCTTCATCTGCTACCTAAAGTTGCTTTTAGCCTTACAACCATAATTTCTTTTCCTGGAACTACTTAATTCATGAAACAAAGTCATTTAAACATAAGTTAGTCTTCTAAGATCTAACACTTGAAAAAATTCAATGAATGCATTTGAAGAGAGCAGACACTTATTAATCTATATTTGTAGCCAGACTAATCTCTATAAAACACTTTAACCTTCACTACTTTTTTATGAAGAAAAGATATTACATGACCCAATAGTTGTTCACATCTCAAGCTCCATATCTTACCATTTACCAACTCATCACACACACACACACACACACACACACACACACACACACACCTTTTAATTAGTGCCCAACAAAGGTCAGATGTGGAGCTGTATTTTGGAATATAATTATTTTTTCAGTCTATTGAAGTACTTTAAATTTTGTTTATGTCTATGAAATATTTAATAAATTGATAGAATTCTAGTCTATTAGAAGACTGCTAATTTCTTTTAAATTATAAACATGTCATAGCTTTGCATATAAATGTAGGTATATTCTCAGATAAAGTATTATTTTATGAAGCTGTCATTTCATGTACCAGCTTTATGATTTCTCCCCCTTTGGAATTATTCTTTTTATTTAGGAAAGCATAGTGTTAAAGAGCTCTTAAGCTGAATAGAAGAAGTGTTGGAAGAGCGTTGTTCACTCTAATTCTTTATTTTCTCCCTCTGTCCCCTGAGATATGATGGCATATTCAGGAGTGAATAAGGGAACGGGACACATGTCTGCACCTCTGTCTTTGTGAAGCTGCCTGCTTCTTTTGAATTCAGAGAGCAGCCTAAATCCTGCTCAATCCTTCTCTCATAGAAGGCATTCCAGGCGGGCGGGAAGATGGCTCAGTGGAATAAGTGCTCCCCTGGCAAGCGCAAGGCCCTGAGTTCAATCCCTGGTAAAAAAAAAAAAAAAAAATGCTTTCCAGGATGTAATCATAAACTGGAAGAAACTTTTCAACTACTTCTAAATCTTGTTTTAATGTGATAATTTTAAGCAAAATTAGCAACAGAGAAAAGATTTTTCCTAATTCTTTTCCTTTCTTTTTGCCTTCTAACTTTTACAGCATAATTTTTTGAAGGGGTTGTTCTAGTGAACCACACTTCACAAATTTAACTCTTGAATTGTCCTTGCCTTGTCTTCAATGTTGAACTTGCTCATTGTGGAATGTAATGTAAAAACAATTTCATAGTTTTTTAAAAAGTAACCAGTGAATAACTAGATTTCACTTTCTGAGTATTTCAGGGTTTTTCTGTATGTGCTCAGAATGGTAAGGTAGAAATTTAGTGAAACCAAAATTCTGCAGTCCAAGGTTTTTAATAATTGTATAACACATAAGCTATAAAATATTTTACTTCATAAGCATAGTAAAATGTATCTTGTGTTACCAAGTGCCATTAAAATATTTTGACATTCTGTGAATATCGTTTAAAATATACAAATTATTTCATACAATACAGGCCAGAGAAGACTTCCTGAAAAGAATCATTCGAGGGAAAGTGGCTGCTGGGATGATAATTCAGGTAATACTAATTTGGCTTCAATATTTTATTCTCCCTTTAATTTGCATTTTACTTAGCATTTTAAATTTGCTTGTAATGAGGCGTCTTGTCACTGCTTGGCTTGCAAGGCAGCAGTTTTCTCTCCTTTGCTGATGACAGTTGCCCTCTGTGTACAACTAGAAGTGTCTGATCATGCATAAAGAAACTGACCTCCCATACACATATCTCATTTTGTGGCTTAATGGGAATTTCTGCCAGTCTAGCGAGAGGGCAGTGGATGCTTATTCCTGTGTCTAACTCTTTACTCTGCTTTGTGATGATGTTATGTTTTCTTTATTTTTAGTGTCTCTCACTTGAGCTTCTTTATTTAACCCTGACAGCAAAAAATATGCTACAGTGGTTTATACAAAGGTTTTGTAATAAAAGGCAGCAAAATTGACATCAAGTTTTAATTCTTATCTACCACCTGCACACCTTATGGATATGCCAGTTGGGGTTTGTGACTCATGCCATGGTTTCAGAAGGCTCCAGATTTAGAATCAAAGACAATCATAACGTGATAATAGCCATGACCATGATGGTGAGAAAAATGGAGAAAACAGTTCAAAATATTGGTGGTAGGTGAGGTTGTCTGCACTTGTTTTTTTTAAAAACAAAGACAAATCTTATAATTTATTCTGATAGGAAATTTGTCATTTTCAAGCATGTAGCAACCAGAAATTTCATCTTCAGCTCCATATAGAAACCAGAAGTTTCTCTATATGAATTTTTGAAAATGACAAATTTCCCATGTCATTTTTACCCATGTACACCCAATAATCCCATAGATTTTCTATCCATAGATTGCCTAATATTTTGCTATTAATTTCCTGCTCACTAGTCTTCCTTGATATTAGAGGGAAGGAATTGCATATATCCAAAACGTGTTGCCAGTATATTCTGTAACTTATTGTCTTCCACTACTTACTTAAGAATTTGTGGTTTTTATTGTCCATTAATTTTTCTTTCATTTCATCAGGTACTGTTTGTGTGCTCTTTAAATATTCATTTATGCCCTTTGCTTTTTATCTGGTGGATTCTCTTGTTTTATTTTCAAATAGCAGCAAAGGTGATCGCCTAATACAGGGTAAGAGCTTAATCAGTGGTTAGGCAAATAACGACTGAATTAATCATGTTGAATCTCTGCTTACAGAAAAATCTCTATGCCATTCAGGAAGACCAGTCACTTGAGAGGCAGAACCTCATGAAAAAGAAAGCAATATATGCACTCACACTGGCCGAAATACTGGAGCCTCTACAGAAATTAGAAAACGATGCTGTGAGAATCAACGAGATGCACAAAGAACAAGCTGAGGTAAGTATTTATTGTTACACCGGAAACTAACTTGTAGGAGCCCTTCGGATGGTAACTCAAGTATGTGAGTTTGCATTATTGTTTGGGAAATTGTGACTTCACATAGAAAAGCCGTGGACCCAGTGATCTTTCAGGACCACCCTACTGACCTACCAAGGCACTTTCCTTCAAGACCTATTTGAACCTTATGCTCTCATAGGTTACTCAGAAAAAGCAGTTTTCAAATGGGTGAGCAGTGATTTAGCTGTTTTAAATTTAATTTAAAGTCTTCACTACTTCTAAATGGAATGCTAAAGTTAAGTTCACTGAAATGTAAACTATAAGGTATCTTGATATTTCATGGTAAATGTTTGATGTATCTGGAAATTACAGACAGCTATGGTGAAAAATGAAGGAAATGTTGCTAAAATATTTTCAAAACTGCAAGTTTATGACAGTAACTGATATCACTAGCCCTTCCCAAAGAAAAGTGATAGTAGAAAAATATGAACATACCCTATCATTAGTCTTCTGGAGAAGTGGAGGGAGTGGTAAGAGCTATATATTCTTTGCTTTCCTTGCCAGGAGTACATACATATATTTATTGGACTACTTTGGCAACAAGTTTTTTTTGAAATAGTAATGTAACTTCATACTCCTGATCATTAATAGCTTTCTAAATATCTTTATTTTTTAGAAAACTTGTGTTGGTATTATAAATGTTTATTTGGATCTTCAAAGCCTCCCGAAAAATAGCCAAATGGAAGTGCATTTGTATCATGAACTAGAAAACAGCTGAGCGTACTCAGGTTATGAAGCATGATACAAGAACTTTTGCTAACTCTCCACTAGGGTTTATGAATTCTGCCTTAACAGCTAACCAATAGATTAGCAGTAGTAATACCCTGTGGGATAAATGATTGGAGCAGTGGCTCCCCCTTCCATTAATGATAGAAATGTATTAATTACTTCAGAACGCTTGTGGAAGTTTCCGAGTATAACTAATCCAGAAAAGATTAATGGCTTGTTTCTCCTTATCTTAGAATAGACATGGTTTTATACCTTTTGTAGTTCAGGAAGCATTTTTTATTTTATCATATTTAACAGTTAACAGATTATAAGTCATCACTGAGCACAAACTCTAGAAAAGAGCAAACTCATACACATTGTGGTAATGATAACTGGTGACTTGTATTTGTAACTTGAATTTTGTTTGAAATATTTTAGATATCATAATGAAAAAATTATAATTTCTATGGAACTTTGGGGTTTTTTTCCTTGATTTACAGTGGTTATATTTTGTTTTTTTTAAGAAGTGCAAATAACATATTGGGAGTTTAGATATTGTGGTGTGTTTCTGTTAGTCATGTGTAGTGGTTCTTTCACTTTATTTACCAAAATAAACATTGTCAATAAAATAGCCACTTAGTTATTATTTGGTCTAATCCAGCATAATTGAAGTATAAATGTTGCATGACTTAATATCTGGATGTCTTCTAGCTTCTCAGTGATGTATTGCAGAAGGAAAACTATGTTAAAAGAAAAGTGGTACAAACAAAGAATAAATTGCAAAGAAAGGAAAAGAAAACTCGTCATAAACTAATAAGAACCGAGGTGAGAAATGTAATTTCAAAAGGAAATGTTACATTTACAATTTATTCACATAAGTGAAAAAGAATCAAGCTAGTTTAATTTTAGGTGCTGTTTGCATTCCTAATTGTTTGCATAAACGGCCTGCAAGAGGGCGAGGGACTGTGCACTCCTGCCCGCAGTCTCTTGTCTTTCCACTGGTCCACTCTGTCAAGACCTCGCCCCTCATCGGGATAAAATACAAATCAAGATCCAGACCAGATAGATGTGTGTAGAAATCTGCTGCTTTCTACATTTGCCACGCTGGCTCCTAATGCGTGGAGATTTAAGGGAAACATGAAGAAGAACAGCGAAAACAAAAGAAAGAAGGAAGGACAGAGGAAGGAAATGAAGAACGTTTGTTTGTCTCCAAAACTCATGCATTGAAAAAATCTACAGTGCAATAGTACAGGGAGGTGAGGTCTTAGGGCGGAGTAGAGGTCGTGAGGGCCCAACTGTCATAAATGGTACTGATGTCCTTATAAAGAGGCCCGAGGGAGGCTGCTCACGTCTCCACCACGTGAGGACCCCCAGGGGGCACCATGGAGGGAGCGAGGGAAGGAGGGAGGGAAGGGAGCAGGGGAGAAGGGAGGGAGGGGAGAAAATGGAGAGAGGGAAAGAGAAGGAAGAAAGGAAGAAGGAAGGAGGGAGGGAAGAAGCAGAATGGAAAGAAGGAAATGTGGGAGGAAAGAAGGAAAGGAGAAAACAAAGTAGCACGTGAACTTGATGAAGAGTCGCATGATTATACTTTTTTTGTTTGAAGCTGAGAGATGCCATTATATTTTTTTAAATTTTTAAATAGAGTACAAAATAGTAATAAAAATTAGAAATGATACAGAATTTCACTAAACAAAATAATATGAATTTGATGGTAGGTATTTGTTGTATCACATAATGGGTGGAATCTTTTATGCTACCATTTAACTGTAGCTACTGTTTCACTCCATATCTACCAAAGATCGCACTTGAAACTACCAAAGATCATATTTAACATAGATATGCTTATAAACTAGTAAGCATTTTATTTTCAGATACCTACTTTGAATCATTAATGTAAAATATTTAGTTTAAAATGATATCATAACATATAGGTTAACATTCAAAAAGGGAAAAGTTAATTTAAGAGATGTACACAACTCTTTAAATTTTCAGACAGTTACTAGTATAGTTCAGGTTTTGGAAAGTATCTTCAGTTAAATTCTCAATTATATGATACCCTATTGGAGCTAAAGCTCACACATGATGAATTTCATGAAGAAGTGCCGCTCAGGGAAAGAAGGTAATTTTGAAAGAGTTTTACTTCCACTTCTTAAAGGACACTGTGGCCTGAATTCCACTGGTTCCCTGTCAGCTCCAAGCCACACTGCTCCTCCATGCCTCTTTTCTTTTCTACAAAACAGTCATCATCAACTACACCTGTGCTATTTGGCTCTTGTCTATCTCTTCCCGTAGCTGTGCAGCTGACATTCTGTAACCTATCAGGTTGACAAGGCCCAGACCCACTTCTTCCAACGAAGGTGGGGATGTAACCCAAAGTTGCTTGGCAGAGTCACCATTCTTTGTAGCCACCAGATGGAGCAGGAAACAAAAGAGATGCCTTAGTTTGTCTGACCAGGTGTGAGCACAAGCAGGACAGCAGAGTGGAGAGATGGGAGGCGATCCGGGGTGCACTGAAAGATTGCCAAGGAGAGCTGCGGGAGGACAGAGGGATAGGCTAGCAGTGCATGAGATTGTTTAGGACATAAATACTATACATGAAAAAGCTAGACGAATAAGGGCATTGGAAGTATTAAGTGAATGGTCTCCACTATTATTATCATTATGTAATTTTAAGTTGATTTTTTTACATTAATGTTTAACATTTTAAAAACAAACTCTATATCTGCAAAGCAAAAGGATGATGATAGAATGCTATGCCTTGCATGACTACAAGTGGCTCAGTATAGAAGCACCAAGAATGCTATACTTGCTATGGAACCTCATTAGAAGGAAACTAAACCTGTCACCGTATTCAACAACACTGATTAGCATTTCTTAAGTCCTAATTATTCCTGTTTGTGTACAGCCAATGCTATGAACATCATTTCTATCTTCTCATAACTTGTTAGAAGACAATTTTATCTTTCAATTCGATTAAACTCCATTCATGAACCAAGTTAAACAGTATTCCTGAATTTTTATTAGGTTTAACTTCAGTGTAAGGGCCAGGGAGATAGCTCAGAGAATAAGCACTTGCCTGGCAAGTGCAAGGGTCTGAGTTCAATCCCTGGTTCCACCAAACTAACAAACAAACAAACAAAAACACAACTTCAATGTAAAACTTAGGTGTGGAATCTCAACTTATGGTATTTGATTACACAAAAATGTGTTAATCAAATTAAATAAAATTTTTAAAAATAATCTGAAACATTTTAGTCTCAATATAACTTTTTCTAATATTTTTGACAAGGTTTTGAAACAATAAACTAATAAATAAAATTATATATTAATATATTGACTGCATTTTGAACATCCAGAACCTTCCAGGCATAGGCATGAAGGTAACATTTTGTGAATAAATGTTCCCCTTAAAACTAGGGAAAAACTAGCCCCAAAATGTAGCCAACTTACAGAGACACTGTTTTTAGGACTCAATTCCCACTTACTATGGTGATACTTAAACATCATTAAAAGAGGTCCAGGGCCAGTAAGATAGCTCAGTGGACTAAGTGCCTGCTTAGGCAAACTCAGGGACCAGTGTTCGATCCGCAGTCCAGCATGCCACACCAGCCCCACCCATGGGGTGCACTGAGCCAGCTACAGAGTCGGGGCGTGGTGGCTCACACCTCTAGTCCCAGTGCTGGGGACCCTGAAAACAGAAGGATCACCACAAGTTGGATCTGTATAGTGAGACCCTGTACCAAATACATAAATAAAAAAAAAGAGAAAGAAAGAAAAGAAAAGAAAAAGAGGTCCAAATAACTACGCAAGTTTCCCAGCTGTTGCTACTCAGGATGTGTAGGTGTGTACTGTTGACTGAGATGGGTGTCATCAGTTTCTCCTCTCCACACCCAGCCCACCAGGGGAACATTTATAATCTTTCTGGTGCTGTGGAAGGAGACCTGCTGTCTGTCCTTACCAACATGTTACTCATGCCATCTAGTGAAGATGCACAGACACCATTTTGATTTCACTGATGTTTCACAAAAGGTCATTACCTTTTAGGATGTACTAGTGCCACAGAAGGACACTAGAATTTACTAGTACCACTTCCACCATTGACTAAAGTGGCTATCATGGTCCAAACTATAGACTGACCTAATTGTTCTGAAGCCTTCTTAGTTTTCCATGACAGTTCTTGGTTCAGACTTAAGAGTCAATTTTGGAATTTGACCTAACAAACAAGTTTTATGATAGATAACATGTGGCACCCAAAGTTGTCCAACACTTTGGCTCTGGTTACTTAAATCTATACATATGTCCTTGTCCTATACCATTAGATTAACTGACCCCCACCCCAAACAATAACATAACACCCCACTAGAACAATCAAAGAATCATATGTAGCAACCTTTCCCCTACATTGTAGTATAAGAGAAAAAAATCTCTCTCATTTGTTACTAGAAAAATTCAAATCTGTCAAGGGGAAAAAGAACAAAGTGAAAATAAAAATTGACATATTGCACTCAATGTATTCCATCTTAGACTAACAGCAATTCTTTGTAGAAAATAAGACTAAAAGATTAATCTTAAAATCTATGAGTAGAGAAAGGATTATGGAACATATGGGGGAAAATAAGAATAATTGAGATTTGTTGGAACAGCTGGGAAAATAACAGTAAGAAGAATCAAATCTGGATGTGGGGAAAATATTCGTTAAACACTCAGTCAGTAAGGCAGTCAGTCAATATTATCACCAGCAGTTAAGAAATGGATCATACAGAAGAGATTTGCAAAATCAGAATTTCCACTTAGGACTGCACAGGTCCACTGCGGCACATCGTGTTAATACTAAGTGTCAGCTTCTTTTGTTGGAAGCTACCCTTAATCACTGCCAACATGCGTGGTACATGTTTGGAAACCAGTGGCCACATGTTTGTATCTTGAGACAAACTGTAAGATAGTCACATGTGTGTGTGTGTGTGTGTGTGTGTGTGCATGTGTGTAGAGGGGATTGTGTAGAACAAGCTTGCATACAACCAGTGGAAGAAAGAAAAATTTTACCTCACCTTTTACAAAAGTTGTTAGTTGTAACAGTAGAGAACATAAACCTAAGTTACTCATGTTGAGAAAAAGCTACTATTTGCTTTTAATTATTCACAGAGCCAACATAATTGTGTCACTAAAGTACAAAGGTTTGAAAATCTAAGTCTTAAAAAAAAATCCTAAATTTTTTTCAGAGCAAACGCTCATTAATTTTTGAAGAACTACAGGCTACTAAAAGCAAAACAATCCTTTTTAATGCAAGAATACGTGAAATGGGAAAAGAATTACAACAGAAGAAAGAGGAACAGGAAGGTGAAGAAGAGAAACTTGAAAATTTAAAGTAAGTACTTAATATTATGAAAAAAGTAATTATGTTTAAAATATTATTGACAAAGCGAGGTCAAATTTCCAGATTTAAAAATTTCTTCTTAAAATGGGCCATTACTTTGCATCAGAACTCTATGTGGAAGTACGTGTGTGTATTCAATCAGCTTTTGGTTTTATCAGCATAATTATATATAAATTACTTTCATTCTTCATTGCTGCGTGAGTTTATTCTCTCTGAAATAACAGGAATGTGCAGTGGCTTAGATGGGGATTGGCTCTCATAAGCCTCTTGGAATCAGAGCCTCAAAAAGTGATTAAATCAGGAAGGTGCGAAGTGTAGATGTTCATAGGCATTAAATGTAAACAAGAAGTTGATTACAAAATTCTAAAAACAGAGCTGAGTGTCGGTGAGCACACTATAATCTCTCCACTGGAGGGGCTGAGGAAAGGATCCTGGCGACTTCTAGGTCAGCCTATACTTCCCAGTGAGCTCAGGGTCATCCTGTACTGTGTGACAGGTAGCCTCAAAAAATAGACAATAAATAAAACAAAAAGTCTGAAAACAACCATAATGAATCAATTCTGGTTCTGTTGTTCACCATCTATTTGAGGTTATACAAGTATTGAACATGGGAATGTAGATTCCCCCTTTACAAGAAACTAATTATTGCTTCATAGTTTTGTGGATTAAATGAGATAGTATACAAATACCTTTACATTGTAGCCCATCCCAAAATAGTAGCCTTGCTGCCTTGCGCTAACTTCACACATGATTTAGTTTTTCTATTTTCAGTAGAGCTATTACCTAATGTGGACAGCAGTGAGGCTGTCCTGAGCTTGTACAGCTGTGCTTGTTCTAGATCGTGGATGCTCCTTACATTGCATTATTTCTTTAGCATATTTATTGTTGTCCTGATGTTTTCGTGCCTGTATTATTCCTTATGTAACTACTAACCTCATCGTATATGTTGTTTTACCTCCATCGACTGATGCAGTTAATTTCAAATAAAAGCGCACATACTCCTGCACTGAGAACACGGGTACACCATACCCTTAGGCCCTTGGAAGGACCGAGAACAATCTTCCTAGGTCTCTCGGTTCTAAGATTTTTCAATGTCTTTGAAAGTATCATGAATATATTTCCCAAAATAAAATGAATTGATCAGTGGGACCTGAAATTCTTTCTCCACAGAAATGTATTTTTAACTATGAAATTTAAAAAGGAACAAGCCCAAGCTGTGTTTGATCATCTCATGGAAGAGAAAAAAGCCTGTGAAGAAAGAATCGCTGACGAGGACAAGGCATTTAGAGCACTCTTTGCTATGAGGCAGAAGACCCTGGCAGACATTAAAGTGAGTATTCTTTTGACCATTTTAACATGAAGGAAATACAGTGATAGTCAAATTGGCGATAAGTTTGAGACATTCAATTTTAATGTGGAAATAACAATAATGTATAGATTTTTGAAATATTTGAGAATTTGTTAGCATAATAAATATAGTACTTCATTTTAACTGTACATAATTATGTTCATTAATCATATTGTATTTTTAATGCATTTTATAAATATTCTCCTTTTATTGTTGTGTAGGTTTTTTTTTTTTATTCCAGTACTATTTTTATATGTTTACTGGAGATGTAAGAATGGTTCTATTTTGTTTCTGAATAAATATATTCTGGATGTATACCTACCACCCTTATGAGAAAAATTTTGCCCAGTAGTTTAATGATACTGTATATTTGCTTTTATGAAATAGGAAAATTATATGATAAGATATATCTTTTAAAGCTGAATTTTTTTTAATCAAACTTTGTAAAGACCTATATCACAACATTTTCAATATACTGCAAATTACGCACATTGAATTCAGTGATGCCCATCCAGTTTTACATTTTGCAAAGGTTTTGTACATTCAATTATAATAAATGAATGATGCAATTTTTCTCAATATTTTATTTTTATTTTTATTTTTTGGGGAGATACCAGGGATTGCACTCAGGACCTTGTGCTTGCCCTACAAGCACTTACTCCGCTGAGCTATCTCCCCAGCCCTCAGTATGTTAAATTATTATTTATTTTTAAGATATATTCTGGGAGGTTTTTTCTCCTTAAAAAGGAAGAGTTCTCTTTACTTTAATAAAACAATCTTATTCAAACATTGTTAGTATATGCATAGTAGGTACTTTCCTCAGCTCTTTTAATCCTCATATTTATATATGAAACTAATATTCAGTTGCGGCATGTGTATTTTTAATCTTTCATAAGTGCAGAGTGTTAGTAAGTTTAAACAACTGCTTGGAACGAATGTATGATAAATAAACAAGGAGCAAATGAACACACCATACTGAGTGCTATTGCAGGGCTCCGTTCTATAATAAAATTATTAAAAGAGAAGTAATACTAATATTGGTGCTATTGCTATTCTTGTAACTAAAACTGTTAATAATGGTTTTACTAATAGCAGTGCTAAATAACGTTTTTCTCTTTTAAATGTGGTCACTACTTAGGGAAAGGATATATTTTTAATTTTTGCCTAAAAATACAAAAATAATTGGTGCCATCTAGTGGCAATAAATGAGGCCTCCGTGAAGAGGGATTCCAGGCTCTGAAGCTATCCCAGGGCTGTGAGGGGCGGCATGCTGAGGAATTCCGAGCTGGGAAGCGCTTCTCCGGCAAGAGCACATGAGTTATTTACGGGCTTCTGTGTCATTGTAGCTTCTCGCCTCGTGTGCTATCGCAGGATTGTAACTGCAGACTTGAATTCAGCCACATTTTCCAATAGTACAGGAGCTGCGAACACAGAGGCACTCCCCGTCCTACTGCCAGCTGAAATACAGCTGGCATTTCAGCGCTGCAGTGGAACGTAATAACTAGTGCAATGTGGCAAAAGACGGTCAGCAGGAGAGAGAGAGAGAGAGAGAGAGAGAGAGAGAGAGAGA
>NW_004524579.1:9126419-9137509 GCF_000260255.1 Octodon degus | reverse complement strand
AGAGAGAGAGAGAGAGAGAGAGAGAGAGAGAGAGAGAGAGAGAGAGAGAGAGAGAGAGGAGAAAGCCCCATGCGTTAGGCCCAGGCCTGCGAAGGTCTGCGTTTCTTTGCAGGAAAGCGCCAGGCCGGCCTTCAGGTCTCCAGGTGGACCGCGCACCGGCCCTGGGAGCACCCCGAGGTCTCACGGCTTCTTCTGAGCTTTGTCCAAAGTAGTTTTGTTTACCCACTTGCTCCTGTTTATTGCCTGCTGGTCTCCTGCTGGAAGAACCACTTCTCCATGAGGGCAGGACATTTTCTGTCATGTCCTTGTGTGTACCCTGAGAGCTCAGATCTGCGGGCCTCCAGCGCAGGGAGGCACTCCATGAACACTTGGTGGGCAAATGAACAATGGATGCTGCGAATTTTGATAGTTTCGTCTGTGCCCTTGTATGGAGAAAAAGGTTAGAAGCAGGAGCGTTAAGAGACATTTTCCCCTCTGCTGCAAACTAGTGGATATTGAATATTCTTGCTCTTTACAGAAGCTGAATTTCTTTCTTAGTTTCTCTTTCCATTGTAATATATGAGAAAATTGCCATCGTCTATCCCCTCTAGTGAAATAGTTACCCTATCGCTTGCTTTACAACACTGAAAAATAAAATAAAATACTAGGAATTAGGTATTACAGTAGTGCTTGTCAAATAAACTTTATTATTTATAATTTTTATTTATTTTGTATTTTAGGGAAGGTCTACAGGGTGTTCAGGGTCTTGCTAGTAGATCGGACTTGTAGTGATTCTTCTGTTTACAGCCTCCCAAGAGCTGGGATTACAGGCATGCGACACCATGCCTAGTCTCAATCACTGTTTTAGCGCACCCCGGGTGCACGGCTGGCACAGCAGGCCTGTGAATCTAACCTAGCCCTAACCTTAAATTTATACAGAGGTTATTTTCTGACTTTATTGGATAGATCTTGGTTATGAATTTACTCTGTGTGATGAAAATATATAAGGTTTAGTGATTCACAGTTAATGTGTTACTTGCCTCGGATTATGATCAATTATTGGTGATAAGAGATAGAAAGGTGATATGGGTCTCTCATAATAAAGAAATTATAAGAAATAAAGCCATGCTGTTAAGTTGAGCTGTGGGGGACTCAGGTCAATAATTTCTGACATTGCCAGTTAAACAGAAGACCCAATGCTATTATGGGCTACTGGACTCTTTTAGAATATTTTGCTGAGTTTACACACCTATAATATTCAATAACGGAACTTAGAAAAAATGGGGTATACCGATGAATGTCCATTTTGTATCTGTGTATTCAAAGTGGTTGGGATAGATATATAGTTACATTCTGTTAATGAATAGAATGATTTGTTCTAATGGTGTTTGTAAATAGGATCACAAGTCCGCATCTTGTACAGCAATTAACCACTAAGAAGAATATATGCAGTGTATTATTTGTTGAAAAAAATATATATATATATTTAGAAGTTATGCACTAGGAAAAGAAAAAAAAAGAAACGAATGTCAAATGGCATATATGGTAGACCAAAGCCAATTTTTACATTTAAGAAATCATTCTGAAGGTGTTAGTTTCTTACTAAATTATATATTTGCTATTTTTTATGTAAAATAAATAAATAAATAAAAGAATCTAAACTTCATTTAGAAATTGAATGTGATAAATTTGCATATTTGTATATAGTGTGAAGCATTCCAGGAAAGGAAATTATCTTTATTTTATTATTACAAATGTGGTGCCCCCTCTGGGCAAAAGAACGTATCACAATTATGGATACTACGTATGTATTGTTTACTAGAAGATTATAAAAGTCACTATAGAATTAATAGAGGATGTAAGAAAATACCACATGATCAGAAATGCAAATAGCGAATAACAGCTTAAAAAATGTACACACCAGCTGGGTGTGGGGGCCCATGCCTGTGAACCTGGGAATCAGAAGGCTGAGGCAGGAAGATCTCTGTGACTTCAAGGCCAGCCTGAGCTACACAGTGAGATCTTGTTTCCAAAGTAGACACATACACTGACTTCAGATATAAAATAATGTGGTTCTGGAGTTAAATCCAATCTCATATCATCTACATTGCTTGGGAGATTTTCACGTCATAGCATTTTTACTGATAAATTGTTCTGTAATTGGTTGATGCAGCAGCTTCAGTTTAGAGATTCAGAAAAGCATATTCGTCATAGCACTGTAGTTCTAGTTACTGATGTCATTCTTGCTTTTGTAATGTTCTGCATAAAACTAGAGTTTGCAGTATTTTAACCTGTCCTGATTGGTTATCAGAAGGCCCACTGGTGTTTCCCACATTAGCAGTTCTCCTTGTGCCTGTCTATACACTTGGTGTTTCTATAATTAAGATTTTATGGAGGGGCTGTGATGAACTCCCCCACAAGAACAATTTCCAGGCTAAGTTCTTGCAGAGACAACATCCCAATTCTGCTTTCTGTTTCCATCTCTCAGGAAATATCCTCTTTCCCTGGCCTGAGCCATATTTGGCTATTAAACTATCATTTGATCCTTTTCACATAGGACATTTTTAGCTTAAAATAGGGTGAATGACTCCCTGACTCATCAGACAATCAAGTCTTGAAATAGAAAAATGTCAAAAACAGGTTTAATCTCTAAAATAAAATTAAAGATTATTTCCCATGGACCACTTAACATTTCATTATTCCCACACATTGCTGTGTCGAGGCATTCTATTCTGGGTTACCAAACTAGCCCCGATTAAAAATAAGTATATTAGCAGGAAGTTAGAAATTTGAATCCAGGCATGAATATACTGACAGCACTCATATAACAGAGATTCTGCCCCAGTGCAGGATCCCGAAACATTAGGAGTTATTATGAGAAGCACTATGTAGCCCATGGTCCCAATAATAGGCAATGAATATATGATACACTTGGAAGCAGAAGAACTGAACAATGAATTTTCCAGGCATGAATAATTTTCCTTCATGACAACCTGCTTGCCGCCAACACCATTTTAATGTATCATGAAAATTTGAAAAATTAAAAATGTTCTTTACATAATTAATATTTCTTTAAAAGTACTTCTGATATGATTAAAAATCAATTAATTACATGTAATAATATTAATTAGGCACACCAGGCTGCTTTTTCACAGTATGTTGTTGAAATCTGCAGCTCTGAAAATTGAATATTTTTATTAGAGGACTAGTAGCAAGACTGTGAATTTTGTATAAGGAAGTGCTTCTTATTTTGTTTCAAAGCCAGCGCTGCAGTGATTATAAGTACTAAGATGGGCCAGGGAGATGGCTCAGTGGAATAAGTGCTTCTCTGGCAAGCACAAGGTCCTGAATTCAATCCCTGGTTCCGCCAAAAAAAAAAAAAAAAAAAAAAAAAAAAAAAAAAAATACTAAGAAATCAGGGCAGAATAGCACCAGAACACAGAGAAAGGCTGGGTCAACTGGATGTGAGTTCCCTAACTATAAATTTAATGTATTTTGAATCTCCTCTTTACATGAGAAATTTCCTTTCTTTCTACATCTCTGTCTTGTATTCTTTCACTCCTCTCTACTCTGACCCAAAATTCTTGCTAATGAAATGTTATGGCACCCTCAGTATGAAATTTGAAATGATGCTTTATGTATCGGACTGGCAATCAACCACCCTCACCAAGTTTTATTTTTCAGTTACCTGCAAGGCATCAACTGCAGTATTTTGACCATGATCCATTTCAGATTTTTCTATTTATGAGTATTTTTTCTTTGAAAACAATTTAGATACTACAATTTCTCCAAAAACTTTCATTTACCAGTGGAAATGTCACTTTTCAAAGCCTCCCTGCACTAGAGTATCATTAAAAATATATGATTTTTCCCTTCTTTGGCCAATTAAGATAATTATATCTTAAATTTTCAAATATCACATTTCATTCTTAAATATTCCTTAAATGGTTATGGCTTATTAAAATTTTAGTACATTATTGGATTCAATTTATAATCACTTAATTTAACTATTTTCTACTTTGTTAAAGATACTGATATCAGAGATTTACTAGACATTCTGTAATTAAATAAAAAGTCCTCCTGTGACAAATAGCATTGAGCATTTCTGTTCTTTAAATGTTTGAGAAATTTTTGCATGGTATTACAAAGGTATATGAAGGGTTTGAGATTTTACTAATTTTACAGGCTAACAAATTAGCAGGTCACAATTTGGAGGTCTCAAAAATGCCAGCAGAAAACACAGAATACCAAGCTTAGAGACAAAGGACTGTGTTGCTACACACAAGGCAGCCTGAACTTCATGTTCCTCTAGAATTTTCTTGGTCAAAGTCTTATGGTGGTGATAGGAAAGAGGTCTGTGTGGGTGTCACATGTGTAGCAGATTTTTTATTTTCACCGATGATGAAATCTGAGTGTAAGAAACCCTGATTTTAAAAGGAGACCTTTTACAAATCTGTCTGAATTTTGCCTGAGAGGACATATTTGCCATAAAATCCTTGCTGAGTGATATTTAGATAAAGGTTATCACAAAAAGTGCATAGATATCATGATGAATAAATCAATGCTATCCTTCCTGACATACCTGAGCTTGATTATATTCTGAAAGAAAACTTAACATTATATTCAATTTTGTTTTTATTTTCTTTTGTAAAATGAATAGCTACAAATTACTTTGAATCGATACTATAAAGGTATATTTTCTTAGAGAATACTATTTGAAAAAGCTGCAAATTAATTGCCAAAAGCTTATATAAAATATAAGATAAATAAAATGTTTTTCTTCTATTTTAGCAGATATACCTCTTTTATTATTCCTTATTTTTACCAGTGGAACTGCCACTTTTTCACTGCCTTCCTGCACTACAGAGAAATGGGAATCCCCATTTGCACTCAGTTATCCTGCTTTGCTAATTTTTGTTTTGTATGACTTCCCACATACAACAAATTCTAATAAACTTACAAAATTACTTTTGTTTCCCAATTCATTATTTAATATTCTTAAACATTGATTATTCCATTTGATAGGAATGACCTTTTCTTTCTCTCATCCTTCTTTTTTCTATTTTTATTTCACTTTTTAAATTTCTTTTTTATCATTTTATTTTATTTTGAAGAGTAAAACTAAAAACAAAAGCAAAAACTAAGACAGAGAAAGAGTAGCATACAACAATACATATAGTACAGATTTTGAAAATAAGAATGCAAAATAACAATAGTTGTTATATTATTTCTATTGTTAAAACTATTGCTCAGATTAACAGATATAGGTACTCAAAATTGGACAAATAATTGAACATTAATTCATGTCAGTATATATACAGGGCAGCTGAGATGGTTTTACTGTTAATTCCATCAGTTCTTTGAAAATAGCAGTTAATGTTTAAAATTTTCACTTTGACTAACTCCATATAACATCTGTAATATTAGCAACTGTATTGGAGACAACAATGTGCAATACAAAAACTATGGTTGAATACCTCTCATCTTGGTCTTCTAACTGTGCAGCATTTCTAATGTCTTATCAATTATGATTACACTCCCTCTAAAATACATTTTGAAAACTAAAAAAGTAAAAAAAGACAAGAAAAAAATTAAGCTTTTAATGAGCTTTCTTTTGGATCATGCTTTCTTACTTAATAATCAACAATAAACTTCTAAAGTTATTGAGTTTCTTTGAAACACAACTTTAAAATTTTTATCTGATAGTACTCCTTTAATGCTTTTGTTTGCACATTGATGTGGTTACAGTTTTGGGGGTTTATTGGCCTTAGGCCTTTTGAAGAAGGGAAAAACAGTTAAAGGAATAACTAAGATTAACTGTTATTTAGAAAGTTTTGTCATCTCTACCAGCATAGGAGCAGAGGATGGTAGATACTATGAAAATTTATGTTAAATAACCTTTGTTTAGTTTCTATGGGATCATCAAATATGATCATCGCAACTTTTGTTCCACACATAGCTATTCAGCAAATAAATTAAGTAAATAATTAGTTCAACCAATAATTATAATATTTAGATCATAAAGTTTACTTGATATTTTAGTTTACTTGATGTTTTATAGTCCATTAAAAGTGTATTCTACTTCCTACATGAAATTTTCCTCTGGATTTGGCTTCCTATTTTTGCATGTTATGTTCTTCATTGCATGTAGGTTCACTGTTGTTAAATGATCAGTTAGGTTGTAATTTCTTGATAAAATGACAATGTACTCCTATATTTATTTTAAAGTTAATATTGTTTATTCACACATTTCTCTGTGTTATATACTCATCTAATTTTACATTCTATTTTTAACATTACTAACTTACATTTTAGATGTCTTCTCTATACTTAAGTGATAACATTTAGCATGATTTTGTTTTGCAACCCTTTCTTGTTTAGTAGTTCAGTTAACTTACATGATAGTTTTATGCATCTTGCTCTGTTATCTTGTTTAATGCTGTCTGTATTAATATTATCTTTTTACTTTTGCTTTTGCTTTTTTAGCATATTAAATGTTCAGGTTTAATTTCATTGCTGTTAATAATAGAAAATAGTGACATTCTACTTATAATGACATCATTATTTCCAATGAGCAAATAAAATCTTAAATCTCTCTGTACAACTTGTTGAATTGATAAACCAAAGCTTTTAATGTAATGAAAATATTATCAAAATTCAGAAATGCACTGTAAGCTGGCAAACCTGCTTGAATGAAACTGAAGATAAACTTTCAGTCCTCAAAGACAGTGGTCAGCTAATGAATGTGAAAGGAAAGATTTGTTAAAACTAATAAGGAACAAGGGAGTAACAATTTATCAGCTACAAGATGACACAAAGAGAAATAACATAGGAATAACAGGCCTCAGGACTGACCAGATAGTTCAATGCATTAAAACACCTGCTTAGCCAGACACAGGGACTGGGGTTTGATCCCTGGAATGCAGTGCCAGCTCTGACCCTGGAGTGCACTGGAATGACGATAGAGACTGGGTGTGGTGGTGCGTGTCTGTAATCCCAATACATGGGAGGCTGAAAACAGGAGGAGGAGCACTATGAGTCCTATGTGTGTAGTGTGGGCTTTCCCATATAGCTCAGTTGTTAAAACTGCTGGTTGAGCAAATGCATTCAGGTGCATAGGACCATGGTTCAATTCCCAGCTCCAGAAGCTTCACTAGACCTGCCATTAAGGCAGCCTGAAATAGTCAGAAAAAACCCTAAAAAACAAAACAAAAACAAAAAACAACAACAGCAAAGAAAATATCTCCTATTTGTGTAGTGTAGACTCTGTACTAAATATATATTTTTTTAAAAGATAAAAGAATAACAGGAGACAGCACAAATGACATAAAAGATTATACGCGAAAGTACTAGCAGAAAATTTTCCAGGCATCAGAAAAGAACCTGACATACAATAAGTGAGGCATATAGAACTCCAAACAGCCATACTCAAAAGAAATTTATACATAGACACATAATAATCAAGATCTCAGAAATTGAGCAGAAGAATAAAATATTAAAAGCTGCTAGAGAAAGAAACAGATCACCTACAATGGAAAGCCCATAAGAATCATGGCAGATTTATCAACACAAACCATAAAATCAAGAAGAGCTTGGAAGGCCGGCCAAATAGCTCAGCAGATTAAAGTGCCTTCTAGCAGGCACAGGGGCTGGGGGTTTTATCCCTGGGCCTGCCCTGCCTGCCAAAACCCCAGAGTGCTGAGATGGCAATTGAGACTGGGCATGGTGGCACCTGAAATCCCAGCTCTTGGGAGATTATGAACAGGTGGGTCACTATGAGTCTAATCTCGTAGTGAGACCTTGAACACCCTGTAGACCCTTCCCTAAAATACAGAAAGCAAACAAACAAAAAAGAAGCACACACACAAAAAAGAAGAGCTTGGAGTGAAGTATTTCAAGTCCTGAAAGAAAATAACTTCCAATCCAGATTGATGTATACTGCAAACTATCTATCAAATGCAGTGTCAAGATATGATCCTTCCATGGCAAAGAACAACTGAGGAAATGACACCAGACCAAGCATGCAAAGAGTACTGACACATACTGTAGAAAAAAGACAAAAGTGACCACAGCTTTAAGAACAACAAAAGGAACCTCAAACAGAGCAACTAATTAAAAAGAGGAAAAAATTAAGAAACCTATAACAGTAAAACAACATGAACCAATATATAACAGTTATAACCATCAATGTAAATTACCTCAACTTACTAATCAAAAGAAACAGATTAGAAAAGTGGATTAAGAAACAAAATCTAAAATATACTCCATAAAAGGAATGTACTTAACTCAAAAATGATTCACAGACTGAAAGTCAAAGAATAGAAAACAATTCTCCATGTCACAGGAAATTAGAAAAAAGCAGGTATAGTCCTAGCCCAGGCCTGGTGAGAGTGTGGGAGAGCTGCCTCTCCCCGCTACTACATCTTGTGCCCTTCAGGTTCAGCTCAGGCCAGGCATACAGGCCTGGGGTGTAACCCTGCAGCTGCAATCCCTGCAGAGAGTGTAGAGGATAGAACCACCCAGCTAGTGCAGGAGCAGAACATCTAGCCAGAGGGGCACAACAGGTTCACCAACAAGGGCAGCAGGAGGAAGGAGCTGAGCACAGCAGTCAGACCCAAGCCAGGCACAGCTGGATAAATCCAAACTTTGTAGATCTGCACCTGAACTTCAGTACATGCTAAGGTTATAACTACAACGAAGATCTACAGCAAAGGTCAGAAGACAGTGCTACAACAACTGTCTAAATGACTGACTATAATGATGAGAAGGAAGAAAATGCAACCTCAGAACCCAAGCCCACCCACAACACATGTAGAGGACACTAACACAGAACAAATTGGGAATCACACAGCCGAAAGCAATGGATCAACGGCTTCTGAAATAAAGAAACAGCTGCAGAAAGGTATAGAGGAACTCAGATTGGAAATAAAAAAAGAAATCCGGAATTAATAACATCTTCAGTAAAGAATCAAATGCAGAAATGTATAGAGGAAACCAAATGCCCCCCCAGAACAAGAGCAGAAGACACGAGCTTGGCTCAAATGCATGAATTAATAATGTCGATAGTAAATAAGCAACAGCAGAAAGTTGTAGAGGAACTCAGAGCACAATTCTTTTCTGAAATAAAAATAGAACTCTCAGAACTTATACCATCTGAAGTAAAGAAGCAACTACAGAAACATAAGGAGGAAACCCAATCTGAAAAAAACACTATGGTAAAAGAATTTATAACTGCTTCTAAAGAAGACATTGATTAAAAAAAAGAGAGAGGAGATTAGAAAAATAATAGATGCCTTGGAATAAGCAATACATGAAAGAAATAGATCGCATGCAGCAGAGTCAAAGAGATATAGAGGAAATTAAAATCTCAATCACAAGCTTGCAAAACCGTTTAAGTGAAATTGAACACAGAGTTTCAGATCTTGAAGATGCTGGTGCAACTAGTGAGAAGGTAAGAAAGGATCTCTTAAAAACAGTGAGGATGCAGGAAAGAATAATCCATCACCTGCAAGATGATACAAAGAAGAACAATGTGAGACGAATAGGCATCAATGAGAAAGAAGGAGTCAATACAAATGACATTTAAAAATATGGGCAGAAGTAATAGCAGAAAACTTCCCAAATATGAGGAAACAATCTGACATTCAGGTAACCAAAGCATACAGAACACCAAGTAACCTCAATCTAATGAAAAACACACGGAGACATATAATAGTCAATATCCCAGAAATTCAGCACAAGAATAATCTACTGAAAGCCGCTAGAGAAAAGAAGCAGATCACATTCAAAGGAAAACCCATCAGAATTATGGCCGACTTCTCTTCACAAACCATAAAGGCAAGAAAAGCATGGAGGAGAGTACTTCAAGTCCTCTATGAAAACAAATTGCAGCACAGACTACCATAACCTGCAAAACTCTCTTTAAAGTTTGATGGAGAAGTGAAATACTTTCATGAGTATTGGATTTTGTTTCCTAATCCACTGTGCTGGATTCTTTGAATCCAGCTGAAGAATTTCAAGATGACAAAGCCAACCCTACGCAGGCTACTGAAAGATGTTCTAGAGAGGGACCAAAACTATCAGAACTCCACAAATGAGATCAGAAGCAACCAACTAAATAGGGCAAGCAATTAAACACAGGAGGAAAAGGAGTAAATGACAACAGGTAAATAACATGTCAATCGTAAGTCAATACATATCAATTCTAACCATCAATGTAAATGGACGCAATTCACCAATTAATAGAAATAGACTGGCACAGTGGATTAGGAAACAAAATCCAACAATACGCTGTATACAAGAAACACATTTGACTCATAAAAACATTCAGAGGTTGAAAGTCAAAGGATGGAACACAATACTACATGCCCCAGCACCTCAGAAAAAAGCAGGGGTAGCAATCCTATTCTCAGACCATCTCAACTTCAAACCAACAATAATCAAGTGAAATAAAGAAGGCCACTATATACTGGTTAGGGGAAAAATTCAAGAGGTAGAAGTAACACGCATAAATAAGTATACATCAAACATGGGAGCACACAACTATATAAAGCAAATCTTAATGGACATGAAAAATCTAATATCCAATATCACAATTTTTACAGGAGACCTTAAGACCCCTTTATCTCCAAAAGATAAGTCAACCAGACAAAAACTTGGAAAAGAAATAAGAGAACTGAACCAGAGCTTGAAAGAAATGAACTTGGTGGACATATACAGAGTGTTCCACCCAACACAGCTGAATACATATTTTTCTCAGCTGCACATGGGTCATTTTCTAAAATAGACCACGTACTGGTCCATAGGTAATGCTTAAGTATATGTAAGAAAACAAATTATCCCATGCACATTATCTGACCACAGGGCAATAAAACTGGAAATAAATGACAAAAGAAACCAGAAATAAACCTTAAATACATGGAAATTTAATGACGCCCTACTCAGCAACCAATGAGTCACAGATGAAATGAAACAAGAAATTCAACAACATCTACAATTCAATGAAAATTCAAGCACAACTTGTCGTAATTTAGCGGATATGATGAAAGCAGTTCTCAGAGGGAAATTCATAGCTGTGAACTCACACATTAGGAAAACAGAACAGGAACAAA
>NW_004524579.1:9103847-9122091 GCF_000260255.1 Octodon degus | reverse complement strand
AGAGAGAGAGAGACAGAGAGAGAGAGAGACAGAGAGAGACAGAGAGAGACAGAGAGAAAGAGAGAGACAGAGAGATAGAGAGACAGAGAGAAATTGAAAGAGCAAGAGATAGCAATTATAAATATATATGTACCCAATGTAGAAGCACCCACCTACATGAGACAAATTTTAAGAGACATAAAACATCAAACGAGAAATAATATAGTTGTAATGGGGTATCACTGTCACAAAGAGATAGATCAACAAGGCAAAAAAATCAATAATAGAACTAAACCAAACTTGTGAAGAAATTGACTAAGTAGACTTTTACAGAGTGTTTCACTGAGCAACAACAGAATACACATACTACTCAGCTGCACACAGGACATTCTCCAAAATAGGCCACATATCAACACAGAGATAAGTAATTGCAAAGGAATTGGAAATTACTCATTCATACTATCTGATCACAGTGCAATTAAATTGGAAATCATTGACAAAATATAGTACAAAAACACCATAAACACATGAAAATTAAATATCAATGTCTTGCACAGCCATTGGGTTACACATGAAATTAAAGAAGAAATTTTTAAAAATCCAATCAGATGAAAATCCATATACAATCTATCAAAACCTGTGAAATGAAATAAAAGCGGTCTTATGAGGAAAATTCATAGCAGTAAATTCACACATTAGGAAACAGAATAAGCCCAAATACATGATCTTAGTTTGCATCTCAAGCTCCTAGAAAAAGAAGAGCATGCAAGCCCAAAGCCCAGAGAAGGCAAGAAATTATAAAGATTAGAGCAGCAATTACTGCAATGGAGACAAAGAAAACAATACAAAGAATAAATGAATCAAAGAGTTGTTTCTTTGAAAGAATAAATAAAATTGATAAACCTCAGGCAAACCTAAAATAAAGAAAGCTAAAACCCAAAATCATGCAAGAAAGAATGAAAAGAGTGAAATTACTACAGGCCTTGGAGAAATTCAGAAGATCATCAATACCTACTCCCAAAATCTTTACTCTCACAGAATGGAAAACACAGAGGAAATGGACATTTCATAGATACATATGAAATATTCAAAACTGAGTCAAACATATGTGCAAGCTCCGAGTAACCCAACAATGGGAAACAAAATTGAAAATGTAATTTAAAAAAAAGAAAAACTACCAGCATAGAAAAGCCCAGGTCCCTGTGGAGTCACAGCAAAATTCTACAAGACATTTAGAGAAGATTTAATGAGAACTTTTCTCAAACTCTTCAATGAAATTGAAAGGGAAGCAGTTCTCCCAAAATCATTACTGGAGGGAAGTATTCTGATTCCTAAAGCAGAGAAAGATCCAACTAAAATAAAGAGAACTACAGGCCAGTCTCTCTAATGAACATAGATGAAAAATTCCTCAATAAAATACTAGCAAACAGAGTGCAGCAAGTCATCAAGAAGATTATATATCGCAAACAAGTGGGATTCATCCCAGGAATGCAGGTATATTTCAACATATGCAAATCCATAGATGTAATACATCGCATCAATAGAGCCAAGAACAAAAACTGTATTGTCACCACAATGAGTCAGAACAAACTTTAGACAAAGTCCAACACTTACTCATTATTAAAAAAAAAAGCCTACAGAGAATCAGAAGAGACTGTCTGTATCTCAACATAATAAAATCTATGTATGAAAAATGAACAACCAACTCCTTACTAAATAGGCAAAAACTGAAAGCCTTCATGACAAAATTGGGAACAAGACAAGGAAGTCCACCATCTCCACTCCTATTTAATATATTTCTTGAAACTTTACCTGGAGCAATTTAGACAAGAGTGAAATAAAGGGAATAAGGATTAGAAAAGAGCAAGTGAAATTATAATTATTTGTAGATGACATGATACTTTCCATAAAGGACCCCGAAAACTGCATCAAGAGTCTTATAGGTTTAATCAACAAATTCAGTAGCACAGCAGGATACAAAGTCAACACCTCATAGTCAGTAACATTTTTGTACACAAACAGCAGAGAGAGAAATTAGGGAAAACTCACCTTTCACAATAACACCCAAAAAAATGAAATACTTATGAATCTATCTTACAAAGGAAGAAAAGATATATGCAGTGAAAATTATAGTATTCTGAGAAGAGAGATTTAGAGGATTTGTGAAAATGGAAAGAGATAACCCATGCTCTTGGATAGGAAAAAAACAACATTCTAAAAATATATGGCCATACACCCAAATTGTTATACAGATTCAATGTAATCCCATTTGAAATATCATTTTAAAATATATCTCAAAGAGCTGGAGAAACTTTCTTCAAATTCATTTGGAAGTGCAAGAGACCCAGAATTTCAAAAGCAGTCCTGAGGAACAAAGGAAAGGCAGGAAGTATCACAATCCATGACCTGATATTATACTAAAATGTACTGTGATAAAATCAGCATGGTGGGTTCAGGGAGATGGCTCAGTAGAATAAGCACTTCCCTGGCAAGTGCAAGGGCCTGAGTTCCACCAAAAAAAAAAAAAAAATCAGCATGGTACTGGTATAGAAACAGACCTGAAATTAATGGAAAACATTATAAGATGCAGACACAACTGTCAATATACTTGCCACATTATGTTTGATAAAAGGTCCAAACATGTTCACTGGAAGAAAAATACCCTCTTTAATAAATGGTGATGGAAAAACTGGCTTTCCACATGCTGAAGGCATGTGTATCACTATGCACTAAAGTACAGTCCAAATAGATCAGAGATTTAAATATTAAAACAGAAACACTAAATCTTCTGGAAGAAAATGTAGGTAGAAGTCTTAAAGACATAGGGGTAGGTAGAGAGTTCATGAACAAAAACCAACCTGCGTGGGAAGTGCTTCAAAGAATCAACAACTGGGATCTCATCTTTTTGAAAAGTTTCTGTACTTCAAAGCAAATCCCCAACAGAGTAAAAAGAAAACCTAAAAACTTGGCATAAATTATAATCAAATGTCCCTCTGACAAAGGCCTTCTATCTAGAATATATAATGAACTTAAAAAAAATCAGCCCCCCACAGATTTAAAGACTGAACCCAAAAATGGGCAACTGAGATGAACACACAGTTTTCAGATGAAGAAACACAAATGGCACGTAAATATATGAAAAGATATTCAACATCATTGGACATTTGAGAAACGCAAATTCCAACAACAATGACATTCCATCTCACCCTAGAGAGACTAACATCAAGTAAGCCAATAACAAATACTGGAGGGGCTTTGGGGGAAAAGAAACCTTTCTCTACTGTTTTTGGGAGTGCACACTAGTACAACCACTAGGGAAATCAGTTTGGAGATTACTTAAAACCTAGAATTGGAGGTCCTATTCAATCCAGCTATTCCCCTCCTGAATATTTTTTGAGAAGCGAGAACATCATACCACAGTGATGTATGTGCACCTGTGTTTATAGCAGTACAATTTGTCATAGCTAAATCCTGGAAATAACCCAGATGCCCGTCAACTGAGGAATGGATAAAGAAGATGTGATATTTTTATACAATGCAATACTATTAAGATACGAAACAAAAAATCAAAAAAATCAAAAATAAAAGGGGATAAATTTGAGACTTTTGTCAGTAAATGCATGCAACTAGAAACTATTCTCAAATGCAATAAGGGGCCAGCAAAACAGCTCAGTGGACTAAGCACCACCTGCTTTGGCAAGTGCAAGGACCAGGGGTTCAATCCCCAGTCCCACATGCCATGCCGGCCCTGCCCCGGGGCATGCTTAATGTGGTGGTGCATGCTTATAATCCCAGTGCTGGGAGACTGAAAAAAGGAGGATCACTATGAGTCCAAGCTGTGTAGTGAGACCCTGTACCAAATACATACAATGAAAAAGAAAAGATAATACCTTGAGCTTAAGTGAAATAAATTAGATCCTCATGTGATGTGCAAACATATTCTCTCCTTAGTATGAGAACCTGAAAGATAATATGGAATATGAAGGGTACAATGCATGCTGGGAAAAGAAAATGAACTTATTCAAAAAGAAAGAGTTACTGAGTTGAGGAGAACAGGAAAAGGAATGGGGGAAACAGATTTATCTATGTGTGTAAGTAGGATGATTTATACAACTGTACTGCAGATTTCTGCTGTCTATGAAAAGAGCAGATAATTCTTAATTTGTCTTATCTCCTTTTTTAATTATTTCTCCTTTTTCTCTTAATTTCTTATTTCTTTCTTCTTCCAATTTTGCATATATCTGATGATATGAATAATTGGTTGGAAGACAATACTGCATTACAACCAATTCTGTGAAATTCAAATTTTGTTAAGTGAAATTCTGTATCACATATAATTTTTGTATTTTAACACTATTTTGTATCCTCTTTAAAAAAGAAAATATGATCTAATTTCTTCCTTTTTTTGTACTTTTCTATCTCCTTGCTTCCTTGCCAGGCTGAACTGTGTTAAGAATTATTGCTTTCCTATCATGGTCATGCTGTTATTATTTTGAACTACATAAATTAGTGTTTTCATATATAGTTTTAACATTTTATATTCAATTCTGTAGCTGTATTGTCAACAGTTATATGCTATGTAATATACTTTCATATGTATCATTGTTTTGGCATTATCACACCTAATTTGTAGATCTTAATAGCATTGTATCTTTTAGTCATTCTACAATTTCAGTGTTTTTTATGTTAGTATAATTTCTCAGATGCTCACCATTAATGAACAACTATAGTTTCACGTTTTTTCTTCGTGTTATCATCTAAATCTGTGTATGTAATCAAGGCTAACTTATAAGTCCTGCCTTTTAGGGTCATAGTGATAATTAAATATATGAATAGGACAACTTAATTTTAGGTACAAAGTGTGCACCTTATTAGTTTTATTGTTGTCACTGTCATTACTCCTCGCAAACTATACGGATCCTTCTCATTTGCTCATTGGTATTTAGTTGAGGGAAAGGAAATCTTATTGTATTATTTTATTGCTTTTAACCATGACCCTATACTCTTGATTTATTTTCATATTTTTATGATAATTTAAAGTGTTACCTTTTTGCTTCTTAAATTAAACTTTTTTCATTAATTTTGCTGATATCTATATGACGTTCAGTCTTTTGACACAGGCTTTTACTGCTTTGAGTTTTCAAATATTTTATGATAGCATTTCGGAATAACATCTATCTTTTATTTTCTATAGTAAAGAAAACTTTTTTATTTGCTTTTGTCATATTCAGGGAGATTTCCATATGTATTTTTCTGGTTAGTATGAAGAAACTCCGTAGAGACACCTGAATTTTGAAGTTTAAGTTATTAGCCTCCCCTGATTGCAACATTGACCTCAATGAGAGGGCAAAATTAAGCAGAATCATAAAAGGGATGTAGAGTTGATGATGCAGGTATCTGGGAGAAGAACATTCCTGAAGTAAAAGATTCTTAAGGGGGCAGAGTTCCTATATGTTGAGGAAATGGCAAGATAACTAGTTAGTTTGGGGCAGAATCAGCAAGAGGAAGAAGCAAAGCCAGATAGACAACGTGAGCCATTTTAAGGAACTGGACATTTACTCTGAATAAAACAGGCAGATACTTTGTGTGACAGAGAATTAAAAATAATATTTAAATTAAAAATCATTACACTAAATGATGCATCACCACTAATTATCCTCAAAAGATTCCCCCTTGTGTTAAGTATATTTGTCTCACTGTTCTCACCATTTTCAAAGCAGTTCTAGATGTCCTCTTTTATGAGAGTCTTCAGTGCTGCTGTCATGGCTGCCTTGACATCCTGAATTAATTTAAAACATCTACCTTTCATGTTCAATTTATCTTTTTGGGAAAAATGAGATGTTGCATGGTTCCAGAGGTACTGAAGGTAGACAAGGACCCAGCCAATGTTTTTACAAAACCTATTTTGTCTTAGATCACACTCAGTAGCAGAATTTGCCATATTTAGGGTTACGTGTCATAAAGACAGGAAAGAGAACTTCAAGAAGTGCTTTGTAAAGTAGGCAAAGTGATAGGATCAGTGTGTTGAAAGAGAGAGGGACATTTTGAGAAGGAATTGTGTCAATGCATCTTTTACTGCCAAAAATTTAAGCACTCATTGTATAATTTTATCCCCCCTCATATTTGAGGTTATTCAGTAGAGAGTCAGAGGTCTTAACATAGTGCTTTGGAAGAATTACTGAGGGCAAAGTAGAAAAATCAAATAGGAAGATAATAATCTCTTCATCCTACGTGTGAAATTTAAGTACAATAATGGAAACAACAGTATTGATATCAAAGTCAAGTTATTATTAAAAACAATTAAGCCCCAGAAAACTATCTTGGATTGTAACAGAGTTACTACATATACTATCAAAAAACATGCTGATATAACTAACTATATAAAATAAGATAACAACAATCCTTGAAGCAATAAAATTCAGGAAAGCAAAACAAAAACAAGGAAAAATGCAAATGCTTTATCAGGCAAAGGAAAATAATGGTAAAATGTATGGCAGGTAATTCAATAATATTCTTAGTTCATTAAGAGCATTTATGTATCAAAAAGCAATAAAAATGGTCCAGAAATTATGAAAAGCCATTTCACAAAAGCAAATATTTGTATTAACTTGATAAATATTTTGTAATCTCATGAACTCAATTAATTCAACAATGAAATACTTCACTATTGGATCAGATTATATGACGCTAATACCCGGTTGTCATAACTGCATTCGGAATCTAGATTTGTGTATTCTTTCCAGATGGAAATTTTTCAATATGCATTTAAAACCTCTTAAGAGAACATATACTGTAATCTACTGTTCAACATTCAAAATACATCTTATGAAAATGATTACAAAACTACACAAACACAGTTAGTTAGAAATTTCAATCTAAATGCTTTTCCATTAGTAACATAAATATATAGTGAGAATTAAGGTGGAAAATGTAGGTCCACCATGTTTCACAAAGACCCAGTTGAGAAGTTTCTACTAAGTTTATAAAGCAGTAAGAAATATAAAGAACTTTTAAGATGTTGTCATGTGATTAGAGACAGGATGTAGAAGGATCAATCAGCATTATCTAGCATGCACTGAAATGAACAGAAGACATGAGTTGCAGAGATAAGTTACAGAACAGTGGAGCACAGTGGGGCTGAGGTGCAATGAGCCACTGTGGTACAAGAATGAAGCTGCACAGCCGCCAGAGACTGAGGCCAAAGAGGAGATGCTGTGAGAAGAACGGAATAGAATATAGGAGGTGGTACAGCTTTATTTAATTGGAGACAATGATGACGGCAATTACAATGAAAATAACTTTTGATGGCTGTATTTTTCTGAGAAAATGATGTATTCCAGGCTATGTAAGTACAAATATGAACTGGAATTACATTTTCTGAAAAAGAGCTGAGCTTGAGAGCTGAGAGCCAGCCTCTGCATTGATAGGTAAAGCCACAGGAGTGCATCAAAGCTTTGAGAAAAAAGTGTTTAAAGAACGTATGAAGTCAGAAGCTTCCCACACCAGTTTTTGTATTTATTGTGTTACATTCTCAGCTGACTACTGAATCTCACCTCTACAATTTTCCTGTTTACATTAGACTCTGCCAATAGGGGGCTCCAGAGGAAGACCAAACGATGCCAGGAGGTAGAGGGGCTTTCCTGCTTGTCTGCTTCCTGTGGACTTCTGACAGCTTTTGTCTGTTCGCAGTTTTTGTCTGTCAGCTTCCTTCTTTGAAGCAGGAGTGCCCTCCCATAGCTACCCCTGAATATGACTTGTAGCTTTTGTAACATTTGGAGAACCTAACCCTAACCTACATTGAAGCTGTAAGAACCAGCCAACTGAGTGGAGCCCTTCAGAAGTCTATCCTTGAGCCTAGAAAGACACTAGGATCAGTGGAGAGGTGTGAGGTCCCTGTTCTACATATTTCCAAGGTAATTCAATAACATTATTCAATAACACATTATTTTCAGAAAGCATGGTGTCAGTCCATCGCTAAAGGCAGAAAATGGCATATAAAGGTAAAAAGACAAAATGAATGGAAGGACATCAAAGAAAACACCTTAAAATGTTCTTTAAAAACCTTTAGTAGGGCTGGCCAGATAGCTCAATGGACTAAAATGTCTGCTTTGGCAGAGCACAATGGCTGGGGTTCAGTCCCCAGTGTGCCTTGCCAGCCCCATCCCTGGGGGCATGCTGAGATGGTGATTGACTGGGCATGGTGTCCAGCGCCTGTAATCCTAGCGATTGGGAGGCTGAAAACAGGAAGATCACTACGAGTCTGATCTGTGTAGTGAGACCCTGTTCTAAATTAATAATAATAAAAAAAACCTTTAGTAATAGAGTTGGGCCAGCAAGACAGAATAGCAAACTAAGCACCTGCTTAGGAAAGCACCAGGACCAGGGTTTGATTCTGGAACATAAGCCTCTCTGAGCCCATCTCCCAGCTTGCTGAGTCTGAGATTGAATCTGAGCATGGTGGCTCACACCTGTAATTGCAGCACTAGGGAGGTTAAAAACAGGAGGATCACTAGGACTCCAAGCTGCAAAATGAGACTCTGTACCAAATGCATAAAAAAAAACCTTTATAATGGAATTATACATTTTCTCTGTTTGCAAATTATAAATCCCAGGTAGAGTATATTTTCTAGCAAATGAGAAAGAAACAAAACTAAGGTAAAGATCATAACATATTATATGTTACATTACATAGCTTTTTTTTAATCTGTGGTTCCCAATCCATATGAAAAGTTGTGTAAAGGAAATAATAATACCCACTCAGGTAGGTACTTCCACAGTCCATCACCATGTCTCAGAGTAGTAGGCCCTCAACATTCAAGTGAAATGATGGAACTCCCAAGTTATAGTGAAATGTACACTTCAACTGACCCTCACACTGACAGAGGATATCATTGTCCATCTATCTAGCTATTTATTTGAAGTCATGTGTTGAACGTCCCAATTTGTGCAAGCTTCAGTGTAGCAGATGAAAGGCAACACCTGCTTTCACTTACGTCTACCTTCCAAAGGTAGGAAGGAAAAAGTAAAAGTAAATTCAGATGCATTATAGCACATTGTTTTCTTGAGTCAAGCACAAGTTTCTGGAGTCTACTCCCCCCCAAAAAAAATATGTAAGGGAAATCAGAAAAATCTTTCTAAGAAGATAATCACAGAATTAATTGTTGTAAGATGGTAAAAGATAGTTAAGGAAATAATACTTCAAGTAGTGAAAACATTATGAGAAAAAAAGCAGTGAAAATATTATGAGAAAAAGGTGTCAAAAATGAGTACGGATTTAGGGAAATTGGGTTGTTTATTATGTTGATGGACCCAGTGCAGGGAGAAGCCATACCAGGAAGGCATTGTGTGTTATGTTAAAAATCTGTGTGTGTTACATTCGGAATAATCAGGCTGGCAAAGCAGCTGAGAAAAATACCTCCAAAATTAGCAAATATTTTCTCTGATCTGTTGTAAACGCTAATAGACAGGAATAGACTGATCTCATCAGCACCTTAATTTGAGGGGTAAGTAGGACATAAGAGCTGGAGATTAGGCTCTGAAGCTTCTCATTGGAGAAGCTTGTTCATTTATACCACTGTGGCAAGGTAAACAGTTCTTTTTCTATGTATGCTATTACATCAATATGATTGACTGTAACTGATTGTATACACTAAGTTGAGAAGGAGTGCATGATTAAGGAATGCTAGCAAAGAACTTAGCAGTGAAATGCAGACTTTCTGATGACATGACAGGATGAATTCCAGATTATTTGTAGTTGGTACAGGCAGGACTTGAGACTTTCTGAGTGCCTTTGGTGAGAGGAACTGTCCAAACATCAGCATTCTGACTCTAACAGTAGGCTAGTTACTGGAGTCAGCATCTAAAAATAGAGACTACAGCTTGAGGAACAGATTTGAATCTGGACATTATGGAATGTGACATAACTCTGGGAGATCTAACTAGAGGTGGGTGTCCATCTGAATGTAAGAATGTAGAGCTCAAGTGACAAGAGTTCGAGTGGAAATAGAATTGTGGACACTATAAGCACAGGAATTGTATCAGAGACCTGAGTAAATAGTTAATAGTAGAGAAAAGATTCCGAGGAAGCACCAAGATGCAGCCCCATGTGGCAAGCATGAGGTGGAAATGGTAGTAAGAGAAAATGAGGCAACAGCCTCGAGGCTGTGGTCAGAAGGTGAGGTACAGCGAGCTAAACCCTTCTGAGGTGGCGCCATTCTAGATGATAACCAAGTCAGGAGGGTGAGCATGGATATGAATGGTTAATGGAACATGGAATTGAAGTTAACTTGATTTGAGTAAGTCCATAAATTCTAAGATTACAATGTTGAAAGGGTCATCCAGATTGACATTGAAGTCAAACAGAACGATGGTGGAATAGGACTGGGAAGGAGGAGAAGCCTGAGCCAGACAGGAAGAAGTCTGTCATCCTGTGAGAATATGACCAGGAATCCATTAAATGGCAGGATGCTTGAAAATATTGTATTTTTAAAGCAATATAAAACTCAAAATGAAGAATATTTTTGCATAGCATGAAGAAAGGATTACTTCACATTGATAAAGTAATGTAGACTTGGCATTAAACTGAACTGCAGCTGGAACTTCTACTACATGGACCTTGAGAAGCTAGGTTGTTTTCATTCTAGCCCAGACTTAATTAATGCAAACATTTGTATACAGTATTCTGTCGGGAGGATGAAGTATATTTAAATTTGTTCACCAAGGCATGGTTCTCTCAGAGTTCACATTGGAAAGGCTTAGACTAGGATAATTGTTCAATTTTAAAAGTATATACTGAGTTCCTAGTATGTAAAATATACTATTCTCCTTAATGAGGATTGATAAATATCATTTTAATATTTGGCTAATGAAAGACCCTCTAAGGAGGAGGGAGACTATTAGAGTACACAGGGGCTGCAGGTGGAGCTCAATAGTCAGCACTTGCCTGGCCTGCATGAGGCACTGGGTTCCATCCCCAGGAGGACAAAAGCAAGATAACAGAAATACCTTGTAAGTACTGTCATATTTCTCTTAACAAAAAGGTTTTTAGTGAGAAAAAGCAGCTTGCTATGATTTGCAAGACTTGCTGTACTGTTGTCTCACCTATATCATGAATAAATGCATCAGTGAAATCATATGTTGTCTGATAGTAAATATGTACCAATATATTAACGCCAATATTGTATTTAAAAATATACATTATATAAAGTGGGTTAAGGTATGCAAAGTAGCTTATCATCATTTTTCTCATTTTAACTTGTTTATATAATTAAAAAGGACTTACCATTGTCTTTTCTACTTTTCTTTATTTTTTTAATGTATTTGGTACAGGGTCTCACTATGCAGCTCAGACTCCTAGTGATCCTCCTCTTTTCAGCTTCCACGGTGCTGGGACTACAGGCGTGGGCCACCATGCCAGGTCTCTGTAGTGGGATCAGTATGCCTGGGGGTGGGACCGGCACAGCATGTGGTGGAGGAGATCGAACCCCAGTCCCTGTGCTTGCCTAAGTAGGTGTTTAGTCTGCTGAGCTATCTCTCCAGCCCTTTAATTTTCTTTAAATGATATGAAATTTACTTGATCATGAAGATCACAAAAGGTTGTTTTCAGAAAAATTATTTAACATTGTAAAAGTGAGGTATCTTCAGGGTTATAATGTTCGTAAGTATAGATTCATAAGCATAGATCTTAGCCTAAAGTGTTTTACAGAATCTGGACATTATTTTTCTGTTACTAAAAGTTTCTAGATTGTTTCCATTTCTTTAAGCTTTTCAAGAGTATCAAGGAGGAAAACAGATGAGGAAGAGGACAGGGTGGAGGGTACCAGAAGAGGGGGAGGTGGCAGCAGGGTGGCCTGCTCCTGCTCTATCTTCAGCCAGTAGTCATAGAAGATACAGAAACATGTGTTCACTGCGAGAGTTAGGATTTTTGAATCAGGCTCTGAGGCTCTGAGGAATTTCACAAAAGTGACGTGCTCAGTGTCCTGTGGGGAGTATTGTTAACATTGCGCAAATAGCCCTCCCACTGTCTGATTTATTTGCTTCTAGACAGCATGTATACCTGACCTCCTGAGGGAGTTGCATATCTCAAATTTGGGTGCCATGATAATAATAACAGTTTGAGAGAAAATGAAATAGGCTATAAAGAGAAAGGAAATGGAATATATAAACTATCGTACAGTGTCATGTTCATTTTCAGTACTATATAAAATAATGAAAATGTTTTTCGATAACCTTTGTTGATTTTTATAATGTGTAACACACTTTATGGAAAAAGACAATGAATGTACTAAGCAAAAAATTAGTAAAAATATTTTTAGCTTTTGACTCTAATTTCTGCCTTATTGCCCATAAGTTTAGATTAGAGTTGAATTCTGAAATTGAGTATCTTTAAGATAAAGGGTTCTTTTTTTTTCCTCCTACCTTTGGCAACTCTATGTTGCTGTTTCAGGTTTCAAGTACAAGAATTATGTCCTAGATAAAACAGTTCAGTACAGAAGATGGCAGAGGTTTCATTTTTCTAATTTTGCAGATCCATTTGGGAAACTTACTGCAAGACACTGATCAAGACTTTCCTATAATCGCCTAGCTTTGCAGTTACACATGGGAAAGCAGAATTTGTGCTTTTCTAATACCTCAGACCTGCACACAAATACCTTCCCATAAACAGGAAAACAGAAGGTGATCATTTCCACTTTTCATAAATGCATGGTCAGCTGACCTTGAGTTGGCCAGTGATTTTGAAACCTACAGACAGTCAAGGAACGTTGAACCCCAGAAGGGCTCACAAAAACTTGAGAGGTTCAGCATCTTTCTGAAGTTCAAAGGTAGACAGCATATAAAATAGATTAAGCTTTTCTCAAAATGTTCATTAGCAGATCAAGCTTATGCTTTACCTGGTTATCAAGAAACCTTTTACTTCAGCACATAAAGTGAAAATATCCTTCAGTTTCAGCCTACCACTGTCACCACTCCATAACCCTTCTCTGTGTGAAGAAAGGTAAACCAGTTGGATGTGCTGGAG
The DNA here is from genome assembly GCF_000260255.1 of Octodon degus. Classification (NCBI taxonomy): domain Eukaryota; kingdom Metazoa; phylum Chordata; class Mammalia; order Rodentia; family Octodontidae; genus Octodon; species Octodon degus. Next base: position 9,109,094 of record NW_004524579.1, on the reverse strand, counting down.
AGAGGATATTGTCAGGACTGATGTGATCTGAGGAGGTAGGGCATGATTCACAACCCTAATGTACAGCATGGGCCAGAGTACAAAAGGGGCTCTGAGCTACAGCTTCAATTCCTCACCTGCTTGAAGAGGCATACTTGCAACTCCTCTCTGCCAGTAGGTGGGACAGTACACTCAAGGGATGGCCAAGAAGGGAAGATGTAAGTGTCCAGTGTTCTCCTGAAGCTCAGGTACATACTGCCCACTTGTCTGCTCTTCAGTGTCTCCTTCCACTGGGGTAGCCCAATCATCAGTTCCCCTAAAGGCTGGAGCTAATGGTGTGTGATTCAAGACTCCCGTCATAACTTTTGTTGATAGACTCTCCATGGTCCAAAGTCCCCAGATGAGGAGAAATTCTGGGGTCTTAGCAGTCATCTCCCAGCAGATGGGGGCAAAGGCCAGACCTCTCTTTAGATGTGGTTAATTCTGCACTGTGCATGGCATTACTGACTTTATTTGGCACCGTGAACCATGACCCTTGCTCACATTGAGTCTCAGAGGGCACAGACCAACATGCAGAATTACATATGTCTTACATTTAACACTGGGCAGAGAGAAATAGTAAAAATAAATAAATAAATAAATGTAATGTAACTTATTACTTTAGGATTGTAATAAATATACAGCAGTCTGGTGAGCTTGAGTTATTTAATCTATGATCAACCATGATCCTAGGTACACGGCTATTAGCTGAGAACTGTCTGTTTAGTGCCAGTGTCTGTGGTTCAGCGTGATATAGGAGAAAGCCTAGAGAGAGATAAGTTTCTCAATGATATGTGAAGTGTGTGTGTTCACAACTTGATGTTGGTGAGTGTAAAGCCAGTGGCATCACAGTGTCTGTGGTAGTTTGCAAGCACTGACTAGTCAAGGAGGGTGTGAAGAGGGATGAAGTGTAAGATATCGCTGCTCCTCCAGCCCCACACCTCAGTAGCTCACAGTTTAACCTCTGGAGTTGGATGGCTCCTGGTTCTATTCCTGCCTCTTGGATTTACCTATTTTAGTATCTTGGACAAATTATGCAATTGAACAAGTGGCAATTTTTCACTGAACACATAACTATGATAAAGATTATAGGAAATATATATAAGGTATTTATTTCATTGCCTAGAAGATAGTAAACATTTAATTAATGTTGACTCCTAAATGTAGATTATTTAGTGCTATGGTTTGAATGTTTGTTCCCACCAAAACTCATGCTGAAATTTAATTGTACAATAGAGTTAAGAGACCTTTGAGAGCTAAGGGAGTCATAAAGGTTCTTCTCTCCTTGGTGGATTAGTTTTATTTGTACATATAAAGAGCCTGTGAGGATTCATGCAGATGAGTTTCATCTCCTTTGGCCTCACTGCCCTCCCCCATGTAAGGCTGCAATAAAAGTCTCTTTATAGATGTCAGTGCCTTGAGCTTGGACTTCCCAGCTTCCGGACTATGATAAAATAAATTTCTGTTCATTATACATTAGAGCTTCCCAGGTGTTGTGTTATAGTAGCACAAAACAGACTGAAACACTTATGCAAATGAGTAAATATGTTGGTTTATCTTCTTTCTGATGAGAGTCCCTTGGCTGGGTTACAAAATATCAGATAGCGTCATCTAAAGGTTCATGCTGGAAATAAAGAGATCATCTGGCAAAAGAGGAGGCCAGAACAACCCAGGGTCAGGCTTGCTCTTTTAACACAACTTTTTTTTTTTATAGAAACTAATTTTAATCCCAAGAAAATTATATCAATTTCTTATTAGATTAGTATCCCCTCATAACCAGGTGACTTTGCACTAAAATTCTTAAAGACTTTATCATCTACTAACACCACTGGAGATGAAATTTCCAGCACATGAACATTTGGGAGACATGCTTAGACCATATCCAAAATATTTTAGGTCTTCTATGATTAGGTTATGCTGCTTGGACAACTCAGGATAAGTTCAATTTTTCATGGACATGTAATTAACATCCTTAGTTCCATTTGCAAAGTCCTTTCTCAGCGGTATCTAGATTAGTGATTGAATAATCAAAGGATGGGAATCCTGGGGTGACATCATTAGAATTTTGATGACCGTAAACACAAATCCTTATCCATAAAGTAATTGCTAATTTGGAACATTTGCCACATCCTGGAGGATGTTCTTCTGTCTTGTAGAATGTAACTGACACTGTAAATTTGTACACAATCATATCAGGTTGTCTCTACTGGTTTGATGCTCTTACTGGTTTGTACCACTCTAAAATTTGTTTTTTCTCATTGAAATCAGTTACCTTACTTTGAGGGTAATTTTCCTCCTGGTCACTCATAGTTTGCAAGGAACACCTGCCTCAGAGCTCTTCAAGAACCTTGGTGTTTTGTCTCATATTATTTTTCCCAAGCCTCATTGAAGGGTATATTTGGTGAGTGCTCCTAGAGAGCATGAGCAGGGACTGAGAAAGCCAAGAGGGTAGCTGAGAGGCACTAAGATTTTGACTACCTTGTTCCACATTCCCAGTAAGTTCTGAAACTTCAACTTACATTTTGGGTCAACTTTGAGTTCTGTATTATCAGATCTGCCAAGCACATAGAGCTCATTAATTCTTCTTAAGATGACCCTTTGAATTCAGTGCAGTTGTATAAAGCAAACTGACCTGATCCCACCTTATTTTCTGCCACCTAAATCAAGTACGTTAGGGTACATTCCCATATACATCCTCAAGGCTTTTGTTTTCATATAAATCGAGAACATCTTGTAATTCCTTACATGTAGTTGATACAGACACAGATCTGGGAAGTATAGAGGGAAAATTGTAAAGATGAAGGACAGATGAAGCCTCAAACTGATTCAGGAACCTCCTGGGGTATGGGTCTAGTTGTTAGTCTGAAAGCAATCAGATGTGTTGAGGCTGGGTATCACGCAGGTCACATTCCTGTGAAGGCAGCTGACACTGGGAAGAGGTAATGATTGCTCTTCATAGAGAAGAGAGTAGCCTCTTTGGGCAGGAAAGAAAGGAAGACAAAAGAAGCTAAAAGGTAAGAACAACTGAGTGTGGCTCGGCGGCTCAGGAAAAGCTGGGCACCTTCCTGTCTCTTCATTGCTGCCTCTGGTGGTCTATCTGACTACACCGCTTTCTGAAGCCAACAGTCAGTGCTTCATTCCTTCTTCTGAATTGCTATCACTTAGTTTCATGGTCAATTCTAATGTAGGATTATTCAGGGAGGTGGGATCTGGGAAAGTTTTCTAATTTAACAAAATTGAAAATAGCACAGTCCAGTAGCAGGTTCAAATCTTAGTCTCTGAGCAATTTTCTTCCTTTATAGACTAGTTAGCTTCGCTTTCCCTCCTGAGAATCTACTGAAAGAAAAAGCAACAATCTCAATACCCCGAGGTGAAATTAAGCAAGGGAACTCGGGAGGAGGGATTTTCTACTGATAAAGTGACATCCAGATCTGTAGACTTTAACCTCTACTCTGTCCTTGATTCCATCTTCTTGCTTGCACAGACTTAGAACACAATTACTCAAACATAATTGTTGAACACGATTTGGTCACCAAACATGAGAAATTCATTTCTCCAATCATCAGCATGCACATTACTTTTGGACATCTAAACTAAGGACAGCAGAAGTGGTCTGTGGCTAGCTGTTCCCACATAACTACAGCTGTTAGAATACAAAATTGCTACTCAAGATTAAAATACTCAGTGAAAAACATAGACCTGCTCTTTTACTTTGTCTCAGGCAACTCAATGGAATTGAAAATCAGGTTAATTCCTCATGGAACAGGGAAGGTAACAAGTAAGTTTTCTTGTGTACATATCAATGTGTGCCTACTAAGTATTTTAAGGTAGACTTTTATCAGCTACAACACAGGGATTTAACTCAACATACTACAGTGTATGGCAGTTAATAAATTCTTGTCAGAGATGTGGCTAAGTAGATGACATCTGGAATTATTGTAGGAGACCTAAGATGAGCTCTGTGTTTAGAGAAATTTGTTGTTATTAATGGTGGTGGTGGTGGTGGATGTGACAGTGTTTCTTCTTTCAAACTATATTCATTCCCCCTGCCCCATGGATAACCATTCTGGGGAACCACCAAGGAAAAAAATACAGTCAAGAACTACTAATTCACAGGCATTTTAAGATGCTAATTTCAATGTAAGATCTTAATATTCACAAATAAAGCCTACTGTGTTCTCTTTTTGATGCAATTTGTTTGATATTTCCCTAAGTTAAGTGGTTACCAATTCATAATATCCCTTTTTACTAAGTGGATCTAAATTTTGAAATGAAAGAAAAATTTATAGTGAGCATTCAACATTTGTTTGCAGTGATTTCCCTTTGCTACCAACCTCTTTTGGCTTTAGTATTATTTTTTAAAGTTCTTTTATTTCTAAGGAAGGTTATTTTTTCACAGACTGTGGTTTAATAGTACAGCTAATGTGAGCCAGGTACGAGAAAACATACTACATATCAGAACATATTATTTTGGAGTCTCTCTTTCATGTTTGCATGTTTACAAAGGTTTACAGCATTATTCACAATGCAGTCCTGCCCAGTTTTACCCATATCTCTTTTCTGCAGTCACCTGTTGGTCATGCAAAGTTCCTTGCTTATTTGTTGTTTAAAGCAAGACTTTTTCTGTCACACTGCTTACTCAAGAAGAGATTGGAGTTTTCTCTCTTCATTCGTGCTTGCAAATTTTCCTCTGTATTTACCAGTTTCCCCCTTCCTGGCAGTAATTGTGATGAGTGCATGTGTCTCTCCCAATTCCTGCTCAAATGACTGCTCTAAGCTGTGTAAGCCTACCTTTGTGGCAAAAAAGGCTCTGGATATCTTAAGTTCTGCATATCTACCTTCTTTGTGGTTGCCGTACTTTATACAGAAAACACTGTGTCCGGATCTTTCCTTAGGTCTCTTTGATCTGGTACAGATGCAAATTGACCTTTCTGTTGTGCTTCACTTGAGTGCAACTAGTTACAAGAAGCAGTAACACCACGGTGACCTGATTTCATTAAATAACTGTGAGCAGGTTAAGTAAACCTGAATAATGGTCACTCTGCTCCTTCACAGATGCAGTTTTGTTGTTTTAATTTGTAATGCTTGTTGCTAATAACTGTACATATTTTCTCATCATTTTTTCTAGCAAACTTTAAAATAGTTCACTACCACAGAATGTACTCTGATTATATCTAGTTATTGATATTGGAAGATTAGTGGAAAGCCATTGATTCATGTGACAGGATC
>NW_004524579.1:9068847-9101347 GCF_000260255.1 Octodon degus | reverse complement strand
ATTCTGGAAACATCTGCCATGAAATACTATTTTTCTACTTGTTATTCTGCTTGGATTTAAAGATACTATAAAAGGCATACCTCCCTTCATTTCTCCACCAGCGTATTTCAACCTTAATCTTGAAGGAACTGTGTCTAATGGTGTAAAGATATTTCAGGTTATGTGTTATTTAATCCAAGTTCTCTTGTGAAAAGTGATAGATTCCATGATAAAGCTGATAGGTATAAACATTTTTTAAAAATCTCAGACAATGTATGTCAGCTGTTTTGCACTTTTGCTTTTTTCTTGGAAGTGGTAATGACACAAATCCCAAAACACTGTGACTGTATTTCTTTTATGTATAAGCTTCAGATTTGGAGTAGTTTTAGTGTACTAGACGGTGTTGTTATTTCAGTGCTCTTTCATTAACTGATGTGGTGTTTTGCTGCTACGGAATATTCCAGCTTAGAGATTTTGTGAGCCTCACTTCTTTTTCTTAATATATCATTTGCATTTTCATATTTCTCCAGTTTGTTGTGGAGTAGCCTCTCAAAGAAATTAATGAAGTTCATGTAGTTGGGAGAAACTACAGCAACACAGAATTTAGGCACTCCCAAAATTCAATCATAGTTTAGATAAAACACAGATGATATTAATGTATGGGTGCTATTATAACCTCTATTAATATAGCTGAAAGCCGTCAAGCACCAGTGACTCTCTGAAACATAAAAAAGTTTGTATTAAAAATCACTGAACAGTACAAAAGTGGGAACAATACATATAAATTAAATTCAACGTTCAACTTTATAAAACACCTTTCCTTATAAAAGACGTCCTGTGTTTGCCTGCTTTCTATGCTGCAGTAAATACAACACAAGGTTTTTAAGTGGGTCTACTCAGATGTTTAGTGCTTATTCGGTTTTCTTCTTAGGCTAAAAGAATAAGAATTTTATGCCAAACATAATGTCCTTTTATTCTCATAGTTTCAGGGCACCCTTTTAAAGGAAGTCAGTGATAAGAATGGCAATATTTACTGTAGTGTGCCTCTGAGTGGTTTACAGCTGAGCACCCCTCTTGTGTATTCGGTGACAAATGGCAATCACTTTATCATTTATCTTATGACAAATAGCAGATTCAGCCACAAACTGCTGGCCGTAGCAAACTTACAGGATGAAGTTCTTTATTGTTTCTGGTTTGTGAGTTGATGTATTCATGCCTTGTTTATTTGTGAAACGAACAAAAATCAGTAAGCAGGCATGAACAGAAATTTGGCCACGCAATCAATTGTACTTTTTTTCTCCAGTCTTCCAAGGACCTTACAAGGAAATTCGCTGAACTAGGTCTAAGCTGTAAGCTGCCTTTAGAGGAAAAAAAGAAAATGTCATTAGAGGATGCACCAAATTGTGACATTATGCCCTTAAGCCAAAATAACACTGAATAGAGTTACCACCTCGCATTAACCTTCGAATAAGGGTTTTAAATTTGATAGCAAGCTATTGTCATAGACAAGTGGCATAGGCCAAGAGTAGAAGGAAATTACCCCACTACATTCTCACGATTTAAGCACTATGTTGAAGTTTTCACTCTTTGTTTCAGACATTTAGAGGAAACTTGGAAAAGAACTTTGTTCATCAATGAAAATTGTACCTGAGTCGTAAAAATAAATTGTATTATGATCTCAGATTCTTAAGATTATTATTAATGTAGTTCTTGTGATTGATATGTGAGGAAACATTCAAGAAGGTCATATTCTAAATCACATCTGAGGTTGAAATGTATGAATTTGGACAATAACAACAGTACATTTTTAAAAGTTCTAATAATACAATAGAAAAAAGACAATGTAATTTCTCATTGCAGATCTGTTTTCTAGTATGTCTTTCAGAGATTTAATATGATTCATAGATTATATTTTATAATCAGTATACCTTTTTAAATCATTATGATGCATTATACTGAATCTAATGAATTCTGTCAAAATTACTGATTTATTGAGTAGGATAAAAAAAATCACTAATAATATTAATGCAGTAATAGAAAACTGTTACCATAGAGAAAAGATTCTCTTCTTTTTGTTCAGAATAAATAGAAATGATGATAAATTTTGAAAAGGAAAAGTAAGACATCTATATATGATTTAGAATAAAGTTTTTATATCTGATAGCAGGCCCACAAAATGAAGTAATACCTACAAGATTCTGAAAATTTTAAAAACTCAGTAGAAAAATGTAATCTGCTAAGCTAGAACAAATCATGCAGTCATTTAATGAAAATTTTATGTAAACTTATTAATATTCTCCAGTGTTTTGCATAAAAGTCATTTGACATATAGTCTAATATCAAAAGAAATGATTGCTTACTTTAACATGAATAGCCTCTAATCAAGAGTATAGACCCTATAATTTGGTGTTATAAAAAAACAAGCATTCATTCACAGTATAATTCTTATCTTTTATAACTTAAAATACTTTTGTCATAAAAAAATTTTGTCCAGTTAATGTCCATGGATTTTGTAGACTAGTATTGTTAAAACTAATATTCTGAAAGGAAACTGAAGTTAGAAGTCCAGAAAAAGCTATTATGCAGCACTGAGATTTGCATATGCTATCTGCCTGGCTCATCAGAGGTGAATGATAGTTTCCACTGCGCTTACTTACAAGCCAATCTCAATGCAGTTATTTGCATAAACAATTTGATTGGTAAACATTGCTCCATACTACTGTGTTAAAAACTTTTTGGGGGGAGAGAGACAATTTTTCACTTTTTAAAGCTGTACTTGGAGAATATTTTCTTTGTGTTTTAACAGAGAATAGAAGACAAAAGGCAATAATATATAAATTAAATATGTGCAAACAGGTTATGCAAGAAGCAATAAAGCTAAGTCTAATGCTGTAGAAACTTAATGTTATTTAATTTTAACTGAAATTACTCTAAAAATAGAAAAGTCATCAATGTACCCAGATCCATAATTCAATCACTAATGTTTGAGTCAGTTTTCCTATTTTTTACTTTCTATTTTCAAAAGTGTACAATGAGTGTATACCCATAACTATATACATTTTGACTTAGCATATTCTTTAAGATATTACTATATATTCTCCAAATATATATGTATATATTCCTATTCATCACAATTAACAAAATATTATATTTAAATAATATTTTAGGTTTACTAAGTGTTTTAGTTGTCTAGAGAGGAGGATAATCATTAGCCAGCTCTGAATGACTAGCATATGCTACATATTGTCGCAATTTGTGTATGAAGTAGTTAGAACCATGTATGTAACACCCTGAGTTTACAGTCTAGAGTAAAAAATACAATAAAATAATCCAGCAAGTGCAGGATGAGAGATGTCAGGAACACTGAAGCCTCTATCTGGAGAAGGGGCACCTATATTAAATAGAGGGGTAGGGAGGGTTCCTTAAAGATTACCTTGATCTGAATTTTGATCTAAAATTTAAGACGAGTAAAGGCCTAGCTATTTAAAAAGCAGCATATGATAGAAATTTTGATATTATTTCCTCCAAGAATAAAGCATGGTTGAAAACATGGTCCACACCTAGATGGATCAGAACAGGAAGTGTGAAGAGTGTGCATGAAAGCCAGGTGGGAGGCAGAGGATAGCAGAACTATGAATAGCACTGTGACAGAACTTTCAATTTTATTTTAAAGGAGGAACAAGTGATAGGTTTTTATGATGTTTATGGGCACAATCGTTTCCATGTATTTTAATATTGGCAGCTTTGGCAGTAGTAAGGTAAATAGTAACTCCCATGGATATTCCCATTGTATGTCCATTGTAAGGTTCCAATCCCATTATAATTTTGACAAGACAAAATTTGGAGACAGAAATACAAAGGAGAAGGTTCTCACAGTAATAAAGCTTTATGTGGTAACAGTTTTAGGACATACAATAGGGTAAAAATAGGAGAAGAAAGAGAAGTTTTAGAGGAAACAAGCAATGGGAGGTGATGAAATCCTGACCATTAATTGGATGTAGGAGCTATAGGAAAGAAGACATAAGAATAAATCTCAGGTTTTCAGCTTGTGAAACTGGATGATTGGTGGTACCTTTTATTCAGAAGAAGATGAGATGTGAGGAGAGGGTTTTAGCTTAGAACACACTGAGCTGGACCATCTGTCCCACGCAAAGGGAGATGTAGGAAATGGATAGACATCTCTAAGGCTCAGCAACAAGAAATGTACTGGAGTTTGGGGAAATGTCTATCTATGGTATTATTGAAGTGTCAAATGGAAACTACATTGAGAGGCAAGAGAAGAGGCTGTTTCTGAGTAATTTGGGAGACTCATATTTTCTGAGAACCTGAGATTCTCATGAGCATGAACATTTGAAGATCATATGAGCTCTTGTGACCCTAAGGAATAGCAGGAAAACTCCCATTCAACTAATATACATGTAAAGAACCTCAAACATGGCTTCTAGAGGAAAGGAGTAGTGAAACACATCAAATATCACTGGAAACAAAAAAAAGCTGGAGATGATTAATAGGTCATAGTGACTTTAATAAATTCACTTGTGTGGTGGAGGCAGCAGCTATATTTCAGTGGACTAAAGAGAAACTAGAAAGTGAGAGCATAGACAAATTCAGTATCGATTATTCTTTAAAAAGCATAGATTGTGTCAGGAAGTGGTAAATTAGTAGACAGAAATAGAGCATAGGACCTTCTTAAGGTGGGGTCATTTGAGCATACTTATTTGCTGAGAAGGAAAAAAAAACTAATAGAGGAAGAAGTGTTAGTGCTTTTTGCAAGAGCAAGGGAGATGTTTTGCAAAGCCAAACTCCCAAAGATGCGGAAAGGAACTGGATCACACAGAGCTCTAAGAGAAGCGCTAGTGTTGGATGAAAGGGCTGCCTCCCATAAGAGACAGAGAAAGGGAAGGGTATTTTACATGGCAGGATTTACATCTTTAACATGAATGTTATGGAGTAGGGCCAGAAGTCAGGCTTCAAAATTTGAAGCAAGTTGTAGCTGGAGAAAGATACAAAAGAAGTATGGAGGGAACCTACTAATTTATAGATCTAGAATTGGTAATAGCAGCAGCAGGTCACTTTCCTTTGTGTCAATGAGCTGCTTACATTTGAAAGGAAAGTCTACATTTCTTGTGCTCCAGAGCTAGAATATTAGAGGTTGCAGGAGACCTAAAGACAAATGAAACACAAAAAGTATATGGGAGGGAAAAAAAAAAGAAATAATATCAACTATGTGGAAAGGAAAAGAAAAGATAGTTCTCACCTGAATTTTGGTATTTACCTAATTCCTCTTCATAACCTCAACAAAAAAAATTAGATAAAATTAAGATCTTAAGGAACAGTACCTATAATCCTAGCGCTTGGGAGGCTGAAAACAGGATGAACACTATGAGTTCTAGCTGTGTAGTGAGACCCTATACAAAAACAAACAAACAAACAAACAATCATCTTAAGGAAGAAACAAAAATGAATAGTGACAAAATGAGATAATGTGCCTAAAATTTCACAGGTGGCATACTGTGAAATGGTAAGAATTTAGAGAACAGCAGTGAATTTGAGTAACATTATTTTTGAGGATGCTTAATAACTCTTAAAGCATTTGATGGGACATTGTTATAAATACTGAAATCACCAAAGATAATTTGAATTACAAATGATTTTTTTGAATGAAAAAAGTGATAAGCCAGCTGAGGAAGTCTTTAGCACAAGTGGAATGTCTGCTGGAGCAGAAAAAAAGGGCTAGCAGGGTCCTAGCTGGATGGTGACTCCCAGGCAACTCCAGGAAGTCAGGTGATAAAAGGGAAGGAAAATGTCTACCTGCCTCCCCACTACACGGGTCTCCTGTGTAGAAACTCAGGTTTCTGTTAAAACAAAAAAAAATTCATAGATGTGTTCCTTGAAGGATATGAAGTAGAGAATGTATGAGAGAATAGAGGTTATTTGAGGAAAAGCAGGCATTTTTGGAGAGGAAGACAGGTGTAGATGCAGAAACGCTATTCCTGTGAGAGCGTCATAGACAGAGCCGACACTTGGTGAACCATCTTAGGTGGAGGTCAGGGAATGGAGGATGTTCCCACAGCAGCGGCACACTAAACAAAGCCCACCCTGCTCTCACGGCTAGGGCCACAGGATCGTCTCTGTAGGGAGTCAAGGTGCTTCAGTGACCTTTGTTTAGGGCTCCACGTACCACATTAGCAAAGTACTGTTCCCACTTATCTCAAAGCCAGAAAAATGTCGGAATTGTGTGGAGGCCTCATCTAGGATGCATGTGTTACCTGAGGAAATAAAAGCCAAAAGAACTGAGAGCTTGGGAAAACATAGAGGAGTGTAACAGTACAGGCTGATTTTAAAGTACAAAGATTGGGGTAAGAAAATCTCTAAGGACTTTTTTAAAAGATTAAAATTATTAATTCTAATACAAATTATTTTCCTACAGAGACATAAGAAAACTGCAGTAGTAATAAAATAGGAATTATTGGTTAATGAAAAGGGAAAAGAAAGGAGGAATAAAGTCACTCCTATTACTCAATGTAGCTTAAGATAAAGTTAATAAAATTAAGAAAGAGATGGTTCATTTTGGATGAAAATAATTTGGGAAAATCAAGAGTGAAATCATGCAAAATGTAATGGGTTTGATAGTGTAATTTCTCTTATTTATTTATTTATTTATTTATTTATTTATTTTGTAGTGCAGAGTCTATAGGGTCTCACTACACAGAGTGGACTCATAGTGATCCTCCTGTTTTCAGCCTGCTGAGTGATGGGATTACAGGCACACACCACTACACCCAGTCTCAATCACTGTCTCAGTGCACTTGGGTAGGGCCAGCACAGTAGTTTGTCTTTTTAAATTGGAGAGTTTATGTTCTCACCTTACCTTCCTTGTGAAGCACGCAAAGTACCTGATGTATGACCTGTACTTCCTGGGTATCCTCTTGGTTTTTGCAGTGACCATGCCAAACCTCCTCCTTTGTTTTCACTCACACTCTGTGGGAAGATGTCATAGGTCATGTAAATTTATGGTACTTTGGAGACAGACCATAGAGTCACAGAGATCAATTTCAGATTACCACTGTAAATATTTGTATGTGTGTGATCTTGTGCAGTTCATTCAACTCTGAATCTGAGAAGTGTTACATAGCAAGGAGCTGTTATATAGCATTGTTTCTGCAGAGGGCCACCTCATTTACTCGTCTTTCAATTCATGTATAAAACCTCGCAGTGAAAGAAACATGCTAAAAGTTGTGAATAGAAAGTTCTAAAGGACCCCAGGACCCATTAAGGAGGGACTCAGTGTAGGGCCAAGTATTGTAAGATGTAGAGGCAAACTAGACTTGGCAAAAGGAGATTCATGGACAGAGTAATATTTGCCCTTGAATAAAATTTTGGATGTGACAGAAGGAAGACATTGAAATAATGAGAATGTGCATTTAAGGAAATTATATTTACAAGTTGCCTTAAGTTTGAGTGGAAATGCATAGTGAAGATCCTTAGAGAAGACATCTATAGAAGATGGCATTTTCTCTATTTGAGCCTTCACTGAGTGATTAGTTAAAGTATGGTACCTCTAGCTTTGAAAAATTGGAGAAAGGCATACTCATATTGCTCATAAAAACTGCTTATTTGATTTTTATGAGGAAATGAGAATATAAAAAGAAGACTGCTTAAAACTAAATAGAACCGGAATTCTACTCTAACCAATGCCCAGGCCTGGCATGCACATGCACGCACGTGTATGTATATGTGATCTTCTGCACACCCTCCACTTTCCACTGCACCCAGCCACCAGGCCTGGCATGTGTGTGTTGGACCTTCTGCGTGATCGCCAGAACATCCTCCATCAGAAAGGCTTGGTGTGGAACCCTGCAGTCGAACTCACTGCAGAGAGGCAAGGGGCAAGACACACCCAACTAATCCAGGAGCAGAACATCTTGCCAGAGGGGCAGAGTGGGTCCACTTCCATCAGCTGCAGCAGGAAGAAGCAAAGCAGAGCGCCAGACCCAAGCCAGGCCCATCTGGATGAGTTTGAACTTGGTAGATACAGACTTGGTAAGCTGAGACACTTTACTAGACCCAGATATATGAGGGCATCCTCTTTCTTTATGTCTTGATTGAGAGAGGGGTCAACAAGAAACCACGGTAAACTACTCTGCCTGGAAGACTACAGGTACAAAAGGGGAGGTGATCAGACAAAACATAGGGGAACCAATTTAAGTACAAATTTCCAATCTAATATCTGCTTAGCCATAATGTTTGTTCTTAGGGTCTAAAAGGCAAACCCATTAAATACAAAAGTTTGTCAACTGCTAAATCTCACTACCCATTATTAGTGTCGATGATTATGTTTTTTTTTAATACAAAACTGTAACTGTCTTAAAAACAATCTCTTTTGTGTAATAATATCAGTACATGCTAAGGTAATAACATCAAAGAGCATCAAAGCTCTACATCAAAGGACAGAAGACAGTGGTACATAAAATGATAATGAGAAGGAGCAAAAGGCATTCTCAGGCCTCAAGCCCAGCCAGAACAAATGCAGGAGACACGAGAGTAGAACAAATTGGAAATCACTGAAATAATAGCATCTGAAGTAAAGAATCAACTGCAGTAATGTATAGAGGATATCAGATTACAAACTATCTCTGAAGTAAAAAAAGAAATGATAAATATAATGAAAGAATTACTAAGTGCTTCTAAAGAAGACACTGATAAAAAAATAGATGAGAACAGAAAAATGATGGAATCCTGGAATGAGCAATGTAGGAAACAAATACAATGCATGAAGCAGAGTCAAAGAGATATGCAGGAAATTAAAACCTCAATCACAAGCTGGCAAAACTATTTGAATGAAAGTAAAAATAGAGTTTCAGACCTTGAAGATATCTTTGAAGCTAGTGAAAAGGTAAGAAATGATCTCTTGAAGATAACAAGGATGCAGGAAAAAATAATCCAAGATCTGCAACACGATGCAAATATTAACAACATAAGACAAAGAGACATCAAAGAGAAAGGAGTCAATGCAAATGATATACAAAAATATGAACAGAAGTAATAGCAAAAACCATGACAATATGGGGAAACAATCTGACATTCAGATAAATGAAGCATATACAACTCCAAATAACATCTGAATACACATTCTTTTCAGCTACATATGGGACATTTTCTAAAATAGACCACAAACTAGTCCATAGGTCATGCGTAAGTATAAGCAAGAAAACAGAAATTATCCCATCCATGCATATTATATGATCACACTGCAATGAAACTAGAAATAAATGACAAAAGAAACCACAAAACCCCCATAAATACATGGAAATTAAACAACACCCTCCTCAGCAATCAATGGGTTACAGATGAAATTAAACAAAAAATTAAAGTTTCTACAATTCAATGAATATTCAAACACAACTTATCAGAATTTATGGGATACGAAGAAATCTGTTCTTAAAGAGAAATTTAGAGCTGTGAACTTACACATTAGGAAAACAGAATGGAAACAAATAAACTCCTTAATGCTGCACCTCAGATGTCTAGAAAAAGAAGAGCAAACCAAACCCAAAGCCCAAAGTTGAGAGGAAATTATAAAGATTAGAGAAGAAATTAATTCAATTGCGATGAAGAAAACAATTCAAAGAATTAATGAATAAAAAATCTGGTTCTTTGAAAGATTAAATAAAATTGATAAGCCCCTAGCTAACCCCATTACAAAGATAAAGAAAAACTCAAATTCAAGCAATAAGGAATCAAAAGGGTGAAATTACCACAATCACTGTGGAAATTCAGAAGATAATCAATAGCCATTTGAGATTCTTTACTCTCACAGAATCAAAGTCACAGAAAAAATATACAGAATCCTAGAAAGGTACAAATTACAAAAACTGAATCAAGAAGATATATGAACTCTCAATAACCCAATAAAATCCCATGAGTTTCAAAATTTAATAAAAAACCTACCATCAAAAAAGTACAGGTCCTGATGGATTCACAGCTGAATTCTACAAGAAATTAACAGAAGATATCCCAATACTCCTTAAACTCTTCAATGAAATTGAAAAGGAAACAATCCTGCCAAAATCATTCCTGTAGGCAAGTATTATACTAATACCAAAATCAGAGAAAGATACAACTAAAAAAGAGAACTACAGGCCAATCTTTCTCATGAACATAGATGCAAAGCTCCTCAATAAAATCCTAGCAAAAAGAATACAGCAAATCATTAAGAAGATTATAAACCATGACCAGGTAGGATTCATCCCAGGGATGCAAGGATGATTCAACATAAGCAAATGTATAAATGTAATGCACAGAAAAGTTTCTGATAAATTTCAACACTCATTCATGGTCAAAGTCCTACAAAAAAATTAGAATAGATGGCCTCTAACCCAATCTGATAGAAGCCATTTATGACAATCCAACTGCTAGCATAATTCTAAATAGAGAAAAACAAACTGTTTACTCTCAGATCAGGTACAAGACAAGGATGCCCTCTATCACCACTCCTATTCAATATAGTTCTGGAATCATAAGCTGGAGCCATTAGACAAGAGAGAGAAATAAAAGAAATATTAATGGATAAAGAAGAAGTTAAACTACCGTTATTTGCAGATGACATGATACTCTACTTGGAAGACCCAAAAAACTTCACTGAGAAGCTAATAGAATTAATACACAAATTCAGTAGCACAGTAGGATATAAAGTCAATACCCAAAAGTCAGTAGCATTCCTCTACACAGATAACAAAAATACTGAGAGAGAAATTAGATAAAGAATACCTTTTTCCAATAGCACCATGGAAAATGAAATACTTAGGAATTAATCTAACTAAAGAAGTAAGAGACCAATTTGATGAAAACTACAGTATTCTGAAAAAAGTGATTGTAGAGGATTTCAGAAAATGGAAAGATATTCCCTGTTTCAGGATAGGAAGAACCAACATTGTGATGGCCGTATACCCAAAATTGTTATACAGATTTAGTGCAATCTCTATCAAAATACTAACAACATACCTCACAGACCTAGAGAAATCATTCCTAAAATTTATTTGGAAACAAAGAAGACCTAGAATAGAAAAGGCAATCCTGAGCAATGAAGGCAAGGCAGGAGGCATTATAATTCCTGATTTGAAATTATACTACAAAGCTACTGTGATAAAATCAGCATGGTATTGGCAAAAAAATAGACCTAAGGATCAATGGAATAGATTAGAAGATGCAGATGTATCTACAACCACACTCAGCCACCTGATCTTCGACAAAGGGGCCAAACATGTTTACTGGAAGAAAGATGGCCTCTTTAAAAAATGGTGCTGGAAAAACTGGCTCTCTACATTTGAAAACTAAAACTTGAACCAGGTCTATCACCACGCACTAAACTAAAGTAAAAATGGATTAAAGATCTGAACATTAAAACAGAAACACCAAATATCCTGGAAAAGAAAATAGGTGGAAATCTTGAAAACATAGTGGTAGGCAAACAGTTCATGAACAAAAATCTAACTGCTTGGGAAATACTTGAAAGAATAAACAACTGGGATCTCCTCTTTTTTGTGTGGTGGAACCAGGGATTAAACTCAGGCCCTTGCGCTTGCCAGGAAAGCGCTTATTCTACTGAGCCATCTCCCCAGCCCTGGGACTTCTTCTTATGGAGAAGATTTTGAACTTCAAAAGAAATTACCAACAGAGTGAAGAGACAACCCACAAATTTGAAAAAAATAATCTTAACTGATAAGCACTGAGACAAAAGGTCATCTATCTAGAATTCATAAAGAACTAAAGAATGTTAGGGCCCCAAAATTTAAAGACCCAATCCAGAAATGAGAATCAGAGATGAACACTCACTTCTCAGAGGAACAACCACAAGAAGAAAACAAATACAGGAAAAAATGCTCCATATCACTAGCCATTCGTGAAATGCAAATTAAAACAACACTGAGATACAATCTCACCCAAAGAAGAATGTTATCATAAAGAAATCAACCAACAACAAATGTTAGAGAAGCTGTGGGGAAAAGGGAACCCTTCTGCATTGCTGGTGGGTATGTAGACTAGTGCAACCATTATGGAAATCAGTGTGGTGATTCCTCTAAAAAAGTAGGACTGGAAATTCTAATCAATCCAGCTATCTCCCTTTAGAGAATTTTCCCAAAAGAACGGAAAACATCATATCATAGAGATATATGTGTGCCTATGTTTATAACAGCACAAGTTGTGATATCCAAATCTTGGAAACATCCAAAATGCCTGTCACCTGGGGAATGGATGAAAAAGATGTGACTTTTTTATACAATGAAGTATTACTCAGCTATAAAGAAAAATAAATTTGAAACATTGCTATGTAAGTGGATGCAACTTGAAGATATACTCATAAGTAAATAAACCAGACCCACATGTGTGAGCATTGCATAGTCTCCTTAGTGTAAGAACTCCAAAGAAAAAATAAAAATTGAACGGTATAACACAGTTAAATAGAAAGCAAGAACTTAAGGGTTAAGCAGCAAAACAAAAGTTAGGAAATATGGCAGGGAAAAAATCATAAATTTATATAAACAAGATGATTAAGGCAATGGTACTAAGAATCCCTGTTAGGTTTTTTAAAATAGCAGTTATTGTCATCCTGACTAACTATATGCTGATATCTGTTAACTAAGCAACTACACTGAGGAAAACAATTGTAGTACTAAAACCATGCTTGAAATACCTGTCATTTTGGTCTTCTAAATGCATACTGCTTCTAATGTCATATTAATTATTGCTATAGCCCCTTTAAAGTAAATGTTTGTTAAAATGGTAGTAAAAGAAAACAAGAGACATGAAAAAGTCATAGGATCGTCCTGCTACAATGTTGTATATGATTTGATTTCTCAATTTCTGTGTAAAAGTGTGTAATTTTTTTCGTGTTCTGTAGGGATTTAAACTTTAGAATATCCGTGGTTGTTGGAAAATAGCAGTTCCATGTTATGCATAAAGTGTTTGATATTCAGAAAGGTAGTGATGTTAAGCTCAATTGTCTCTGTTACAGAGTAATAATACCATTAAGTTTCTCTTCCAGATGTTTAACAACTAAAGTTTACAGACCAAATATTAGAGAGAACAATGGGCTAAAAGACAGCCAATATTTTGGCCCTAACCCTTCAAGGTTAGTGAGGACTCAGGACTTAAGATAACCTGTGCAGGAACATCCTGTAACTGAGTGGTGTCCCAAATTTTCTGATCAAGGAGATTATGGAGCCACAGAGGAAAGTGATTGATGGTGTATAGTGTGCCTAAGGAGAGTCACCTAGAGAGAAAAATTTCTCTCAGTCTTTCACAGAGAGAAAATTGGTCAAACAATGGCTGTGATTCATCTAAATGGCTGACACTGACAAAAGGTGCTATACATGGTTTTCAGGGTAAATCCTTGTCAGATACAAAATTTACATTTTTAGTTATTTAGGTCTTGCTTTATCTTGGTCTTAATCATCCGGCAGAAAAGTATAACAATGAGATATAAAAATTAATGTCATATTAATATGCTGAGCTGTAAAGGGCTCAAGTCAACAACTTCTTACAATTTCCAGTTCTGTTAACTCACTACTATTAAGGACTATTGGACTATATTGGCTTATTTTGATGAATTCAAGTATTTAGAATCTTTAGACTGGCTTCAAGTATGAAAAGCTCCTATAAGACATCTCTAAATACAGATTCTCTAACTGCAGTAGAACACCCATCTCTGACAAAATAAAACAAAAAAGGGGGATATAAATAAAGGACCATTTTGTAGTGAAAGAAAAAGCATATGTATATGCAAGATTATTAGGATAGATATACTACTACTTTCTCTTACTTCACTGAGAAGAAAGGTTTGTGCTAATATTGCTCAGGAAAGGTATCATGTCTACATCTTGTCCTCTGAATAACTACTATGAAGACAACAATATGCAATGTGTTAATTATTATAACTGTCCTACTAACCTGTTTTGAAACTGTTTCATTGCTATTTTATGTTTTCTCTCATTTAAATGAATAAAAGTTAGTAACAAAATAATTTTAAAAATGTAAGTTCATGTCATCTACAAACAGACATAATGCTTTTTCTTCCTTTCTAATTTTAATGTCTTCTTTTTCCTTTTCTAACTTAATTGCTCCTTAGGAGAATGGGTATCTTTGTCTCATTTTTGATCTTAGAGCAAAAGCTGTCAGATTTTCATCATTCACCCTTATGCTACCTGTAGGACTGTCATAGGAGGGCCTTTATCATTTTGAGTTACATTTCTTCTAAAACTTATTTCTTGAAATTTTTGATTATGAAAATACATTTAATTTGGTTAAATGCTTTGTGTATCTACTGAGATGGTCATATTAGTTTTGTCCTTCATTGTTTTAATCATATTTACTGATCTGTTTATTCTGAACTATCACTACATTCCAGGAAAAAAAACTCATCTAATAATGGCATATGATCCTTTTAACGTGCTTTTGAATTGAGTTTTCTAGTATTTTCTTAAGAACTTTCTATGTATGTTTATCAGGGATACTGGTTGGTAAGTTTATTTACTTGAAATGTTTTTGTATAGCTTTAATATCAAGATAATTTTGGCTTTTTTTAAGTGTGATTGGTGTTGTTCTTTCCTCTTCAACTATTTGGAAAAAATTGAGGAGGAAGAGGAAGATTGGTGTTAATTGTTCATTAAATAATTGGTAGAATTCATCTATGAAACCATTAGCTCCAGGGTCTTCATTGTTGAGATCTTGTCCAACATTGATCCAATCTCCCCAGTCATTGATCCATTCAAATTTTTCTATTTCTTCATGATTTGCCCTTGGTCTATTGTATGGGTCTATTGTAGCACTTACCCCACATTTCTTTGAATGAAAAGCACAACAAAACATCACCTTCCCCCCCTAAAATGTCCACTATCAAAAACAATAAAGCAACAGCTATGATTAAAAATGAGAAAACAAAGGAAATGTGTACATGGTGGTAGGAATATAAATAGAAGTACACAGAATCAACATATGATCTAGTATCTCGTTTTTTAGTATAGAATTGAGTATGTCAAAGAGATATATTCACCCCATATTTATTGAAGCATTATTCACAATAGCAAAAAGTGGCATAAGTGTCCTCTGATGAGTTAATAAGGAAAATGCAGTACAAGTATACAATAGAATATTATGGAGGCATAAAAACAAATGAAATCCTGTCATTTGTACCACCATAGGACTGTGATGGGGGGTTACTATGTTAATTGAAAGAAATGAAACACAAAAGTAAATGTGTTCTCACCCATATGTGTAAGCTAAAAAATTGATCCCAAAGACATAAAGAGAAGAATGAGGTTCCCCAAGTGTAGGAAAGTGTAAGCAGGAGAGTGAAGGGATGTAGATACACACGTTCCGTGGACAAAAGGAATCACTTCTAACATTCTGTCATGAAGTGGGGGTGTGTAGGCTGTGTAATAATTAATTGAGGGCTGGTGAGATAGCTCAGTGGTCTAAAGCACCAGCTTAGGCAAGATTAGGCAAAGTGCAGGCACTGTGGTGCCATCCAGGCACCGCATGCTATGCCAGCCCCACCTCTAGGGTAGACTGAGCCTGCTACAAAAAAAAAAAAAAGTTCAATATTTCAAAATGGGTAATAGAGAAAATTTTGAATGTTCACAAAACAAAGAAATGATAAATATCTGGCAGTAGATATGCCAGTTACTCTTGGATTACCAGTGAGCATTGCACACATATACAGAAATGTCATATTGTAACTTACAGATATGTACAATTACATTAATAAATTTAAAGCAATTAAAAAAATAAAGCTAAATATAACCCTAAAATATTGCCAAGACTTTATTTCAAAAAGGAGAAATAAGCAGATTGTTTCTACTCTTTAAAAAGTGACCATTAATTAAGATTAATCTGATAGTTTCTGAAGAAGTTTGCAATTTTGATACCGAAAAGATGTACATAATTTATTAGCAATTTGCATTATTTGATAAGAGATGGAAAGACCTAAGCTCCAGTTTGGTTTAAAATCAATAAATTAAAAGAAAATAAATTTTACAAAAAGAAATACTGAGAATATTTTGCAATTCTTTTAGAAGTCAAAGTCAAAGAATCATGTATGTTTGATTAAAAACTATAAACAAAAACCTCAGCCACTTGGAAATAACTGAAGAATATGAAGTGAGATGAAGTTTGTTTTGTTAAACAGATTCTCAGGTAAAATAAACTTTAAAGATATTCCCAGAAGCCATAGCTCTTCTAGAACAAAAATTTAAAGTAAGTACAGGTGTAAACGTGAAGATAGTGAAATGAAATACTGTCAAAAGGGACTATAATTATTATGAGGTTTTTCTTCAGGTACTAAGACCATGACACTATTTCAAAACGGAATATCTTAGTACGATTGTAATGATTAGGAAGTATCATAACTATATATTCCAGCAATATGTAACTACAATTTTAAATATATAAGCATATATATACATATATATATATATATGTCTTGATTACTCCATTTTTGACTTGAACTACTTTAAGATATGTTATTATATATTTCATCTTCATATTTTATTTGATACACATTTATATTTTAACCACATACTAAAATATGTAATAAATTTTAAAGCTATTTTGATCATGTATTTTCAGGGATAGGAACATTTTTTCAACTACTTAGGTATGTATGAATACCTCAGTGGTCAAGTACAGATTTATTTTTTTTAAAGTAAATCAAATGATATCAATTGTTTTCTAAAAAATGAATAGACTTTTTTTTAAGGAGAGAACTATAGCCTAGGTGAATTAAAGCAGACTGAAAATAAAATCAATAATGTAGCAATTTCAGTCCCAAGCAAGCTGTTCTCTCAGGCACTAGGGGAACAGGACCCTAAGCAAACCTTCAACGTGCCTCAGAGTTCCCTCATTGATTCTCTGGTGAGAAACAGACCTCTTAGAAGCATCCAGCATACCACCATGATAGCTAGGTGCTAGGGTCTTTACTTTATCCACAATCAGCAACACAGACAATTATAGACATTGTCAGGAACACAAATTCAGACTCTTGGAAGCTACAAAACCCTATTTGAATGATACAGTCTTCGGTCAGAATCCGTATAGATTATTTCCAGAAATCCATTTTATTAGGGAATACAAAAAATCTCCTCTTGCATTAAAATTAGATTAGCAGAAAGCTGTTCTTGATCACATATTTGTATCTCTACAAAATTATTACCTTGAGGTTTACTAGAACAAATAGCTCCCATGAAGTCATTGCTCTGTTCCTTATAAAGAGGAGGTGTCCCATTAAATTCATAATGTCTGTTTAGAACCAGATATTCCTGGCAAATGTAAGTGTCATGAGTAGGAATAGTATTTATTCTGGATGTTACTTTCACTTGATCTTCAGAACACTGAACTGATTGGTTCGCCTTTTGATAACATCTGCTAGAAAACTATGAAGTGTGATTTGCTTGCAGGAAGTAGATGGGTTCTGTTTGATACTTAGTGCTTGCATTTTCTTTTGTTTCCTCAGCTAGATTCAATTTTTTTAATCTTCTATTTTTACCATAATAGATGAGAATCTTGTCTCAAGACAGAGTAGAAAATAGGAAAAAGGGAGAGAAAGATTCTACCATGTACCTAATGCCACAGTACAATGAGTAGAAAAGCAATCCTCCTTTAGTGAATGTGTGTCAAACTACTAGGACATATGCATTTATGTTCATAAGTCCATAATCATTCTTGCTTGCTTGGTCCAATATTTCATAAAGAGAGACTTCATACTGATCTGGGTTACTGGGAGTCTTGACTTCCCTGAAATCACAGGCTTCATGCACGGATTGTAGAATGACCAGAAAAGGACATTTTCTCAGGAAATGTTTTATGGCTTTCACCACCTTCTGCAAAGTGGAGGAGACACTTCATGAAACCACAGAATATGTACCACAGTATATGAGCATCTTTGTACTCAGTGGATTTTCTGGCCACTGTTTGTCTTGAGGAAGAGAGAGAAACTAGTGTGCATGGCTATAGAGATGGAGGAGGGTTTTGCTTGCTACTCAGACAAGATGAAGAATATTACATCCATGAAGTAATGTCTAGGTGTGGTCCCTGAACTGACCACTGAAAGAAACCGAACAGCACTTAACATTAGCATTAAAAGTGATATTACTGGCTTTTCCCTCCACTAAAATAAAATGGTGGTATCATTATGCAGTCTCATACCGCAGGGACAGAACATTGTTTAGCTTTTCTGAAGTTTAAAATCTGACATGTGTAGCCAGGAAATAACATACTGCTAGCTAACCTCTCAAATAAGTATCATTTTTCTAAGGATTTTAAGCTGATGGTGGAAATCTGACAGAAGGAATATAAAAGCTGGTTATATTCAGCCACCCCTCTGCATTGTATTTCAGAGTAACCCTGGATTTATTATTTCTGTCAACTTTCTAATTCTTGTTTTTGGGTAATAGACCAAGAACAGGTTGTTAGAGAATGACACTTGAGGGTAGTGACATGAGACTCAGGCCTTTGCCTCCTGGTTACAGAAGCAGAATTCTTTCCAGTGACCCACCTCATTCTGCACTTCTACAGTCTTTAAGCATTTGCAACCAGCCAAATTTTTCTATTATCAAAAATCAGTTACCTGCATGATTTACTCAGGCTGATCTCTCTAGCTTAAATCTCCCAGTAAAATGTATCCCTAAGAGGAATGAATTGTTAAATTAGCTGAAATTGCACTTTTGAGAAACTGAAACAGGTGTGATTTGAATGCACATTTTACATGGGTTTTAATGTCTGATAGAGAAAGAAACTTAAATTGCTAAGAGTTTATTCTCTCTGCGAGTTTCCTTAATATACCCACAGTGGTCAGACGGTTTCAATGCGCTGATTTAGACTCTTCCACCTATTGGTTCATGGTTGTTGCCTATTTGTCTCCAGGTAACCATTTTACTCTATTAACTTATGATCACTCAGTCCTCCAAGTACACTGACCCTATCAAAACCCACAAGATATGTGGGCCAAGAAATCTGATAAACACTTCCTAAATATTTTACTAGTAACTATTTTATTTTCTGCATCTAAGTTGTTTATAAATAAACAACTGTCCATTTACAAATAAACAATTGTCCAACTGTCCATTTATGTAAATTCTGTCCATCCAAGTTGTTTACAAATTATGAAGAATCATCCATAAGTAAAAATAGATCTCTGTCCTTTAACCTTTTATAGCTTAGAGACACATTCAAGTAAATAGCATTGACAACAACAAAAGTCTATATTACCTAATGTCTTAATCAATGTAAGAGCTGAATCCTAACTCCCCCTTTCAGTGCTTCTGTTTATGGTGCTTTGTTTATTTTAACTTCATGTTTCTGGGTTCTTCCTTATTTTTCCAAACCATGCTTTATTTTATTTTGTAGAAGCACATGTAGAAAATGCTAAACATTTTGTTTTGAACAAGCATTTTTACCTGTTAGCAAGTGTTTCTTTTTTCACTTGTTCCAGGTATTTTATTGTCTAGATCCATAATCCTTACATTGTGAGCTCCACGTCCTGTGGGAAACACAAGCTCCTTTCTGGGGAAGGCAGAGTCTTCAAACTATAAATGACTTTTTTGTAATACTGAGATAGCTGTGCCCCACATGTTGATGCTTTGCTCTTTGTGAAAGGCTACAGTGGCCAAAGCTGCTGGCCTCTCAGCACGAGCCAAGCGGGGACACCAACAGTATTCTTGTGTTCCTCCCTGCTGTGCACTTGCATGGACAATTTTAATTACGAATTTCCTTGGTGTTGCAGTACATACTAATTGTATTAAATTTCAACACTTGAGTACATGTCTTTTTAATATTCTTTGAGATGAAATGAGAACACAGAAAACACTGTGGCTGCTCACCAAAGTAGGCTATCTCCAGGAAAGCACTTGTTTGATACTTGGGTTTGTGAATTGAACTAGCTACTTTTTAAAAATAGAACATTATTTTTATTTTAAAGAACATTTGAAAAAAAATCGCTATTCACTCTAAACCACTGTAGGTAAATTTTCTTAACAGTGAACCAATAATATTATTTAAAAGAGTTAAAAATTTGAACGTTCAACTGAAAATCATAATTTTAGAAAACTTACATATGCCATTGTGAGCTTGATAGCTTTTCAAACTTCAAAGCATTTTCTAATAGGGTAGTCATAATGTTAACAGATGTGTTTTTTTGATAATGCCAAATAAGCATGTCAACATTTAGGCTAAATTTGTAGCTCAGTGGTAGAGGATATGCTTAGCATGCATGAGGGCCTGGAATTAATTTCTAACAATAAAAACAAGTATATAAATACATTGAATGAATTATACAAATCAGTGAATTCATATTTTCAAAATACCCAATGTTTGGTGCTACCAATGGATTTTATTTATTCATTTATCTATCTATCTATCTATTTATTTATTTTAGAGACGGGTCTACAGGGTGCTCAGGGTCTCACTACTAGATCAGACTCATAGTGATCTGCCAGTTTACAGCCTCCCAAGAACTAGGATTACAAGCACGAGCCACCACACCCAGTCTCAATTGCCATCTCAGCGCACCCCGGGGGTGGGGCCGGCACAGCAGACCCAGGGATCAAACCCCTGGCCCTGAGCCTGCTTGCAGGTGCTTTAATCAGCTGAGCTATTTGAGTGGCCCTGCCAATGGATTTTATTTAACAAGGTGTAAAAGGTTTATTGACATGGCCTCAAAGTCCAAATTATAAATGACATTTAAGAAATTGCTGCCTGTCCTCTCTCCTTTGAGTGAGACCAAAAAAAAAAAAAAACAATGAGCAAAATAAAGGTTGGACAGAAAATGACATGGAAACAGATTTTTACAAGTGGGAAAGAGTCCAACATCCTGAAGGGAGATGACTGGGGAGGAAAGAGAAAGGCAAAAGACAGAATGTGTCATGTACAGCTGCCAAATACGTGACTACAGTATTGTATGACGTAAATGTAAACACCATATGTCATAAACATGAACTGAAAATAAGAACCATCGGAATGAAAATAGTGACAGGTGATTCTGAGATGGAAAGAGAGAGGTGAGGGGAAGGGGAAGGGATTCAAAAATTGAGCTGTGTGATATACATGCACCTACTCACTGAGATGGATATAAATTTCCTGTATTGCAAACACATGCTAACAAAAATAATAAAATAACAGGAAAAATGAAACACAAAGAAATTGCCACTTCCTTATTTTAATGTATAACAAATACTCAAGATCAGCTGAAAACTCTTTGAAAACATCCCTATTTTCAGATTTATGTCTATGCAAGGCTATTTTCTCCAGTTATAATCGCCAAAAGGGCATAGAACAGTGTGGTGAGTGTGGAGACAAAGAAATTCATCTCTGTCTATTGTTAGATATTTGAAAAAGTAGGAGGTGGGGAGATAGGTCAGTAGAATAGACGTTTGCTTCGCAAACACAAGGTCCTGAGTTCAGTTCCCAGCACCGAAACAAAAAACAAAAAACTACCTTCCCACGGAAAAAGTATAAATCAATGTCATGCTGCCACTAGTTTTTGTTGTTATGGAATATAGTTTTTTTAATAAATATGTGATATCTGTTAGTGCTTTCCTTAGTGAATTAGTAGTTACTTTTAATTTCTTA
Source organism: Octodon degus (assembly GCF_000260255.1). Lineage (NCBI taxonomy): Eukaryota > Metazoa > Chordata > Mammalia > Rodentia > Octodontidae > Octodon > Octodon degus. Next base: position 9,079,747 of record NW_004524579.1, on the reverse strand, counting down.
GTTTTTCATCCTCACATGGTAATTATATATGTATATATATATGTATAATTATATATATCACATATATATGATATATACATATATATGTATCATATATATATATATGTGTCCCATACAATCAAATATCTTTTGTGCATCTGAAACTGGGATCCTGTGAACAAAACTTTTGAGATGAGCTAGACAAATTATACTCATATTGAAAGTGCACTTTAGATTGAGAACTTTCTATAAACAGGTAAAAGGGATGTTGTGGTAATAAATGGCCATCATCATCTCCTGAATTGCAGCTACTCAGATTCTGATACTCCGTACCATTGTTTCAGAGAGAATTTTTCGTAGTTGACTTTTCACAGATACAACAGCATCTTTTCATCCAATTAATTTGGAAAAAAAATTAGTGCTGCACAGAAATGTGCCTTTCAATGGAATAAGATTTGACTGTATTATACATGGTGGGACAAAGCTTGGATACCAAAGGATCTAAGCTATGTCTACTGCTTTTTAATATAATTGATTAATTTTGACTGTCAAACTTTTTGGATAGTAAATATTATTTTCATATAAAATGTATATTTTTATATAAGATAGCTAGCGCTGTTCAAAAGGTCAGAATTGTTGAAAAAGGAACACAGTAACCAAGAGACTTGATGTATGAAAGTCTCTGAACCAATAACAACTGAATATCAGAGTTTGTGTAGCAACAACTCGGGAGATGAATATTCATCACCATTCATCACCAAAACATTTCTCTCACTGATTTACAGGGAATCTTCTAAATTTCTATTTTTTAAAGTTTAAGAGATGATCTCTACCAACCTCTGCCCAGAAGAAATTTGAGACAATTTACATAGCAAAAAAGCTCATGGATAATCCAAGGTTGTATCAGCATCCCAAAGTAGGAAGGCTGTCAGAAAGAGAGAGATCACGAAGACTGGAAGAAAATGCAGGCAATTACCGGAAAAGTAAGAGATGCTTAAAGTATCGTGCAGAGAGAAAGTCTAATAAAATGTGTTGCCACTGTCTTTTAGGGCACCACAAATGTGGCTCTTCTTGAGTTCTGTACCTGCTCTGTAGCTTCAGCAGTACAGTGTGGAATTCTGGCACAGGAGATGAATAGCACACTTTGTGTTCTTGTGAGAATTGGATTTCCCATGTACCAAAGCTTTTTGATGGAAGAGGTTTGCTCTTCTATGATGTAGAGCAGTTGGTCATTTAACACAACTATTCTTTTCTTTTTTAAAAATTCCTTTCTTCTTTCTGCCCCCTCTCCTCTAAAAGCTCTCAATAGCTTGAGGTTGAAATCTTGTTTCTTAAATCAGGTTTCCAACAAGACCAACCCAGTTCATATATGTTTCAGTTTTTACCTTTCTAGTCAGTAAAATAGTTTTTCCAAAGCTATATATTTTAGGGACATCATGTAAAGCTCTGTCCTTTACAGCTGGTTGTGTTGTAGAATTAGCAGAGTGAGAACTGGCCAAATGAGCACCATGATTTTGTGGCAGATGCAGTGAAGAGTCATGTAAATGAGATCCTAGAATGCACAACATATATACAGAAATATTATGGATATTTATAAAAGTTTAGAAATTGCATCAAAGTCTAAAACCAAAAATGGTAACCGTAGAAATTGAATCCTTATAAGAGAAATTTGACACAAAATCCTTACTTTGATTTGAATCTGATCCAAGAAAGCTATCCTGGGCCAGGGAGATAGCTCAGTAGAACAAGCACTGCCTGGCAAGTGCAAGTTCAATCCCTAGTTCTGCAAAAAAAAAAAAAAAAAAAGTAGAAAAAAAAGAAAGAAAGCTATTCTATAAGGATTTTCTTCTGTGAACAACTGATGTTGATTTGCATTTAGGTAATATTGAACCCAAATACTGAAACCTGATTTTTGAAAAAAGTCTGATTGGCCAGCATCCTGTGATTAAAGACCACCAAGAAAAGAGAATGTTAACTGAAGATTGTGAAAATTACATTTCTACTTAGAACAAGATTGAGATTCAATCATTTGACTAATTTGACTATCATATACATGTATGCATAGATATGTATACATATATGTATATATGTGTACCTGATAATATACATATACACATAAGATAAAATAAGTAATATTTAAGGATTGGTAGTAGTATACGTAGTTTTAAGTCAATTTTGTAGACTGATCACTAAAAGATCATATAATTCAAAGGAAATAAAAAAAGATATTTATGAACACATTCAAGTAGTCATTTCAGTTTCAGAAAATATAAGACAAAACTTTTCATTTGCCAAGCACTGTGCTAGGGTGGGATAGGAAGATAAATAATAAATTTAAGGTGACATAAGTTACAGGCCACAATTCAGATGTTCTCCTAGCTGTTGTGAGTCACTGAAAGAAAAGGTATGTAGGGAAAAGCATGGACAGGTTTCCTGGAGGTCTCTATTTGAAGATTTTCTTTTCTTAAATTATTTCTTCAAATGTATCATCCTCTTTCAGAGACTCTAGACTTTGGTAAGCTTCAAAAGAGCATTAATACCATTTGTTGCAATGCTTAGCTACATCTTACTGAATTAAGGTGTAATCTATTTTGTTAGACGTTTCCTGGATAGGTTAGCATTTAAACCATCCAAAAAGAGAATATAAATATTTGAAAACCCATTTCTTCTCACCCCTCCCCCAAATAGGCACTGTGTAAATGAGAACCTATACTTTAAAATTAAAACTAATTATAGTTGGCTAAATAATGGTCCTTAAGGACAGCCAAGCCTAGTAACTGGAATCTGTGAAGGTAATCTTACAGGGTGTGCTACTTTGAATGTTCAATTAAATGAAGGATTTTGAGATGAAGAGACAATCCTGGATTAGGTAGGTAGTGGATAATCAGGAGAGACCTCAATGGAGAGGAACAGCAACACTGAGCAACCTCGGGGAAGGCCAGCTTTCAGGGTCCCCAGTCATGGAAACAACTTTCTTGTCCTGGGGCACCGGCAGTAACTAGTTCTAACACATCTTGATTTTAACTCTGTAAGACTTGTTTTTGATTTACCATTGAAAAAAGCAAAGGAATAAATTTGTATTTTTAAAGCTCCAGTATTTGTGGTCATTGTTATAGCTGGATTTAGAAACTAATAAAGTTTTATCACATGAAAGGTACAAAGATTTTATTTATTTTACCACCTAGAAATTTTCTAAAAAAGAGGAATTAGATGATATGATCTTCTACAACCGAAGCATCAACACCTAGCAAGTTATTTTTTGTTGCAATCAGTTTTTGTATTTTTGCCCTTCATTACACAGCCTTCAGAGTGCTTGGGCTCATAGACATGACTGTGACCCACCATGAATTAGTCATATGGTTCCCATCATTCCAGGCAGCACATAACCAGTGATAATCAGTCTGATATTCTTTCTTAAATGATAATTTTCCTGTTAATGAAAATTTAGATTTTTTTAAATTTAAAAATTAAAATCATTTTACGTAATCACTTTAGATGTATATTGTTTAATCATAAGAACTTTGTTCTTATGAAAAGATGAGTTATTTCTATTATTCATCATAATTATTATAAGTTACTCATGTGACCATAAACTGTGCTCTGTTTCAAAAAGTAAACACTGCCAAGTTGTCAACGCTTAAGCTTACTGCCCTGGAATGACTCATTTTTAGATACTAGACTCTCTTTTAAATTGGAGGCAAGCCTGGGGAGGAGGATATTACTTTAGAACTTTTTCTTCAAGTTGTTGTCTTTAATCAGAAAACAACTTGAAAAAAATGTTTTAGGACATCGTAATAATGGAGGTAAAAACCCAACATATGGCATTAAAACTTGAACTGCAGTATCAACTCCTGTCTCTATTTATTCTTTAAAATCTATCTTTGAAATATAAAATTTTGACTAGATTATCTTGAAATGCCCTTCATAACCCACATTCTTCAATTCTAAGAATATGTTTAATAGCTAGATTCAATTTATAACAGTATCTAAACAGCACTGAAGTGATAATCAGTCTATTTGTTCTTAAATGATAATTTTACTGTTAATGAAAATATTGCTTTTTTAAAAATTGAAAGTTAAAATCATTTTACACAATCACTTTAGATGTATTTATACTTCAACTGATGAAAGTGTTCTTGTGACCATGTAGTATAAAATATCAAATTCACAATTAACAGCAAGTTCTATACTAGTGTACTTGAAGGCAAATATTTCCTGAAGAAATTCTGAAACTGCCATATTTTTCATAGTTTTCTTAAAGAGGAAAGAAGAGTTGCCATTAAGATTACTGAGACCTTAGCAAATTATACTATATGGGGTATACGGTCATCAACTTTGGGAAAGACCTGAAAATAATATTAGAATAACTCCTCCTAAGAAAACTAATTAGAGGGCTGGTGAGATGGCTCAGTGGTCTAAAGCACCTACTTAGAACAAGCTAAGCAAAGCACAGGGACCGCGGTTCAATCCCCCAGCACCACATGCCAGCCAGCCCCGCCCCCTGGTGGGCTGAGCTGGCCACACAGAGACACAAAATAAATAAATAAATAAATAAATAAATAAATATTAAAAAAAAAGGACGGGAGTTCAGATAACTCCCCAAATTATTAAAAAAAAAAAAGAAAACTAATTAGAAAGCAATTTAAACAACCATAAAATTACAGAAAATGTTACCTGCTTGCTTGGCCTACTTTTAGGGAAGAGAAACAGAGAAAAGCAACACTGTTGTCAAGAAACAAACGTGTCTGGCTTTTATGAAGTCTTTCCCACAATCATGTGTTAGTTTAAGAACAAACCCTCAGATAAGTGAGCATCCCAAATCCAATGGCAAGAGCGTTGCACCTGGGTTTTATAAAGCTGTAAGAGGCTCCAAATTACTTACTTCAAGAAGTAGCAATTTCTGTTGGCAAGATGCATGAAAAGTGTTAGCCTCGTGGGAATCCATTTGTGACAACAGAGCAGAAAGCAGCCCCTGCTCTGACAATAAAAAAGTGACAGATAATACAGAAGTAATCAATCTGAAAGGTATAGAATACTTAAACCATGAAATGACTAAAAAGCCATAAGCAAGATCTTAAAATCAATATAGGATGCTACTGAATTCAGGGTAATGACTCAAGAATAGGGATTTATATTGGTCCTACAAAGGTTTAACATTAAGGCCAGCAGCAAAGACTTAAAATAACTGTCTATGTACGTAAAACAATAAAATAAAAAATTTAGTTTGTTTTATAAAAAAAAAAGAAGTGGAATTTTGGAAATAATTCAGAGGACTGGAAGTGGTGACTTCAATGGCACTGAGTATTTTCTAGCATTTTGGCCCATTTTATTTGATGAGAATCAAACTGTATCAGCCCATTATAAAGCAGGGTTTTAGAACACACAGAACCTAAAAATTAATTAGGCCTGGGGAGATGTACCATATTTTATTAGGATTTCACTTAAAAAGAAATGTGATTGCTTGGACCAAGGAAGCTAAGAGATACGGAATCACATTTTTTCATTGTGTCTGATTGGAAAGTCAAAAGCAAAAGTATTTCTTGATTTAATTTAGAGAGTCAGTCTCAGAAATTAAATATATATCTGAGGGGAAAGAAATAATGTTACATTCTGGATTTCTTAGAAACATCTTTTTGATCCATCCAGTTACCAGAAATTGACAACAAAAACCCTAGACATGTTTAGAACCAAATAGGTTTCCTAGCTATCATATTAACATACAACTTCTTTAACATAAAACTTTGTAGAATGTTCCGAATCTAATGTATTGGATAAAAAATTTAATCTATATTTCTCCTGCTTAAAATAAATGCAAAGATAAAGTGATTACATTTTTCCTGGAATTAGATTATATGAACTAAGGCTAGAAAATTTTATAGCCCAGTGGCTAGGAGAATTCATGGTAGAAGCAGGGAAACTGGGAAATGTCTAGCTTATTGCTTTCTCTAGTAGTCTTTTAGAAAATAAGATCAAAAATTTATCTCCTGCTCACAACTTGGCTTCCTGCCAAAATATGCTTTGGGGAGGCAGGTAACAGAGGACAAAATTCTTATTCTTCTTCTTATTATTATTATTTAATGTATTTGGTTGTTACTAATACAGCTTAGACTCATGGTATTGCTTCTGTTTTCAGCCTCCCCAGCGCTAGGACCACAGGCATTCTCCACTATGCCCAGAATCTGTGGCCAGCTCAGCCTACCATGGGGGTGGGGCTGGCACAGCATGTGGTTCTGGGGGATTGAACCAGGTCCCTTTGCCTAAGGTTGCCTAAGCAGACACTTTAGTCCACTGAGCTATCTCACCAGCCCCGGACAAAATTAGCGAAGATCCAAGAAAAGAGTATGCTTATTTAAGAAGAATTGGCTACAGGTATGCTCTGAAATAGCCCAGAAAAAATAGAAGAAGAATTACAATCACAGAGTGCTTAACACTTCTTCTTTGCTTTTGCATGCTTATTAATTGCAGGCAAAAGTGATGAATAGTGATAACTTTTTCTTACTATGAGTGATCTTACCACATATACTTTAGATTGTTAAAAAGAAAAAAGATTTTTAGGTAACCAACGGACATTAGCAGGCTCTGTATCTCCCCAAATTACCATAGTTTCTTACATTTTTACCAAAGATTTTTCTTGAAATATTTTTGCCATTTTTGAGTATAACCTCCTCATCCTCAATAGAACTAGTTCCCAACAAAATACATTTAAAATGCCTCATTTTGTGTACCACTAAGTATGACTCATCAAGTTGTCCAATCAGTTAACCACCATGAAATCCACCTACTGACTGGGAAATTACATGCTTTTGAATCCTTTGCCCTTCTGTCCCCCCAGTAGGTGTGTGTTCCTGGCCTTTGTGTAGTCACCAGCTCTGTCACTGGATCCATCTCTGATGTTTTAGTCCACAGCACAGATATTCTTTGCCCTGGCTGTACAAGAAAAGCCAGCTGCCAAGTATCCCCCCTCACCCAATGATGAAAACTTGCATGAAATGTCTAATATTTCAAACAACCAACTTTAACATGATATATATTTGTAACTATATATGTTTGGCTTCTTCTTTTTATTTTGCATTTGAAATTATCCCACCAGAAAGTAATGCACCCAAAATCCCTTTGATTGCTTTTTGCAAAATGATTGATTGCTATCTTTACTATTTTCTTCATACTACTGATTGTGTGCTAAATTTCTGTGTTTTTTTCGGCTTCTGCAATTGAAAATTTAGCTCATAAACTTTTTTCTAATAGTATACAATTCTATTAAGTATTATCCAAACATAGCTTTAGGTATATCTAAAGTTTGATGCATTTCCCTTTTTCTTTTCATTCTAACCTAAATGTTCCCATTTTCCAATTAATTTCCTTTTAATCCATGCAATACTTAGAAACGTATTGCTTAGTTTAGAAAACATTCAAGGATTATCCAGATATCTTAGTGTTACTATTGTGTTAAGTTTACCATGGTTGGAAAACACACAATGAACAAATTAATTGGTCTCAATTTACTGTGGTTTATATTTTATATATTGTCTGTCTAGATGGATGATGTTTTTCTTCTGAACTTGAAAATTAACTATACTGTAGGTATAGGTAGCATTTGATATGGTTTAGTATTATTAAGATGATTCTTATTTACAATTTCTAAAAGTTATTTTAGTTATTCACTCAATTATTGATAGAAAAGTAACAAATTAACTATGATTATAGATTTATCCATTCTTCTTTTTGCTTCATTAACTGTATTTTGAACTTTTGTCATATGTGTTTTGAAGCTATCCTTTAGATTTGTATTTTAACCTTCTTATCAGCATGTAATTTCCTTTACCACAGATAATAATGTGTCTTATTATATACTTTGTTTTATTAATATAATCATATTGGCTTCTTTACACTGCATGGAATATATATCTTCATCCTTTTTGTTTGTCTTTATATTTAATGTTCATTATATATATTTGATAAGTTATTTTGATTAGAACATTTACTTCATCTTTTTATTTTATTGAGAAACAAATATCAATGAGACAGTTTCAAAATTGATTAAAAGGACAATTTCAACAATTAATACATTGTACATTGTTTTATTCTTAGTGGTTATCTGTAGTACAAGATGCAGACAGAAGAATATCCTGTCCAAACCCTATTAGTACAAATTGTTCTTCTCACTGAATTAAACGAAAGTAGCCATATATCTATCCTAATTATTCTGCGTATACAGATACAAAATGGTCCTTCCTTTGTATTGCCTTTTTTTGTTTAGTCCTGTCAGAAATGGGTATTCCATTGGCATCTAAATACTATTGGTGCGTGAATTCAGCAAAACAATCCAACACAGTCCAGCAGTCCACGATAGTAGTAGCTTATCCACAAAAGTTGTTGATTTGTGCCTTTCACAGCTCAGCATATTCATATGGCTTTACTTTATATACCTCATTTTTATACTTTTCTGCTGGATGGTTAAGACCAAGATAAAGCAAGACCTGTATAACAAGAAATGTAACTTTTGTATCTGATGAGGTCAGTCAAGCACCCTCAGGATTTATCCTGTAAGCCTGTACCCCAGTTTGCAGATCCTTTGTCAGTGTCAGCCATGTGGATGAGTCACAGCCATTGCTCAACCAATCTGTAGAGCATTTACTTCACTGACATCATGTATATTTCCATATTTTTATTATAATACCCTATAGTGAAATTTTTTTCACTCATTACTTTCATCATCTTGTTATTTCCAAGAGTAGAGTATATTTATCAGAGTGGCTTTAAATTTTTTCTATGAAATTTGTCTTTCTGACCCCAGATTGTTTTGAGGTCTATTTGTGTTGACTAGCTTTTATCTTACACAATTATTTTAACAGAAGAAGATTGCAGAATGGTAGCACATTTGTTGCTGAATATCTTAAACACATCATTTATGTTCCTGCTACACTGGCCGGAAATGAATACATGATCCTAGCAGAAGAGCTAAGCATCACTGTGTGGGGCTTGTGGATGTGAGACCAATAAGAGATTCAGTGAGTGGCCATTGTCACTGTCACAGTTAACCTTTCTAGTTATAAAATTACCCTTTGCTCCTTTATTGTGGCACATGCCAAGGATCTCTGTCATTGTCTCAAGCTCCTATTTCAAGCTTTGCCATGATCTGTAGGTTCAGACTGGTGAAATAGAGAATCAGGTTTTCTGTGTTTTCTCCAGTTTGCACATTCAGTGTTTAGTTATGAAATGGGGTGAAATAAAAGCCATTTTGTCATGGCTTTAAGGGCATCTACTTTCCATGACCTCTCCTGACTGCATCTGAAGCAGTTGCCACAGAATACACCTTTATTGAGCCTGCACAGCTTCCTTGATTGAGGTCCTGCCTGTAGAAAGTTGGACACTCAAAGATTGGTAAGGCTTAAATAATCAATTACAGGCTTGGTTGATAACTTTTTTTCCAGAAGGAGTCTCAATACCCCCATAGATTTTCCATCTTCTGTTGCTGGTCACTTTGCCAGGAATCGCATGCCTCGATCATCGGAGCCATGCTCACATCTTCATTTGTTTTCACATTCCATCTTCTCTATATTGCAGAAGATGAGAAAAAACATTTATACTAATAGTGTTTGAATAGGATATCATGTCTGCATCTTGTACTATGAATAACCACTATGAAAACAACAATATGTAATGTATTAATTATTGAAACTGTCCTATTGATCGGTTTTGAAACTGTCTCATTGCTATTTGTTTCTCAATAAAATTAATTTTTAAAAAAGACTACCACATTCAGAAGAAAAGTCTTCTTGGGCTCACTTTTTCCCTGAGGCACCTCCATTAGAGATAAGTCTTAAAATGGGGTGAGGCCAAAAGCTGATCTTTGCTCTTGCAGCTAAATTTTAAAAGCCTTTTCTCTCAAAAGGATTTTACCTCTTATTATCACTGGTTTTTTATTCCATAAACTTCCCCAAATTTATGATTTCACACTGAGATGTTCTTTGTGGAATCATCTTTCTTATAAGGATTTGCCCAACACAGTTACAACCAATGCACACTGCGATGGTGCCACTTTCCATGGTGTAGCATCCTTGGCTCATATGGCTGGCAATGCCAGTGATCACAGGCAGCAGCACTACTAAAAATGAATATCTGATACTTCTGAAGATGACTAGCAAGTGACCATAATCTAAATCATGATCCTGTCAACCTCCCACAGGCTGACATTAAATGCCACAGATTTTGCTTTAGTGCAGTTTTGTTCGTCCGTTTTTGGCTTTTGACATGTTTTCAATAGCACTCACCCACTTCTTATATAAATTTCTAATACTAATCAGGATACATTAAACTGTTGTCCAGTAACAATTCCAGATCTCCTTGTCTTGATCCACCAATGTGTGTTTCTAATTCACAAATGTTCGTGTGGTCCTATAATTTTCCTTGGTGCTCACCTTCCCTACGTGATGCAGGGCACTTGCTTCTTTCCCTCGTCTGGGTCTACCATCTCTACAGAAGTCCTCCATGGTCTTCCCCATAATGGAAGGGAAAAGTGGAGGCTCAGACACTGCCTGTCAAGTAGCCTCAAAGTGATTCATGTTTTTCTGCTCAGATCCCACCATAATTAGTCTAAAAGTCTTTCCTAGGAATTGCCATGACAGCAAGATATATGGAACAGCTCATGGCCTTGCTAAGCTGTCAACATCTCCCCAAGAGCTATCATAATTTGGGAAACTGTGGAGAATATTGAGTCCCTATGAAGTTTTTTGACGGGCTGCATGAGACTTCATGAATTGTGGTATAAAGAGTAAATCAATGGTGACTATCCCATGCCCTACCTTAGGGCTTACACCTGAGAGATCACTGAGTTAGTTAGAAACCTAGTTGGGGGCAAGGTGGTGCATACCTATGATCCCAGAATCAAGGAGACTGAGGCAGGAGGGTCACTGCAAGTTTG
>NW_004524579.1:9066752-9068217 GCF_000260255.1 Octodon degus | reverse complement strand
AGATAAAATGTTTTGTTGTGAGTACTACAAAGGAAGCAACGCATGCGCAGAATCTGGCTCTTACATTCTCAGTAAATGATTGCTAGTATTTGAGAGAAATTCTGTGTAGAAAGTGACAAGGAAATGGTGATCCAGGCTCCAGGCAGCAAGAGGTTCCTGACACTGTTCTAGGAAGAGTGTCCATCCTTGTTGACTTCAGTTTATACCCTGGAGTCTTTCCATCACACTTCTTTGGAGGTTACTTTTAGTCTGCTGCCTTTTCTGCTATTCAGAAAATTTTTTTAAATCTTTTTTTGTTTTTGGAGGAGTGTACCAGGGATCAAGCTCAGGGCCTTGCATATTCCAGGTGGGTTCTGTCCCGCTGAGCTACAAACCAGGCCCCCCAAAATATATCATTTTAGATGAGATTTTACCTAAATAGTTGTATAACTAATTTCCTCACCCTTTTTAATACTAGAAATTTGGCAGCATATGCAGAAGAACTTTCTAAGAAACTAATATTTTGTAGGAAGTAAAACATATATTTTGGGGGGCTTAGCCATCATCACTATATTCCAGCTTTTCTACCATAACAACAGCAGACATAAGAGAAAGTCAGCTCCTTGTTAATGAAAGCTGCTTCTAATCACTTCATAAAACTATATCTTTTTTGCTTTATAATGTATAAATACCTAAGCACTAATATAAGTTAGAATGCCTCTCTGGTATTGAAATATCATGCCATTTAAGGATAAATCTTAGAAAGAGCAGGCATGTAAAATAGGACAAATTTAAGGAAAGCAAAACAAAATCTCAAATGACATCTAGTGAAAAAAACCTTGAAAGGGAATTGTCTTTAATTAGTTCACAGTTGGAGATTGTTCATACTGCTTATTTTAGTTAAGTCTTTCATTTGAGGAGAAACAAGCTATTTAACTTTCAGGATGCTTGCGGGTAGCTTGGGAGCAGCTTGAATCCCATCTTACTGAAGAAAACTCTACGCTTACTATAGTGTGACTTTAGTAAGAAAAATATTATCTATGAGATATGACGATTCATTGGGGTTTATTAAACTTTAGCAACAACAATGAACAGGAAAAGTAATGTACTACACTTAATATATAGCATGGATCCTAGATATGGGTCATTGATACTTTGGTCAATAAAATTGGCTCAGTAGCATTTCTAAGTAGATATCCTTTCTACCGGCTCTAATTCTCTAAACTTATAAATGGGGTGGGCTCCCCTGATTAAAATATGTACTAGGCTTCTCTGTGTAAAATTATAAAGAATGGGTGAAATTCTGATAAACAGGCTTGACTTGGTTTAATAGCAAACCTGAATAACTATGGCACATTCAGAAAAAGAAGTGAAACCTCTACAGCATCCAGCAAGACCTTTGCTTTGCTAAAACCTATTTCTATAATATACTTGCAAAAAAATGCCTTCATTGCTTGTCTTCTTTTGATAGCTGTTATGGCTTATG
>NW_004524579.1:9064983-9066322 GCF_000260255.1 Octodon degus | reverse complement strand
GTGAGTGCTGCCCACCCTAAGTATCCTGGGTAAGAGGTAAGGGATAGAAAGAGCTATGGTGTCCCCTGTTGCTTTGCAATCTTCTGCCCACCATGAACTGTTTCCCTTCTGCAGTGGCGGTCTGCCTTCTGCCCTGCCTTGGAGCCAGCTCATTATGAACTGAGATCTCTATAAACTGTCAGTTAAATAAACCCTTCCTGTTTTAACTGTGAGTATCAGGCATTTTCTCCCAGCAACAAGTAAAGTATCTAACAGAGAATTGATGTAATAATTCTTGGAAGGATTATTTAACTAGCAATTTCATACAAATAAGGGGAATTTACCAGAGCTGCACAGTGTGTGGTCAATGCTACACTATGGGTGATACCTATATGGAGTCTCCATAACATTTATTTAGCTATGATCTCTTTACACCAAAATATACAGAGAATACTTGTGGATATTTATAAACTTCTAGCTCCTCCTGCCTAATGATTCGGTTAGGACATGTAGCCAAGTATAATCTTGAAAGTAGTGCATGAGGCTCATTTGTATTCAGTCTCTGTGATCCTTCTATATGAGTATTCTCAAGATGATTTTTGTTTTATATCTAGCCTCACTGGAAAGATACTATTATACTTGGTTCTGGAAGGTCTGTCAAAGGCCCTTGGGCCTTAGGCTTTGACCCCAAGTTGGGATTATTGGGAAGTGGTGCAATTTTAAAAGGCACCACCTTAAAAGTGCAGTGGGAGGTCTTAAATCATGGAGGAGATATATCTACAGGAGATTATAGAAGGTCAGTGTATGCCTCCTCTCCTCTCCTCCCCTCCCCTTCACTTTTCTTTCTCTCTCTCTCTCTCTCTCTCTCTCTCTCTCTCTCTCTCTCTCTCTCTCTCTCTCCTTATATTTAGTTGTTACAGGGTCTCACTACACAGCTCAGAATAACAGTGATCCTCCTGATTTCAGCCTTCTCAGCACGGGGATTACAGGCCTATGCCCTACACCTGGGTTCTATGGCCAGCTCAGCCTGACCTGGGGGTAGGGCTGGCAAGGCATGTGGTGCCTGGGACTGAACCACAGTCCCTGCACTTGCCTAAACTTGCCTAAGCAGGTACTTTAATCTTCTGAGCTCTCTCACCGGCCCTCTGCCTCTTGTCTATGCTTCTTGCTTTGAAACCATGAGATGAGCAGTTTGCTCTGCCGTGTATCCATGAGATTCTGCTTCATCACAGGCCCAGTGGCAGCAAGGCCATTTGGTCCCAGACTGAGAACTCCAAATCTGCAAGCCAAAGTAAACCATTTCTCCTTGTAAGTTGATTTTCTAAGCTAAGCTATGTGTTACTGTAATAGACAGTTGACT
>NW_004524579.1:9063065-9064318 GCF_000260255.1 Octodon degus | reverse complement strand
ATGTGTATACTGTGAAGCTTACATCTAATTATCTAACACTTCCAGCTGTTTTAGAAGACAAGGCAAAAAATGGACTTCTATTTTTTATTCTGCCTTGATTTTTTTTCCAGGGGTTCAAATGCTTGCAAAAGTTAAAAGAAATGATTAAATGTCAACTTTTTCATAAAAATATTTTATCTTATTCTAATTGTCCAGTAGCAAATCCTGACACATCATCTTGAACTGTTGCTCTTTTTCTATTCTAGCACCACTTTCCTATTTCTTAATCAGCCATGGACCTGCTCCTTTCTCTGTCTCCTGCTATCAACCATCAGGGTCTCACAAGCAGCTTCTTAGTTGCACTTTTGAGGCCAGCTGTCTTCTTTCCATCACCCCTTGAGCAGCAGCTCAGGCTCCACTGAAGATAAAGGATAGAGGCACTGAAGTACAGTCCGACATACACAAACCACGTATCTTCCCCAGAGGAACTTTGTTCTTTGTATTATCAGGATAAGTAATTCTAGAAGCTAAAAGAAGATGTCCCAAATCTTCACCTTAATGCTTTCAAAATGTTTGTTAAACAAGAATCATATATGTTTATTTCTTGCTGAAGGTCTTCACTGTAGATAACCCACAGGCCTGATTTCTTGCTCAGGGTGTCCAATATGGACAACCCATAGATGGGAATTTTAGCTTAACATGTACCTTGTAAATTCTAAATGGCCTCAACAATCCTGCAATTTTCTTAGCTTTCCAGATTTTTATGTTTACAAATGTTAAGGTTTTTAGATGTATGTTATTCTTATGTTACACTGGCACTTAAAGAGTTTATAGTTTTGCAACTTCAATAATATTTGTAAAATATTTGAGGAAAAGTTGCCAACAGTATATTGACAAAGTTCTCACTGATACTATGATTCTATTAATTTTAGTTCTCCATTATAAATTATATATTTATATATAATTTATATGTAAAATGTCTATGTGTTCATGAATATATTTATATATTACAAATAAATTATATTACAGGTAAATAGACCAGTGAGAGAAAATTCTTTATAAAAACCAAAAAAGTTTGTAAATATTAGGTAAAAAAGAAATTATCTTTTATTCCCCAAAGAGTGAAAAATATATGCAACACTAATTACTCATAGACGTATGTGACCAACAGACCCCAGCTATAGAAAGAGACAAAGCTTTCTCTACCACTGATTTTCAATAAATCGGTCATTTGGTATTTAAATGAATTCTGTTATTTCATATAAATGTTTTTG
>NW_004524579.1:9019361-9062705 GCF_000260255.1 Octodon degus | reverse complement strand
AAAAAAAAAAAAAAACTATTTATAGATACATGCAGATAAAAGGTTTTTGTGTTTTTTTGTTAACATGACATAGATATCTCTCAATTTATTCATATAATTATTTTATTAAGAATAAGACAAGTCACCATATCTTTTTAATGCAGAAGAATGTGAATGTTCTTCGTATTTTACAAAACATGGAAGGAGCTCTTCTGTGCCTTCTTATATTGATGGAGACAGACATAAGTAGTGGATAGTCAAAGAAATGATTAACTGAGCTCATCCATTGAGTAGCTTCTGAAAATGTAGGATGTTAGCATAGCAGAGCATGACATTTCTATCTCAAGGATTCACCTCTACTGTGTGTTTGGTGGCTATAAGCTGTTAGTATCTTTAGATCTTTCACATAAATTTTCACACTCAAAGTCATATGAGTCATATGAGGCTATACTAGGCATTTTTGTTTCTGTGTTACAAATGTACAACTTGAAACATCTTGACATTTAAAAAAAAAAGTGGATGGCTAAAGGATAGATTTCAAGTGTTCACCTTGTCTGCTTCTCATTGCACTGCTGAATTGCAGAGCTGTTTAACTGATGTCTACACAGGGAAAGAGTCTCGGAACTGAACAGAGAGGACCTGTGCTCTGGACGTAGGTTCTACTAGTGGTGCAATTGTGACTTCCAAGCCTTGCACCTTCTATTTGGCCAGTAGCTACATCTATGATGGCAACATTCTTAATTTAGCTTATGTGTAAACAGGGATGCAGAAACTAAATCCACCTGATTTGCTATGGAAATTGGTTGTCTAAAGTAGAAACCACATATCCATTGAAGGAAGTCTAGTAAATTAGTTGATGCCTGGAAATAATTGCTTTTCCAGATGGGCTTATAATGGATTTATGAAGTATAAATGGAACATAAAACAAAGTTACTTAGATAGAAGGTGGAAAGCTTTGGAATATGTGTGTACATAGGATAACATCAATTCACATGGCCAAGCTCCTCTTCAAAGAATGTAATTAGTAGTAGGAATATTTAATGATATGAATATACAAATGCTAAGCTATATCACATATTCATTTTCATACTAACTCATTTAAGAGTTGTCTTTTCATTCAATTTCTTATAAAATAATTCATTTTAGGAAAATATCTTAAACTATAGAAAACTAGTATACTATTTGTTTTCAGAAAACATGCTTTATATAATGTTGTAACATCATAGATTTCAGTGAATGTTGTCCAATAAAGGAATTGCTAAAACATATTCCATTAGCAGCTTAAAATTTTAATTTCTTCTATCCAATTTAAATTGACAGAAGTAAGGTATCTAAAACTTTCAAATTGGTTATTTTTCTCTCTCCCACTCTCTTCCTCTTGCCCACACTTTCACATTTAAATTCACCCAAAACCAAAGTGTATTACTTTAATAATGCCTCTTAAATTATATATAGCTAGGTTCAACATCAGGAATAATGTCTATTTGCTCATGTATGACTACTTCTCATTACACTACTGAATTGCAGAGCTGTTCAAGTGAGGTCTTATATAAGGATAGAACCTCGGAGCTATATGGAGAGGACCGGTGCTCTGACATGGGTTCTACTAATGGCTGTGTGGTTGTGTGGTCCAAGCCTGACACCTTGTTTTTGGCAGTAGCTACATCTATGACAGCAACAATCTTGACTCAGCTGTGACAATTCCCGTGTCTAACAGATACCATTGTACATTAGAAGTCCTCGACAAATACAGCTCAATGAATAATCACATGTACAGTTTTTTTTAAAAAATATGTTGATCAAACTTTTTTGTTTCCTTATAGAAAATAAGCAATCTCAATGTTACCTCTTCAGTTTTCTGTAAAAACTCACATGAAATAGAGTAAAAGGCAGTTTTTAGAAACATAGGCAGTATGATAAAAATACAGTGAATGTTTAAATTTTGAAAATTAATTACAGTAACAGGGACATTTCAGTTAACCTCTCTCAAAATACTTCCCTTCATTTCAAATGCATTTATCCCATCCTTCATTGCTACTTTCATTTTTTTAAAACATGGATATAAATTTTATTCAAGAGATATTTACAAAGAGATGAATCCTAACAAAGAAAAACCTCACAAGTTATTCACCCTTCAACAGAAAGTAGAAGTGGGTACTATTTATGATGTGTAAGTTCCAACTTACCATTTCTCAATAAAGCTATAGTCATTTGAGTCATTATAACAAACTGAGGCCTTGAATGTTTTTGAGGCTAACATTGCTACTTTCTTTTAAACTTGTTTTTTATGATTTATTTATTTATTTATTTGGTACAGGGTCTCCCTATGCAGCTCGGGCTTGTAGTGATCCTCGTGTCTCATCCTCCCCAGTGCTGGGATTACAGACATGAGACACCAAACCCAGTTTCAGTGGGCAGCATAGCACGGGGCTGGTGTTGTATGCAGTACAGGGGATCGAACCTGGGTCTTCATGCTTGCCAGGAAAGCATTAGACAACTGAGCTATCTCCCTGGCCCCAACACTGCTACTTTCTTAAGTGGTTCTGGAAGTGCTCTTCCTTGAGTGTCTGGCTGTGCTCTTGGGCTGCCTCTATGTCCTAAACTGATTCAAAGCATTTACCTTTCTTTGATGTCCAGGTGACTTTGAGTCAGAAGCAGGATGGTGCCAGCTCCAGTGAGCAGGGTGGGTTAGGGGACACTTGCAGTGCTTTTCTAAGCCTGTCTCCAGTGAGTGGCAATCAGAGTGATGTTCCCCATACTTCTAAGCACAACTTCTAAAGACCCTCACAAAGGAGGACTCCAGAACTGCTCCAACAAGTGGCAAGAACGATAGGATAAATGTGTCAGTAGTGAGGCAACCTGCTTCAAGGGGAAGTTAAGACCTTTATATCACTTATTGTACTAAGTATTTTAAATCTGAGCATTCACCATATATTTGAATCACCCTTATTATGCTTCTGGGTTTATCGAGACTTAATACTTTCTAAAAAAAATATAACACTAAAAATTAAAAAATAACCTACTGAATTAATTTAAATTTAGCTGAATTTGAAATTTTTGAACTAAATCATGTGTTCCATTTCCAAATTGAAATCACAGTGTTCTTCACAGCCAACTTAAATAACCTCAGGCATTTCCCTGAGGGTCACACCTGTGTTCTTCTACAGTTGACGCACCTCCTCTTTGCCTTGGTGTTAACACCAATGCCCCTTCCCCCAAGGGCTTACTACTCAGGCTGAGGGATCAACTCTAGCTGTTCTTACCCTGCAGAGGGGAAATTAAAATCTAATTGCACCCTGGAGAACTGCAATGTTTTTGCTGCTTCATGTTGTCATTATAGGAAATAAGCACTTCCTAAGTTGGGGGTAGATATTTTCTGCCCCATACAGATCAAGGCAGTCACCATTACTTCTGGTCTATTTTCTAGTCATTCAGTAATTTATCAAAGTGCCTTAGGGAGAAAAAAGACATGTCACCTTACCATATAAACCCAGTCACATTTGTTCCAACCCACAGTAACTCAGGGCCGCTGACAATTCAGTTCTCCAGTGTCTCAGTTCTTTAAGTACTATGCATTCTTAAATTTTGCTCATCCCAAACCCTGATCACAGTCCCAGGGAGGCTGGGTTAAACCAATCCTTTAATTTCATCTCCAACACTTACAATGCAGAATCAACTTTTTTACTTCCTTGTGAGTCTTGTAAATGTTTATCATAAGGTCTTTGTCTTGGAACAAGTTGTACAAATTTATATATAAAATTTCATAGGACCTTTCCATTGATCTATAAAATAGGATGCTCGACTCACTTTCCTCATGTAACATACCTGTCTTCTCTGGACAAGGCTCTGGATGCTATTAGAGAAAGGAACAGAAAGCACCAGGGCAGAAGAAAAGTCAGTTGATCACAGAGCACAAGCGTTATACTAGATTCCACATCAGAACCCTGGATGAACTCTCTTATGTTAATCCAAATTGGGTGTATTAGACACATCATGCAAAGTTCAAAACAGCTTTAGTCTTTACTGTTACTGAAAATGCCCAAGCAATCAAAGATACATACATGTAAAAGAAGACATCATAAGACTGGGTGTGGTGGCACACACCTGTAACCCCAGCTCTTGGGAGGCTGTAAACAGTTGGATCACAATGACTCCAATCTAATAGTGAGACCCAAACACCCTGCAGACCCTTCCCTAAAATAAAATTTAAAAAAAGAAGGCATCATATATCTGAAAATTATTTTTGTAGTTCTGTGATGAAAATTACATTTCATTCAGAAAACAGTGATTTTTTTACACAAAACTATAATTTAAATAACAGACTAATTTAAATAGAACATGCCTCTCTGTGATACTTGAAAAATCAAATAATCCATTGTTAATTCTTTATCTGGATGTTTTATTATAAAATAATGTATTTGCAGGCCTCAGATTCTTTCCTATTAAACTTTGCAATACTGAAGTACACTTTAACTATTACTTTTTTGTAGTCTTTTTCTACTGGTTATGCAACTTAATGAGTTTTATTTTGGCAGTTCGTAAATGCACATAAAAATGTTAAACTCACTATTACCTGTGGGAGTAACTCTTTAAATGTTAAACTTTTGTTGTAGGAATATATTCAAGAAATTTTATTTACTATCACACAATAAATTACTATGCTCAATAAGTTTTCTCCATTTTTACTTCAATTTTTATATTATTTGAACAACAATGACCTCTTTGTCACTGAACATTTTAAGGGAAACTGATAAAGATTTCAATGATAAAAATGTATTGCAATTTTATTTTTTCCTAAAATACTGCTTTATTCATTAATACTCATTATAATGGAATGACAATTTAATTTTACATCTTATGAAATAACAGATGAAAGCACAACAAATTATACACTAAAGAAATAGATAATGTTTTTTGTTCATTTGTGAAAATTAGTACCTGCTCTCTGGTTGCCACCAAGAAGATTTAATTGGTCTAACTGTACTGACAACTCTTTTGCTAATGAAAGACAAACATGCAAAAAATAACATTTTCACATGTACGTTATACTGGGAATAAGTTTTTTCTTAGGTGGTAGCACACATTCTAACAATAAATATTAGAAGAGGAGAAGACAGGAATGAAGGGTGGGGTGGTAAGTAAGGCACAGTTAGGTCATTTGCAATATACAATTCAAAATATATATCTTGTTTGAAAGCAGAGACCATTTTCTTAAAACTCAGCTATGAAAACCCTTATATGTGAGTAGAATAAATTACATGTTTCAGTAGCTAGTAGCTAACATTTTGTAGCTACTATTAATTTTTCTCTGTTGCATTAAAATGTGACTGTTATTAGAAAATTTCTCAAAACATTTGAGATAATTAAGGATTCAGGTCTGTAATCATTATTTTAAAAATCTGCTGTTTATAAAGGCACATGTTGAAATAGGCCTAAAATGTAAGTAGATCTCAGATAAATCACTTGTTAGAGTATTTATAAAATTAACTCAAATCACAATTATGAAATTTCATTAAATATTTAAAAGGTACTGTCTCAGTTATTTTTTTCTCATTGCTGGGACAAATACTCAACACTCAAAATGAAGGAAAGAAAGATGGATTTAGCTCACAGTCCGCGCAGGTTTCAGTCCATACAAGGCTGGCACCATGACAGAGCAAGCGGAACAAGGCACGGAGCAACCTCTCATGGGCAGTGGCAAAGAGCAGAGAGGCAGGGAGTGACAGCAGCCCGGGCAGCTAGCTGGCCTCTCTCCCCTCCTTACATTGTAATGCAGGTTACCCGCCCCAGGGCTGGGGTGTAGCGCTCACACCTTCAATCCCATCGCTGGCTCAAGAATCAATCACGGACTCCAGAAGCAACACCGCCCCAAGACTGCATGAGGCTGTGGGGGACACCTGTGCACAAACCATAACAGGTACTCCTGAGGCATTTTAGCATTATTTTACTAAAACCATATATGTAAGTATAACGTAAAGAAATAGAATAGATGTGATGTTCTAAAAAGATTTAGTACTGTAGACCTAAAACTACTAAAAAATTTCGTATTTATAGTTTTCCTTTCAGATGTAATCGTTGATCCCTGGGTTTTGAGCATTTTGCATATGTTCTTCCCTTTTTTCACTTCTTTTACAACTACAACCATAATTGGTTGGCTTAAGTCTAACAAGTAGTTACTGGAAGCGAAGTCCCCACCATTTCAGCACAAGGATGCTCATCTCCGCCTGTGTCCCGTGAACTAACTCCTTCATGCAAATGCATCGCGAGATTTTGGAGCCAATGACTCCATTTTCCATTATTTGCTATTTACTTATTTTTTGTTCAAACATAGAGTGAATTAGTCATTGTGTGAAAGCTCAGATATTTGAAATAATTAAGGCTACAACTTTGTGATGACTTTCTTCAAACTCCTGTTCATAAATAGGCACAGACTGAAATAAGACAGGGGGTAAAATCACGCTGTGCACTTAGGCCTCTCCCAGCCAGGCTTACGAGTCGGAAGGGGCGAGGAAGCTGCTTTAGAACTCACCTGAGCAGTGTGAACATGTTATTCATAAATTCTCCAATTAATCATCTTTATAAGCTATATAAAATCTTGATGACTGCTTACTACTTATATTTTTTTAAAAAGATTCAACAACATTCTGAATTTAAATAATGTTGAAGAGTACATCGCAGTACACCCTAAGAGGTAGGTAGGTATACTTATCCATCAAATATTTTGTTCATTTTTTCTACAAAACCTATAAATAATAATTTAGACATGATCAAATTACTATTTTCTTTTAAATATAGCTTTATTCCTGAGTTCAAACTAGATGCTAAAGAAGTATTAAACATTTAAATGTTCCATTAGATTAACTTTCTATATATTTCATTCTATAATGATGTGAATTCATTTTATCAAAATTTGAAATATTTGTGCATTTGAAGTATTTTTGCCTTTCTAACCAATGTTTCCAAAGGCATTTATAAAATTTCCAGGAAATCATATCTGAGCTCCCCTTGAAGTCATTACTACAGCACAACTCCTTTGTTTTCTTCTCACTGGTTTTGAGATTTATTCATGTAACTTCCATTAGAGCTAATTGGAGTTTCTAACATAAATTCCACTTGCTCCAAATGGGGAATAGGTTTCTTTAATGTTTTTATTTTTAATAAGGTTAGACTTAAAATAGAATCTTGTATACAATGGTCTCTTTTGCTTTGGGAAATTAAAATGCCTTTAACAACTTTTAGGGTTAGAGAATTGGAATCTGTTATGAAGTTTTCTCTTTTTTTTAAATTCTTGTGCATTACTACATCATCATTACAAATTACAATTGGTAATGAAAGAAATAGGATAGTAAACTATAAAAGCATTTTTCCAGCAAACCACCACTGTTTATATACTATTTGTGCGTTTTATTTGTGGAATTACTCCGTTAATGGTGTGTTATTAACACTATTTAGAAAAATTGTGTTTGCTGTTGTTACTAAAGAGAATGAAACAGATAACAGATATTGATAGAAAAGTAGAGTTTTCGAGTGGAAAGAAAAGCTCATTGTTGTTAAATAACAAATTACAAGTCCTGTATTACTACCTTTAAGCATTTGGTTGTTAATATGTAATAATTTTTAAACTGTGGATCATATTATATGTACACTTATTTTTGAATTATTTGAAAAATTACTGAAACAAAGTATTTATTACAAACTGATATATTTATATAACTTGCCAAAATAAAGACACCATAAGAAATAGAGAGATTAATTAATAACAGACCACAAGCTTGCATTCCACAACAAGTGCATGTCTTCTAGATTATAGAGAAACATTCCTTGGGTTTTAGATATAGCTCAGCAGCACAAGCACCTGCCTGGCAATCCCAAGGTCCTGAGTTTGATTCCCGGTATAAATAAATAAATAAATAAATATTCCTTGCTATCAAACATTCTTGAACAAACTTGTCCTACTCAAACATTTCAACAGGATTTATACCAAATTAATTTTATCTTATTTTTCTGTTTAAAATTTACCTTTTCCACTGAAATCTGTTTCAATTTTATTCTTTTGAAGTAGAATAATTTGATAAAAAATATATTTACTTACAAACTCCTAACATTGTCAGAGATCCATCAGAGACCATTTATACAATTACAGCGTAGATGAAATCAAGCAGTTGTGAAATAGTCATTTAAAAATGAAACCCGAAGCAATTCCAAAATAAGGAGAAAAATGTTATTTCTCCTTAATACCTGACTTTATAGCAATAATCATTTTAGAACATGCCTTTCTATTCTGTATGTTACAGTCTACTCATTTATATGGTTGTAGTAAAATGTTACAAATATCCTTCAATTATATCTTTTAAGTGTTTTATAAAAGTTCATATTTGAGAGTAGTACAATTTTTAAGAATTTACCAAAAAGAGTATATTTTAACACAAATAAATCAATTTAGCTCTGCATTTTATGGCACCCTTAGCATAAATGAAAAGATGAAGAAAGGGAAGTACAGAATGCACCTAGAAATATTAAAAAAAGAAAGTTGCTACTGTACAGTATTTTGTGCAGGTGTCCCCGCAAGATCGTTCAGCCCAGTGCGATGCTTAAGCTCCATGTTGTTCACAGTTAAGGAAATCCAAGCTCAGCGAGGCTGTCACTCTTGCAGTTTATACAATGAATACAGGGTTACCATGTTCATATTTATTTCTCTCTTTTTAATTTTTTTTTTTTACTTTTAGGGAAGGTTCTACAGGGTGTTCAGTGTCTCACTACATATCGGACTCATAGTGATCCGCCTGTTCACAGCTTCCCAAGAGCTGAGATTAGAGGCACGTGCCACCATGCCCAGTCTCAACTGCTGTCTCAGCGCACCCCAGGGGTGCGGCCAGCACTGCAGGCCCTGGGATAGAACCCCAGGCCCCTGTGCCTGCTTGCAGGAGCTTTAATCCGCAGAGTTATTTGGCTGGCCCAATTTCTCTAAAGCAATAGTTTTGTGCATGCGATGTTTTCTTAAAGCTTAAATCCTACTAGAATTGCAGAACATTGGTGGGTCAATATATTATTTAGGATAGCAAGCCATAGCCTCAATTACTATTTTGAAAGTCATTTTGGTCATAAATTTTAAGATATTTATATTAACTTATATCATACACAATGCTAAACTTTCAATAAGATTCTTGCCCCAAAAATAACATTTCCAATTCAAATTTGGAAATTGTCACTGTTCACTGCTCTGAATTTATCTTTTGCAATTTTCTTTAGACTTGCTTTCCCCATTGTTTCTATTGATTGGTCTATAACTGAGAAGTAATCAAGTATTTTAAAATAGATTTTTCTTAGTTAATGAAGTTATTTTCATGAAATTATTTTAATATAATTTGGCTACGCTGCACTATAGGTGACTGATTTAATACAGGAATATAGTTAAGAGTACTTCCAGTAATCGATAGTTTATATGACCTTTTAACTTTCCCATGAAAATTTTCAGATAGAAAATTAATCATCATGAATTCTATCATTAAAATGTCATTCAATAAAACATCAATGGAATAATTTGGAAATATAGCTCCCATTATCTCTGAGCTTCACTCTGAACTCCTTACATAATGGACACATTTAAATTTTATCTTGCTTCTGTCAAATTACATAGCAGGCTAAAGTAGACAAGAAATAACCCACCTTCCTGCTGGCACCGTCCTCATCCCAGCTATATCAATGTTGAATAAACAGTGAAATAAACTGTGCTTTGCATTGCTTGGCTCTCAGGCAAAGGAAAATTTTAAATAGTATAATTTCATTTTGTTCAAGGATAGGAAACATGTACTTTATCTGAAAGCCAGATTAAAAGAAGGGGGAAAGATTAGCTTGCCCCGGGGGTACCTAAATATCTCATATGAGATCAGTTGAACAGGAAGTACATATTTTAGAACTAGTACAAAACATCGAGTAAAAATACAACGTTTGCAACCAGACCCTTCTAGTTTTACTCCTAAGTCTAACAGGTACTAGTTGACTAACTCCAATTTACCTAACATTTGTTTTTTTCCATCTGAAAAATAAGCATAACAATATTATATGTTCATACTTTGAGGGGAATAAAATTTAAATATACTTATAATGATTTAGTACAGCTCTTTTTTATGATAAGAGAAAAAAATGATACAAAATTTCAAAACAAGATAGCAAGAGGGTAACGATGTTGCATATTATCTTCAAAGTCGTCGCTCAGATTACAAAATGTAGGCATGACAAATTGATCAAAAATATGAGCACAAACCTTTTCAATGAATTAATAAAAATTGGTTGTATAACTATTTTAATGCAGTTCTTAGCACATGATAAAGCCACCGTGAAATGGTGCCAACTTTTTTTAAATATTTCCTGAGATGAAAAGTCTGAAAATCTATATTTTCATAATATTCTAAGAAAATTCTAAAAAAAAAGCTAAAAGAGTATATTTTTAAGAATTCTAACCTGCTGGGGTTTTTTAAAATTTTATTTATTTATTTATTCATTTATTTATTTATTCATTTATTCATTTATTGGTGGAACCAGGGATTGAACTCAGTCCCTTGCACTTGCCATGGAAGTGCTTATTCTCCCGGGCCTCTTGCTGTTTTTTTTTAAAAAAAAAACATAAAATTAT
The DNA here is from genome assembly GCF_000260255.1 of Octodon degus. Lineage (NCBI taxonomy): Eukaryota > Metazoa > Chordata > Mammalia > Rodentia > Octodontidae > Octodon > Octodon degus. The sequence continues at coordinate 9,052,093 of NW_004524579.1, read as the reverse complement.
TTAATCTCACCAACTACACCAAAATGATGTTTAACTTTTTTGAAACAACAGTCCTCATTCTTCAATAATGATAGTAAAATTAAGCTTATAAGTATCTTAAATCTAACTTGAATAAAATTTAGTTGAGGGTTACATTGACACTACCAGAAGAATACTAAATATGTATATGTTTCCCTGTGAGCTATGAAATCATGCATTTAACCCATGACTGAAAATTTTAATGTACCTGTAACTAAAATATCTGAAAACAATATCTTTACAAATTTTTGTATTATAGCATAATAATAAATAATTTTCTATGAAAAATAATCTCCAATGAAATATGAAATATGAAATAATAAACAGAAATGATCTTAAAATCCTAAACTTCTGGAAAAAGATGGAAATATATTATTTCATATCAGCTTTTGTTCCATCTATTAAAATTGTAGCATAAAGAAATGCATAATAGGTCATATCTTAGTATATTTGAAGAAAATCAGCATATCAGTCTATAGACAAAATTGATGAAATGAAATCCCAATTCTTCAGTGTTTCATGCTGGAATGTTATTATATGGAATTTTTCTAATGGGACCATATCCAAGTGGTAGCATTAACAGATGGGATCCTGTTGGGGTTCCACATTTTTAGTTATTTAGGACTTTAGTAAACAGTGATTTTATCCAGTATGTGATTGGAACAGATGTGATCTTATCAGGGTTCCACTTTTTTTCAAGGGCATAAAATTGCCATGATTTGCTGTACAGTGCTGGAGTTTACTTTTTTTGTGGTTTTAGAACCAGAGTCCTTTTTAGCCAGAATTTGCCCTTGGGTTCTAAAACATCATAATAGGGAGTTAATGCTTTATTCTCTATTAATCCCATTAAATCCTTTTAATATTAGAGCATGTGTTGCTTTATAGCATTAACTAGTGTCTTGCACTCAACAGTATTTTCACAGTTTATGACACTGCTTAGGGCATTAACAAACAGCTGTTTGAATTAAATGAGCAGTTAAGGACCCTGTTCATTAACTCAAAAGTTTCATGTATTTTTAATTCCTTAAATCTAATGGTATCATCACCCTCCAAGAAATCTATCTTTGATTATAATTTGCTCTGGCCAGTATTGGTTATGGGAGAAAGGATTATTGTTTTTGAATATGAGTTATATCAGGGCTGGGTATCTTTAATGAATCTTAACTATCTCATAACGGGTTTCATTCTTATGGGATATAAAACTTTAAAAGTTGTTTACGGCAGTTGTGTTAAGATTTTCTCCAATTTTGGTTACTGATGACTTCATTTAGCTAATGTAAAGAGGCAGTTGGAACAGAATTATTTGCATTTGAAATGGTGCAATCAGAGCTTTGAGACTGACTCATTAAAAAAAAAAGAAAATTGTATTTGGACAGTGACAGATTATGTGATGTGGTATCTGGTGCAGGGCAAAATGTTAGTCACAGATTGTTCCCAGATAGAGAGATCACGCCTTCCCAGCTTCATGGGAGACTTTGCCTTCTCTGCCATTGGGGCTCTGGACAACTCAATTCAGCAATGTGAAAGGAGACAATTAAATAAAAAGGAAGTTTTCGATTAATGTGTCTAGAATTCCCAATAAGGAACCTGCCTGAGGACCAGATTTTTCACAGATTCAGTCTTATATTCTCCAGCGCTGGTGTTGCCCCCTGCTGCTCAGCGTTTTGCACTTGTCAGGTGATAAGTATTTCTGAGAGAATGATTGGATGATTTCATCAAGAATTTTTACCTGTTAGGTAAAACTTTTCTAGAATTCCCACAAATCATCATATAATTTGACCTTTAAGTCTGCTCAGTTTCTCTAAGGTAAGGGAAGGAGGGTATCAGTGGTTCTTTGACAGATGAATTCAGTTCACAGTCATTGACTAATTAATTAGAAAACATTTCCGCATAATATTGTGAAATGGGCCATGTGACTTTACATTTTGAAAAATCATTTACATTGTCTCACTTAAATACCAAGGATCAACAGTTTCTTGGTGGAGAGATGATATTGTGTGTATGTAAGCTGAAAGAACTGGATTAAGTCAATAAAGTTTTGCTGAGGGAAGTAGGAACCATTTCCTATTCATCACCATAACCTTGCTGAGTGGTAAACAGTGAACACAAAGGAAAACAAAGTCCTAGCATTGCTACTTCTTCAAATAAAGTAATGACTTGGGTTGGAGCTCACAGCTGCCCTGTTTATCCATATTGGAGCTTGTAGTGAGACTTTTAAAACTGTCCTTTGGTTCTGTACTTTTCCTCTGCCTATCTCTGCGGGTCGCCCTCTCACCCTAGTCCTTCCCCCATAGCCAGGACCAAGGGCACTGAGTAGACACAGGACCTGGGTGGGTAGTCTGACCATCCACCACAACCTGACTGCTAAGTTTTCAGAGAGTATCAGAGGTTCTCTTTTCCTTCCTGGTATGAAAATTCCAACTAATCAGGTAGAAATTCAAAGCGATAGCGGGGCTTTGGCCTTCAGGAATAAAATCTACAGGTGTAGTCTGATTCCAGAATGACAGCATGATGTTGAATACAGCAGAATGTCTAATTCTCCTTAGAAACATTGCCATTAGTACTGTCGCCATGACGGTGCTTGCCGCTGAAATTTAAGGAGCCCGCAGAGAATCCACATATCTAGATGAATTACCATCAAAGCATTATTTTTGAAAAAACCGAGAAAAAGAGTTCAATATGTACAGTTAAAGAAACTTAAAATAAAAACAAATTTTGTACATATATACACAAGTTGAATGTAAATATAGTACACTTACAATACCATGCAAAATCCAAGATGAAAATGTGTATGATATAGTAATGTATGTGTAAATTATGTATGTATACTAAATATAAGTCTTTTTTTTGAAACCGGGCAGACATGCCACTGAGCTCTCTCTAGCCCTAAATATAAATATAACATATTTATGTGTGTGTATTCATCTATACTATAATTATGTAGTACATATTAGTATATATATAGTATATATACATATATACATATATGAAATATATTAGAATATATTCCATATAAATATATTAAAACATGTTGCATAGATACACTATGCTAAATTTATACTATATACACTGTATTTTAAATACATAACTTTCATATATATGAATATTTTTATTTTGTCTTAGCACCCTGGAATTCATCCCTCCCTTAACCAACCCACCGCCATTTGCGTGAACTAACCCCTCCCTTTACAGTGTCCATGCTTGTCCTGCTGACCTGAAGCTGTCTTTCTACTAAGCAACATGCATAAATTTAACTCTAATTTAAAACAAACTCTTGTTTGGACCATCAGTTCTAAGCATACTTTCAGGGCTGCTCCGGACTCCCGAGAGCACAGAATCCAAACTTCTTAAAGCTGCTTGTATGACCAGGCTCTGGCCACCTTTCCATCCACATGTTGGGGCACTGCCCTTCTAGCAGGCTGCACCACATGTCCAGAGCTTTGCTCCGCAGCTGCGTTAGGCGCTCACCTGCGCGGTTCTGCGCATGCGCTCCTCCTCCAGTGTGCACCACTGCATCTTGGGAGTCTACTTTAGCATCCTGTGCTCAGAGAAACTATCGTCCTGTCCGTGTGAAAACACTTACTCTTTTTATGTTCTTGGCTTGCCTTTTACTTTTCCTCCACCTCACTTTATGCAATACTAACTACAATTATTTCAGTAATTTATTTTTTTTTTCCCACTATATGTAAGATCTGTTTTCTTCACTGCTGGATAACCAGTACCTTTCAGCTAGAGGAGGCACTCAATAAATATTCTAAAATAAATGAATGACCTCTGCAGTTTAACTTGAGGACATAAAAAGACATTTTAAAGAAAAGATCTTGCGCCACTTAATTTCTTGATAAATTATCAGCCTTATACACAAGATGATTTAGGTGTTTTTAAAATTATCAACACCCTTTTTATTGTTGTTAAACTGTCCTTTAAAATCAATTAAGTTGCTGATGATTATACTTTCTTATTCCTGCGGAAGATCTTAGTCAAAATTTTGCTTAGTGGGTATCGAATGTTTTATCATTCGTTTTAAATATTCTTTGTTTGTAGTAACTGCTGGTATTTTCCTGTTCTGAAATGTGTTATAGCATGAAAAATAGAAGATTTTAAAAAATAAGATTGTGGAGAGTTTGAAGATTACAAAGGTAAGATGAAAAATTGAAGTCTGCCAGACTGGGAGGGTCAACTATAAACAGTATTTTCCATTGCCAACTGCAGAACAAAGCCCTGGCAACGTGTACCTACGGTAGCACCAACACCTGCCCCAGAAAGCTCTTGCTTAGCCAGGGCTGAAGAAGAGCTACGGGACCGTGAGACCCTTTCTCAGAAAGCCACTTCCAGCTTCAGCAGAGCCTGAAGCAATACAAATGCTTACAGATGTCCTTATTTCATAGTTTTACTGACTTACAAGGAGATTTGTATACATGAAACAGTCCACTTTGTTGATATTTTGATCCTAAAATAGCGAATTCTGGCAACAGCCTTGTTGAGAAAGGCAACTTAAGTAATTTCCCATTTAAAGAATAATCTATCATAAGAATTATGAGTTATGAGTTGTTTCAGAAATACCCTTCAGTAAATCACTACTTTCAAAAGGTTAAAATGCATGAGATAGAAGACACCAATAATGTATATATCTGAACAAGGAGAGGAAAAAGAAAAAAAAAAACTGGAAAGCAATTAACCTATTAGTTACAGTTGCTCACAAATTATTTTTGGAAAATCTAGCACAGGAAGGCAGAAAATAACTAACATAAGTCTCGGTGAAAGAATTTGTAGCATCAGCTTTTTATTATGCTTCAGTAATAAGCAGTGGGGCGCGCTCCAGCACACATTCCTTCACGCATCAAACCTGTGGAAAGAGATGGCACCAGCCGGTAGCCAGGAAGTGCAGGCCCTGGGCTCAGGGGCTCGGAGCCGCAAGACTGACATTTGTTATCAATGAGATGCCGCTGAACTGTCGTTCCAAGGCTGTTGCTGTAAAACCATAGTGCATTGTAGTTTGTTGGAGGTTAGTAGCACTTGTTAATTTGATCAAGGCTGAAGTTTACGGAGGATAAAGTAAACAATGCAAACTGCAGACACCATCAGTTTCCTATGGGCAGTGAAGTGTAGTCTGTTCCATTTACACTTCACAACAACATCTGATGGGCTTTGTCAGTGCTGCACAGAGTAATTAAACCTGAAATCAATAGCAGGCATTTGTCATGTTTACAGCCGCTCTTTCTGCTGGGTTAAACTCATCAGTTTAGTGCCGTTCTGTTTTACTGCAGAGACACGCTCCATTATTTCTTCTTCAGGTACAGTTGAGATATTCAGTTACATGCCCAATAGTTTGAATACGACATTAAGATTAAAAGGGACAGGCAAACGGACAGTTTTTGTAATTTATTTGCTGATTTCCTTAACCAGTGTTGGATTTCCATTTCCTTCAATCTTTTTAGGAAACCTTTTGAGGTCTGAGATAATAGATTCCCTTAGCTCCCAAACTGGCAAAAGTCTCATCTCACATTTGATAGAATTTGACACCAACTGTTACTACACACGAGGACTGCTGACATGTTTTGATGTGAAGAATAAAGAATGTTGAAGATTTAAAATTGTTGCTTTATTTGAACAAAAGTGATCTTTCCATTTGTAATTAAGGATTCTTAATGACATTTTCTTTTTCTGTCCTTTTGAAAAAGTTCCTTTTAGCCTTTTTTGAACTCTAGTTTGACTCTTGCCTTTTGTTTCTCAGTCTTTTAAATGATATGGTGATAGCATGGTGATCTTTACAGTAAGAGAGTTTACAGTTCAATGGCAAAGTGGAATTTGACGCACATATTTGAAGGAAGTTGAAAAGCATGTCCTGTTGAGAGTGTTTCATCCACTTAATGGAGGTCCTTGTTAGCCTCATTTTATGCAAATCAATTTAAGCATCTTACCTCTGCATGCAATACTATTTGTTTTCGTACACCCAGGCAAACAGGCTTATTATAAGAATGAATCTCATTGTCAATTAGTATGAATTTTATGTATGAAACCATATTACTTGTATGTGCCTTACATCTATATAGCATTTTACTGTGGCACTGTAATTCTCCAATATATTTGTTGAAATATACTCTGATGGGTTTATTATATAATTTTATCCTAAATTTGAAAGTCACAGAAATAATTTTGCTGGGTTCATCTTACACTTCAGATAGCGTACAGATAACTTGTCCTTTGGACTGGAACTCAAGAGACTGAAGTACAACAATCCAAGCTCCTCTTGGCCATATCACCATACAGACTTAAGTCACTTCAGTGGCATTCCAGACCCTTATAGGAATTCATGTTTTTGTTAAATGTGAGTAATAGAGCAAAGAATGTCATCAACGCAGAAATCTAACCTACAGTGGGTTTTGATGTAGTTTTTCCCAAACACAGTAGTTACAGTGGAATATTTTTACTTTCTAAAAGCTGTGTAAGCAACATCTTCAAAGGGTAATATACACATGTACATACAGCCATGTAGAGAAAATGCATATCTTTTTTGTCTTTAGGCCAGATGCAAGATGTCCTTGAGGCACTGTTGGCCCATTTGATATCTTGCTTATTCTTGTTAAATATACCTGGAGTCCTATATCTTGAAAATTGTACGTCTCTTTCATAGGATCTGTTTTGTCATAATGCAACAGTTTCAAAATTATTCACACATCTCAAAAAAAGACTAAACTTGCTACAACTGAAGTAGCCAGTAACTCTCTAAAACCTTAAATAAATTGTACACTTCCTCAGCATGTTGGATTCATATGTTTTAGAAATTCAATCATTTTTATGAGGCAGCTCTTATTAAAAATTTTGAGGGAGAATTTAATGAAAATTTAGGATCAAATAGAATTTAAAAGGACAATATTTCCAGAACATAAATATGGAAGTGATTGTTTTTGGAGAACTGCTGGCCTTGTACCCACTTAGGTAGCCCAGGCTGGTCTCATACTGCCAAAGCTCAGCCACCCAAGTGCTGAGAGGACAGGTATGTGCCACCATGCCCAGTTTGATAAGGATTTTTGAATTAGTCATCAAAATAAAATCTTATTGTACATTACAATAATTTTCCTTACTTGAGCCTTCTAAGTGTCAATGATAAAGGTAACATTTAAGAACTACTATACCCACAGTAATGCTTAGAGTCAAAATGATACCTTTCCTGTGTATATTACAACTAAATTTTTGGAGATGGGCATACTTATTTGAGGTTATAGAAAAAGGGATTTTTTTAAACACAGTCATGGACATATGCTCTTCATTTTTGTGTTCCAGTTAACAAAAATGGAAATTGCTTCTACAGATCCTGTCTAAGAGAGATCTAGTTAAATCTGTGATAGGTCATTTAAAGGACTGTTGTACAGAGCATCAAGACTTACTGCAAGTCATCTGAAAACAATCTCAGAATCATAAAATGCTTAGACTTGGTGAGGGTCTGGGCCAGTGTTAGTGCTTGACAGTCAGAGTAGGTCCCCTGAAATTCTCAGGGCCAGTAATGTATCTTAGAACTAAGTTAATTCTGGAAATGTAGTTCTAGTTGCATGCTTGCTTCTTTATTGTTGATGGCCACTTGCCTTACACCCTTTAGAAGAATATGATCTCATATATAAGAGAGCAGAAGGCTGACTTTGTGTAGCTTGTGTCAGTGGTCTGAGAATAAGGACATTTTAAAATTATGCAATTGCCATAATGAACATAGGTCTTCTCATTTTTTTAAATCTTTTTTTTTCTTTTGTATTTTATTAAGGGTCTACAGTGTCTCACTAAGTAGATTGGATTCATAGTGATCTGCCTGTATTCAGCCTCCCAAGAGCTGGGATTACAGGCACATACCACTATGTCCAGTCTCAATTACTCTCAGTGTGCCCCAGGGGTGGGGCCAGGCCAGCAGGTGGGGGATTGAACCTCCAACCCGGCCCCTACATCTGCCTAAGCAGGCACTTTCATCTGCTGAGCTGTTTGGCCAGCCTTGGTCATCTCATTTTAATAACAGAATGATTTGTGCTCTGAGATTTGTATGAAATTTAATAAAGCCATGACAATGTTTGACAAAAATTTCAAAGTTGCCATAACACTTGTCACTCCACATTTGTCAGATATCGATGTTTCTTTCCTAATATTGCAAGTCTCAGGCCAGTAATCAGTATAAGATCTGGGCTGAGAGAGAAGATGAATTCCATCCTTGTATCTGTGGACATCTGTTCTAGCTCATGCTCATGGTTTCTAATCTTCTTGTGATTTCTTACCATGGATTTAAGATTTTCTTAGTAGCCTACACAACTGTGGAAGGTAATTGCGATAAATGAGAAGTCCATAGATCAATAGATCAGTAGATGGATAAGTAGACAGACAGACAGACAGATAGCTGTGTTTGCATGCCCACAATCTCTCCAAAGCCACACATCACTTAATGGGACATGATCTAAGAAGTGCATTAGTAGTGATTTCATCATTGTACATAAACATCATAGTGTGTGCTTGAACACACCCATCATCAGATGTGGCCCTAATGGAATAAGAAATAGCACATTCAAGATTTGTGAGACTGCTTTCTGCAGAGCACAGCATGCTGCTTGAGACTAAGCTAATTTTTTAATGGACAAAATAATACTAAAAAATAAAATAATGATAAAAATACTCAATGCAAAAGCCAATAATATGCCCATGTATAATTATCAAATATTATAAGCTGCAGAACTGTGTGTTGTGCTTCTATGAAGCTGTCGGTGTGTGGGTTTGCCCACACTAGCATCCCTGCGAACACAGCAGTAGGTTGGCTTCTGACAGGATGGTAGAATGTCACTGGCAGAAATTCTTGTGGTCTGTTGTATTTTTTCTGAACCATTGTATATGTGCTCTATTGTTGCCCAAAATGCTGGTGTGCTGTCCATGAGCATCTATCTTAATGGTTCTGCTTTTAGAAGCTGAAATTCTCACTGTGCAGTGTGCACACATCTCTTCCCAGTTATTTGATTAGCACAACCCTATGCGCTGCTGTGAAGGGAGTTTGCACATGTAATTAAAGTCCAAAATCAGGAGATTTTTAGGAAAAAGGATTATCCCTGGTGATTCTGACCTAATTAAGTGAGCTCTTAAAAGGGAATGGAATTTTCCTAGTGAAAGCGATTCAGTGTGAGGGGGGTTGACAGGAAGTTCTCCACTGATGGTTCAAAACAAGACCTGCATGCGTAACTAGGAGCTTAAAGTAATGTCTGGCTCACAGCCCACAAAGGACAGGAACTTCACTCCCACCCTGACCAGGAAATAAACTCTGCCAACTCCCTGAAGGAGTGGGGAGGTGGACAAGCCCTACCTGATTTTCCTGATAAGAACTCAGTCCCACTGTCATGTATGCCAGATGTGGAGCAAATAACCCAACTGGGCCACACCTGGACCTCTCAACTGTGGGCTACCTATGGGAGTCTGAGATGCTAAGTGGATATTTTTTAAAACTGCTAAACTTATGATTTGGTATGCAACAATACAAAGCTAATTCCTAGCCTCTCCTTAAATATCAACAGGTTCACTACACAAGATGAGATTAAATTAATCTGTACCTTAGACTTTTCTGCTATCACTTTGATTTTACCTAAAAAGAACAGATCTTGTTATCAGTAGGATGGAGTAAGTTTGGCCACCACAATAATGACCCACATCTATCAAATTTCCCAGAAGCTTCTGGAAGTGACCCATAGCTTAGAAATATGAACCCGTTTCAGATGGAATTTAGCACTCAGACAATCCTGACTTGGAAATCAACACGGCAGATCCTAGGGTAGATGATCCTAATAATCACATGGATGACTAATCTAAATGTGGCAATTCCTTAAAGAGTAACTATCAGATGATATTAGGAAAATTTGTGTTAATAATTTGTTCTAAAATGTTCATTAAGATATTAGTTTAGTGACTATAAACTTATTGTGAGTATTGAATTTGATGTAATTTATAGTAAAATCATCATTTATAATGTGACTGTTTAAACTGTCCTTATCCCTAAAAATAGCCCCTAGGAGATTCTTTTTAGAGAAAGCTAACGATGTATCTGGACTGATACAATATATAAAAGTGTGACACACATCTGGGGTCCATAATGATCCAACAGACCATCAGCAGTGAAGTGCTGATATTGGTGGATATCTGGGGATACAAATGCAAGCTATGTCCAATCAGTAATAAATTTTTTATCATTCTTTCATTACAGACTCTAGAGCTGAGAAGAGTTCAAATTTTTTGAAGTGTTTCCTAGAAATTTCTGTTATCAGTTTGAGTAACAGGAGCCCTAAAATTTGTCATCACTATTGATTCTAATGGCAAAAAGAAAAGATGCTGAGAATTGACTTTTTCTCTTACAATAAAGTTTCTACACAAATTGTGGAAATAGGATGTTTTGGTAAAACAGGTTGTAAAAGATAATAAGTATATGGAAGCACAGTATGTTTATGGTAGCATTTGTAAGCCTTTGTGCTTTTGTGGACCATGATTTTAATAGCCAGACAAAATAAAGATAGGACTAAGCAAGGAGTATCAAGGATTAGAGTAGATAAGAAAGGTAATATTCAAGAAGTATTTAAATTAAAGTTGATTATTATATTTTTTAAAGAACTTGTAACTCCATTCCATTTGTCCACACATTGCCAAATTTGCGATTCAGGAATTTGATAGAGGACAGTTGAACATAAAAAAGGTCCATTTGCTTCATACTCTGCTTTTCAATTTCCTGAGGTTCCTTTAATTTAGAGCAAGAAGTATGCACTCTTGACTATTAATTGCAACTATGAAGTGAATAGTAGCCACTAATAACCATTTCAGAATTCCCAATTCCCAGTCACATGACAGCACTCTCCTTCTTACTTGCTGGGCTTTCTTTCCTGCCACCTTCACCTCCCTCATCCCACATTCTTGGGTTAAGATGTGGCGAGCTGGGTCACCAGGCTCACAGGGCATCCTCCTTGGGCAGCACTCCCAAGGCACACACTGCATCCTGTGCTACAGGCATACTCTGAGATTTGGTTTTTTCTTCCCTCTTCTGTCTCCTCACTCCACTAGTAAAAGACAGAAGAGACCTCCAGTTCTTTCCTCAGGCAGGTTTATATCTGTTTGAATGTAAATAGGCCTTATCATTTGGACAGGGTTGGAAGTAGAGATATCTTAGAATATTATTTACTACACTCATTTATCTGTAAGTACCTCACTGTGGTTAAAAGTTCATAAGCATTCTAAAAACAGATTATAGCAACAGAAAAATATTGTCTGTTAAGATTGGTTCAATTTTGTTGCAAAAAGTATTAACAAAAAATTGAATAGTTTTGAATTTCTTGTGTCCTAAATCCTTCGATGACTTTTGATTACTATCCTGGGAATAATGTGAACTAATGACATGTAGATGATATATTACTTAAGTAAGCCCCTGAAATATACGTATATTTACATACTATATCCTATTCTCTCCACACAATCCCTATGCACTCCAGTAGCCTCGCAAAAAATAATCTGTGCCAGATGTTTCGGAGGGAGTAAAACATATAATGCACCTAATTTCACAAAACTACAAAATAGGTAGACATTACTTTCTCACCCCAGCTGGTAATCTGTTTATGCCCTGAAGCTTGGAGATTTATAACCCTTGTAATTTTATCCTAAACAGAGTAATTATAGATGCTCTTTCATTGCTATTATTTTAATTAGTGATGAAGACTTTGCCAAGATGTTTAATCTCAAGATAATGAATTTCATCTGGAGAGAATCTAGTAGGTAGCTGTTACCATTTTAAGACAACTGGTATCCTCAAAAATTAAGTTTTATTTACTTGGGATTTCTTACACTGGTCTATTTAAAATTATTTAAGAAATGTCACAACAGTCAGAAGTGATTAAGTCTAACAAAATCAGAGTCAAACAAAAGAAATATACCTGTTTTTACTTCAGAGAAAGTATCTTTCAACACATCAAAGACTAGTGATTTTCACAAAATAATTCAGTGTTCACAAAGGTACAAAATTTTCTGAAAGCTTTGATGATTAAGAAAACTCAATTATGATTTAACTCAAATCTCTTGTGGGCATACTTCCTACCTTGATGGCGCATGTTTCCTTTTGTCATTTAATATCCCATGAGGGATACATTAGAGTGGCGTTTTCAGGAATTTTTGTATAAGTATGCTTGCATCAATGACTGACTTTATTTCTGTAAAAGCAAATGCACAAAAATAATCTTCGTTTTTATGAGTATAAATTCCAACTGTCTGCCACAGTTGAATTAGGGATACAGAGTCAGTTCATTTGTAGGTGACTTTTAGTCAGCAGGGACGTCCTTTGATTTTCACATTTTTCCTTCTAGAAAATGCAGGCATTGTCCCATCATCCTCTGCTTGTCCTCACCGTAGTTGAGGTAGGGTATAGAATAATTGCCGAAACAACTGGAGCGACAATAATAGGGACGATATTTGGAGTCCAAGCGCTGGTCACGTTCCCCCATTCAGAGGATGGACCCAACATTAAAGCTAACAGGCTACGAAAGCTAACAAAGTGAGACTTGGGATGCTGTGCCCCCGCGGCAGCACCGTCCTTCGCGCCAGCAGCAATTCACGCTACCTTTCCGGAAGCATCCCTGTCCCTGGCTTCCACCACCAGGCAGATGGCTAGTAAATGCAAAGCAGTACATAGCTGAAAGTGAAGCAAGAAGCCAAAACTTTAAAGACGATTTGTAATTGGCTTTAAGAGAACATCAAACTTTTGAATATGATTAGTACACGTCAGTTGGACTTGATCAGAGGCTTTCCATCTTGAATTAATATCATTTGTTGTTAAGCGGCACAAAGGTTGAAAGAAGAATTGGAACACACGGAATTATGCAATAAAATTGGGCAGAAGAGGGCCGGTGAGATAGCTCAACAGACTACAGCACTTGCTTAGGCAAGCTTAGGGGAGCTTAGGGCCAAAGTACAATCCCTGGCACCACAAACTGCACAAACCAATCCCCCAGAGCAGGCTGAGCCAGCCATAAATAAAAATAAAAACATTGGGCAGAGGATTTTGTCCATCCTTCTTATAGAGACTACTCTGGAGAAAGACTGAACCTGTGCTTGGGCTATTTGCTTTGAGCTTGTTCAAGCAAGATTTAATTTTATGAGATTATATTTAGACTAAAATCATAAAATTATAATACAGTTTCTTATCAAAATACAAAAAGCACCCAGTGCATAAACTACCTGCAATTCTAATTTATAGCACATACAATGAATTTATAGATACACAGCAGATTACTTTAATTATTTAATATAACAACATATTACAATCTCATTGATTTAAAATATCTTTATTTGTAGCAAAGTTTCACAATTTAAATAATTTTGGGATTAAAAAATAAACCCCATTTTATTAGTGATGGGAAATAAAGATACAAAGGGGAAAAATTTAAGTTCTACATGGGGTGATTATAAATGATAGCATTTTTAAAGAATTTATTAAAATAAAAGATGAAATGTCATTAATAGCCCTTAGAATGACTCTCTTTCCCCTCAAACATGCTTTTCCCCTTTTTCTTCCCACTTTTGGAAGCAGTCCCCTTTTCTGAGTGCCTGTTTTGCCAATGCCCTGGCTGCCTGAACATCCTTAATGCACTCAAAATGTTTATCTTTCATGGTCAGTCTGACTTTGGGGAAGAGCCAGAATTCAGTGCCAAATCATATGGATGAAGACATACCATAGCAGGCTTACCTTTCAGGATGGCAATTAGCAGCATCATTCACTGTATTTTTTTAAATTTTATGTATTTGGTAAAGGGTCTCCATACCCAGCTTGGACTCAGTGATCCTCCTTTCTCAGCCTTCCCAGCTCTGGGATTAAGGGCATGTGCCACCACATCTGATTTCTGGTCATCCTTGCACTTGCCTCAGCTGGCACTTAAACCACTAAGCTATCTCCACAGCCCCCCACTGTAGTTATTAATCACCCCAAAAAGATACGCACAAAAAAGGGCTTTCAGATCTGCTGATAAAAGTGGCAGTAAGGACACAATGAGTGTGTTCCAAGAAAGGGAGAGTATTTGAGGGGACAGATAGCAGCACAGTTCTTACAGTAATGTTTTTTATTTAAACAAACATTATATTTTTAATTAGTCTTTTATGCTTCATTATTCTATTAGAATTTTATGCACAGAATAATAAAAATGGACCATTTGAACTTTATATTAATCTTTTTGATAGCTTATTATGTATTTTCACTTATTTTATCTTTACAAATACTACACTGGACAGATAAGGTAGATATTACTAGTTTGATGAATGGAGAAGAAAAATTACACATAGGTGTACACTAAAGATCTTGGCACCTGTTATTCTCATGATGTCTTACTTATGTCCTCATATTAAATTTGTTGAAATTAAGAATAAGTTTTCTGCAATCCATTGTTGAAAGATAGAATGTTAAAAGGTAACTAATGCATGGAAATTTAGGTAGGCAGATATTTCACTTTCTCCAAATCAAAGCAAACAATTTTGAACTTAAAAATTCTCAGTAAGTATAGATTAGCATGTTAACAGTTGCAGGATAAAAAGGATCAAATAATAGTCTCCACAGATATAGAAAAAAGCTTTCACAAAACTAAAAGTGCATTTATGATAATTTGCAGTAAAGTAGAAACAAAAATATTTGATTTATATAATGAATAATGACCCTAAGAGCAGTCGTAGTACAACTCAACTGTATTGCTATATAGTAGCCACTAATACATAGGAAATAAAATATTAAGTGGATATTATTTGTGACAGAATAACTAAGCGTCAAATGCTTTAGCATTAATCTAATAAAAGGTGTACAAATCTTTTCTGTAGGAAAAAATATAAAAGCTTTTGGAGAAAAATATTTTCCAATAAATGAAATAATCTAAGCTGATACAATAAAAATTTAATATATTAAATATATGACTTCTCCTCAACTTGATTTATGTCTATAATGCAGTCCTAAATAAAAACTCGAGCTGAAAATTTAGACATTGATGCATTTATTCTGACATGTATAAGGAAATACAAAGGGCCAAAGTAGTGAAGAAAACCATGAAAAGCAACGATTTGTCTATGGGGACTTGCACTACCATATGGCTTGACTTACTATAAGCCTTCACTGTAAGAAAGCTTGGTATTGGGGGATAGATGAATAAGAGAACAATAAAATTGAATAGAAATTCCTTAAGTGAACCTGGAATGTAAGCACGGTCTCTTTGCTTATTGGATGACACCATCAAAATACAATGTAAAAGGATATAGTAAGTAATTTGTGTTGTTGATGATCAATAAATGATGTATAATCAATTGGCTATCTAAAAAAACTTTTTTTTTTAATTTTTAGGGAAGGGTCTACAGGGTGCTCAGGTCTCACTACTAGATTGGACTCATAGTGATCCGCCTGCTTACATCCTCCCAAGAGTTGGGACTACAGGTGCACGCCACCACGCCCAGTCTCAATTGCCATCTCAGCACACCCCAGGGGTGGGGCCAGCATGGCAGGCCCAGGGATTGAACCCCCAGCTCCCACCCCCTGAGTTATTTGGCTGGCCCTTAAATAAACTTTTTAAAAAAGAACCGGCATACTTCACAATGTATACAAAAATCAATTCCTCTTCTATTGGAAATACGCATGTAAAAGTTACATACATTTTTAGGAGGAAAATGTAGAAAATAATCTGATTTTTCTCCTACTTTCTAGAAATCCTTCAAGCTGGAACAAGTGATAACCATGGTATAACAGCTTCTTAAAGTATATTCTGAAAACACAGAACTTCCTTTTCCACAAAAATATTATTAAAAAACAAAAACATTCTAGGAAAATTTAAGAAAAAATTCTAGTGACATGCTAGGAAAAATTACATATGACAATAGACACATACAATCATGGGCTCACATCCATTACAAATAAGAAAACCTTAACAAAACAAGCAATCTAATGAAGAGAAAGTAACAACAGTTTCAAAATCATTCATAAAGGAGATTTCAGCTATCAGGGACAATAAGCATATGAAAATTTGCTTAATTAATAAGGAAAATTCAAAGTTATAATGACTCATCTTTGCAAACTTACCTAAATGTTTAAATGTAAGGTTACCATTAAGACGGTAAATAAGCAGGACCTCTGAAGTTTCTAGAGTGAAAAAGTATATTGGTGTAGCCATTTCTAAATGTTCAAATAAAGCTAAACATATTGCATGTTGATTCTACTTTTGGAAATTGGGAATTAGTGTACACTGTATACCAAAATATATTAATAATTTATATATATCTACATGTGATGAATTTTTATAATGGTTCCCAAATTGATTCAATAACAGGATGCATCTGTTATAGTTTATTTATAATCTAATATAATATAAAATTATGGGAATTAGCTGCTATGATACAAAAAATACAGATGAATATAATCAACATAGAGCAAAAGCAGCAAGACTGAGGATTGTATTTGCCATGGGATTATAATTATATGAGTTTTTCAAAGGCAAAACCTGTAGAAGTATAATTATAGTAGGTCATAAAACAGTGAGATTATAATTATACACATTTTAAAAGATAACCTAAAACCTCTGTTTTGGGACATGAGGTTAATTATTGAAAGGGCATAGAGGAAAAAAGTTTTCCGGATGATGCTATCTAGATTTTTCATGTGGGTGGCAGTTATATAGGTATATTCATCCATTAAAATGTACCTGGTCCTAATTATGCAATATATATATATATATATATATATATACTGACCCTCCACTGTCTCAGTTACTCTTTTCTCGTTGCTGGGACAAATTCTCAACACCCAAAATGATGGAAGGAAAGGTTTATCTGGCTCACAGTTACTGGAGGTTTCAGTCCATTCTCAGCTGGCTCCAAGGCAGACTGGCACAGGGCAGAGCGCAGCAGTTCATGCAGTGGCAAAGAGCAGAGAGCAAGTGGGAGGAGCAGCAACAAGGGCACCAGAGAGCAAGTCTGTCTCCCTTATGTTGCATTCAGGCTATCCACCCCAGGATGGGAGCAGTACTCATACCCATAATCCCAGCAGCGCTCACACCTGTAATCTCAGTGGATCATGAGTTAATCACAAACTCTAGAAATCTGCCCCATGACTGTATGAGACTTGAGGAGACAACTAGACACAAACCATAGCACTCACTTAAACCCTTAGAAAACTTTAATAAGCTTAATAGAGATTCTAATAATTAATAAGACATTAAAACAAAAATAAGGAAAAAATTAAGAGTTCTTGAAAACAAGTGCCAAAATTCAATTATTTCCCCAATCTAGCATACTTATATCTGTTAATCTGAGCAACAGATTTCACGATAAAAATACTGTATCAACCATTGTTAATTAGCTATTCCAGTTTTAAAAATCTGTAACATATGTACTGTTGTAAACTACCCTGTGTCTGTCTTTTTTCTATTTGTTTTCCTTCTGTTTTTACTCTTCAAAATCAAATAAAATTAAAATTTTAAAAAAGAGATTCTAATAAAAGATGTACCACAATGTTTTTTATAAGAAATTTATCAAATACAAATATTTTTGCACTTCTGTTTTTATGAAAAGGAATACAAGTGAGTTTTGGAAATTCTGGATTGAAGGAGTGCAGTAAAATGCCTTCAAACATCTTATCATTCAGACAGTTAGGAAATTTTGGCACTGTTACATTCCAGAACAATATGATTATCTGATGAGAAACCCAGCAATTTGCTCATATGTGTATTTTCAATACTTGGCGAATACTCTTGAGTGTTGGTAAATTCTTTCCCCTACCATTTCTCAGCCCCCTGAAAGCTGTGGAGTAGGGAATATATCCATCTCTCTTGCAATGACTACACTTGCTATGAAAAGACAGGCATTGGCCCCGCTGCCACAGAGAAGAACAAGCAAGTGCCTGTGCCTGGGTCATGTGGCTCACAGCTAGGACAACACTGTGCAGAAATCACCTCTCTTTAAAATAAATGTAAAAATAAAAAATAAAAGGGACAAGGAAAAATAAGGCTTACCCAAAGGAAGAGTTAATGTTTAATTGTTTGGTCAATCTTGCATGCATATGTCTGGCAATCTGAACAACAAATTTGGTGACAATATGTAATATAATAATTGTTGTCAATTTTCTGGTCTTGTTTTGAAATTCTGTACCATTTTTATCATTTTATGTTGCTTTTTTGTCTTTGTTCTTGTTATGTGTTTTTTCCTCCTTAAAATAAAAAAGAAATAACCCTAAGTAGATACAAAGAAAAATAGCACTTATTTAGTAATAGCACTTATTTATTTCTTGTATTGTGTTTTAGTTTTGGTCTTCATAATTTTCCTAGGATGAATACTAGCTATAATGGAGTATTTTTTGTTTTGTTTGCTTGTTAACTCTTATTAATTCAAATAGAATTTTTGAGTCTGAGTATTTTTTTTCTAAAACCATTTGCCTGGTCAGCTACTCAGTTAATCATTTAAAATGTATTAACTTTTGTACTTAACAGAATAGAAAGTTCATTATGGATTTAAGTTTATATTTAACCATGATGGAGAAGCACAGGACTGTCAAATTGTTCTCACTAATTTAATAATGGACTTCAAATACGTAATCAATAAATCATCAAGTGAAAGAATAAATTTATTTCAAAATCCGTTACAGTCATACACAGAAATTTAGTTAGGAGATTATGGTATCCTCTGTGTCTCATTAGAATGGATTTTTCAGTGGTTATTGATATACTACCAGGCATTCCACATACTGTTAGTAAACAATGTCATATGCAAAATAAATAAGTGAATTATTGAATATTTTAAAACATTATCTACTCGTATACGTATTACACAGTTCTTCCATGTTTGATTTTTATGATTAAGCTGTCACAGTGTATGCAATACTTTAATGCTTAAGTATCTACTGGCTAACACAATATCTGAGTCACTATATTAGTTTTGCATTGCTACTGTAATAAATCGCCATCAATTTAGAAGCGTAAAACAGCACGAAGTTATCTTGTGCCTCTGGAGGTCAAAAACTTATCACTCCAGAAATCAAAACCAAAAAAACAAAGAGAGAGAGAGAGAGAGAGAGAGAGAGAGAGAGAGAGAGAGAGAGAGAGATTGAGAGAAATATTGAGGGATGCTGGATAGCTCTGAAGTGATACCATTTATTTCCAAAAAGCTTGTTCTTTCTTCCCTTTCTTCTTAGAAAAATTGAATTTGTACAAGGAAGAGAAGATGTGGCATTAGCAGGGATATTGGAGCACAGGCTATTTCTTATTTCTAACCTGGAACAAGGAAAGGATGAATTTGAGAAGCTGAACAGCATTGTACCTCATGCAGGAAAAGAGCAGGTCTAAAGTGCACTGTCCATTTGGGGTCTGTTACTAATCTATGTTAGGGTCATTGAAATAGGTGAGGTGTTTGCAATTTCTTTGTTTAAAAAATACTGTGTACGTTAATTTGCACACTGCCTTTTCATTCTGACTTACAATTGTCACCTTTCGAAGAGGTTTCATATTCCCTCTGCAACTGTGAGGATTCTCTGTGATTTAAAAAAAAAACCAACTATATTCATTTCATGTGAAGCTTCCTTACTATTTTTTTCCGAATATTAATCTCCTGAGTTTTGAGAGCATAGCTTAGCAAAGTGTAGAAGCGCAGCAAAGCAGGTAGTTTAGATTTCTGTTAGTCTTCCAAGGAAAACCTATGAGTAAACTGGAATACAACACAGAGAGATTATACAGTGAAATGCTTTTGCAAACTAGAATTTAAAGAACTGGAAATCTTATTATTTTTCTCAGTGAAAATGTAAATGACTAAATTCCTATGTTTTTATGTTGTAAACATGAATTGTGAAACGTTCCTCTACAGAATAAGTAAAAAACGCATGCACACAAGATGCAGCTCAGGGATGATCCTTTGAAAAGTCCACTCATTTAAGAAGACTTGGGCAGAGATATTTTAAAAAGACATTATTTTAAAAGATTAGTTGAAAACATTAGATCTATTAACTAGAATGGTACTGAGCATTTACTATGTACTAATCATAAAGGCAGAAAGTATGGCACAAATAGTTCACAAAAACAGGAAAATGAACACAGTTATTAAAAATACTAAAATACAGTAAATACAGTGCAGAGATACACAGGGTACAACATTAAAATACCATCTTATCAAATGACCTTTTTCTAAGACAAGTTGGACATGCTAATCTTTATAGATTGGAACACATATTTCCTATCAATTCATTAGGAATTGTTTTCTACTAACAAATGCCACCTTCTAAATATTGCTGTCATTGCTTTTCTGTCCTACGGAGTTTGCAGCTTGTGTCCAGCTTTCAGTCGCAACCTCACCTCATATCTGTCAATGAAATAAGCATATAAAATAGATATGCTTTCATAGCTGTGGTTAGCTTTCCATCATTGTAGCAGAATACTTGAGAAAATCAGTTTAAAGAAGGAAGGATTTAATTTGGCTTGTGGTTTCAGTCCATGGGTCACTTGAAGTTACAGCTTTGCGCAGGACGACATGGCAAAGAACGCATGGTAGAACCAACCTGGTCACCTCACAGTGATAAAACACGAAGAGAACAGAACAGTGGGGGGTGGAAGGGAGAGAGAAGAGACCCGATAGGGGAGAAAGAGAGGAGGGAAAAGGAGAGGGACCGGGAACACCATATATCTTTTTTTTTTTTTTTTTTTTTTTTAACCGGGGATTGAACTCAGGCGCTTGCGCTTGCCAGGGAAGCGCTTATTCCACTGAGCCATCTCCCCGGCCCCTACACCATATATCTTTTGCTGGCAGCTGTCTAGGATCTACTTTCTGGAGGACGAGGCTCCGCCCCTCAGTTTCCACCAGGTTTCAGTAACGCCCTCAGCTGTGGACTAAGCCCTCCATGCTTAAGCTTTCAGGGAACAGTCCAAATCCATACTAGTAAAACAAGAATATAACTGCACCTATTATATCTTTAACAGGATTTACTTATGTAAACTTCATATACAAAAGCTACATTTCTGGTTGTATAGGTCTTGTTTTATCTTGGTCTTACCCATACAACAGAAAAGTTATTGTACAAGGTATGAAAAATAAATCCATATTAATATGCTGAGCTGTAAAAGGCTCAAGTCAACAACTTATGACATTGCCAGTCTTACGGAAAACTCACTGCTGTTATGGACTACTGGACTATTTTGGAATATTTTGCTGAATTCACACACCTATCATATTTAAATGACAAAACTAAACAAAAAAAGGGGATACAAATGAACAATCATTTTACATCTGTATATTCAAAATAGCTAGGATAGATACACAGCTACATTCTCTTAATTCAATGAATAGAAAGATTTGTTTTATTAGTGTTTGTGGATAGGATATCATGTCTGCATCTTGTACAATGAATAACCACTAAGACAACAATATGCAATGTATTAATTATTGAAACTGTCCTACTAATTCAATTTGAAACTGTCTCATTGCTATTTGTTTCTCAATAAAATTATGGGAAAAAAATTTCCTACATTGATGTCCCCATACTTCTCTTCTGGGCTGAAATATATTGATACATAAGAATAAATTATCTCTAATTTTCTTCAATAAACCATATTTTTGAAGTTTTCCATAATTTTTGCCATTGTTTTTATTTTTTAAAGAGAATAAATAGTTTAAAAATTGGAAACAATACAGAATTTTAGTTGCATACCTTTGCTATTATTACTACCCAAATTGGCATCTGGTCAACAAGAAGAGAGTGATATAATGAACTCCAAAATCTACATCTCACCCCATTCTTTCACTGTATTAGATTCTTATGAAGTTTCTTATTTTGCGGGGAATGAAGAGTATGTCAGTCGGTATTTCCTATTTTTAATTCTTTGATACACTCATTTCCCAACCATATACTATAAAAAAGAAAAATGTGAAAAGAATAGAGGGCTGAGATAAAATAAAAAGGAACATGGTGTCTTCAGGAGGGAAGTATGGTATGTACAGAACTTAGGCATGTGAGTGTCATGCTTAAGAAAGAGGGGTGGGCAAAAGGGAGAAAAGAGGCAACAGAACTGAAGACAGCTAAAGATGAGAGCAGAAAGAGTGGGTGTAGAGAGAGGAAATAGACATGAATTTGATAGCTACTTGCCCTGACAGATTTCTTTATGCCTTTATTTGCTCTGGCCATGGCTAGTTGATAGAGTGAGTCCTGTGGCTATGATTCCTGCGGGACTTGTTGTTATATAGCTATGTTTCCAGAGCTGTTTGACATTTTGTTTACTATGTTAAAGTATTTTTTTATTAAGACCCTGACATGATCTAGAAGATACAGGTTTCTGTCCACTTAACCATTTTAAGACAAAACCCTGACATTGCTGACCATGTAGATTCATTCATCTTCCAAGTTTTAGTTCTTCTTTGCTCCCCTTTTACTTCTTCAGTCTTGTTTCTCCCTGCTCAGACGTTGCAACTTTCCTCTCTGGGCTGAATTATGCAACACTTCCCTTCCGTTTCATCATTTCCACTCAGTGCTGCACTTTAAAGATCACTCAGTGCTCCTGTAATGCCTGTCTACCCCATTTCTCCTAATCACTGTGCAGCCTCTTGTAGTAGATGAGCAGCACATTTTACTGTACCATTGTGAAAATGAATAAACACCTATACTTGGCTGCAAAATCGAAATTCAGCTTGGCTCAAAAAAGAGGTGGCAGAGTAGAAACACGAAGAGCACCTAGCGCCCTAAAATGCAAGGCCTGAGTGAAGCACAGCTAAGTACAGAAGGCATGGATAAGGTGCGTTAGAACATTACTGACAAGCCCCTGACAACTTTCTACAAAGGTTTTTTTTTAAGGGTTTACAGGGTGTTCAGGGTCTTACTACTGGGCTAGAATTGTAGTGATCCGCCTGTTTATAGCCTCCCAAGAGCTGGGATTACAGGTTAGCTCCACCGCGCCCAGTCTCTACAAACTTATTTTTTTCTGCAAACTTATTGAATCTATTTGCAGAGCATTTCAGAACTACAAAGATATCTCAGTATTTTTATGAGACATTGTTAAGTTACTACTGATTGGCCATTTCTCCTTAGTATTTGGGCCTCCTAGGGAAAAGAAAACAAAATGATTCCCAACATCTTTCCTTTAGAGATAGCAGAATTACAACCCAACTAGACCTTGAATGAGAGGTTTAAATTAGAACTTTGCGATGCATCATACTCATTAAGAGTCTAGATCTGGGTTTTGCAGCTTTCTCTATAATAAATATTCTGTGCTTTGCCGTCTCCTTGATCTCCTTTGCAGCTATGTAGCTCAGCCGCTGCAGCACAAAAGAAGCGCTGTATGTAAATGAACGGCTGTGATGCTGTTCCAATAAAATTTATGTGCAAAAGCAGAAAGTGGTTTGAAGTTGGCTGCAAAGCCACAGCTTGCTGAGTCCTGGTCTGTTAAAAACGTAACATTTTTGCACTTTATGTTAATTTGGAGAACAAACACATGACAAGATGAACATCTAGAAAATGGTCTTAGATATTTTAACTTCTATTTATTTTTGAGTTACACCGCTAGGTTCCGACAGTGCCCTACCAAGAGCAGCAGGGGTGTATAGAAGCCCCGTGACCTGTGCTTTCCAGTAGGGTTATCTAATGGTGAGCAGTGAAAGAGAAAAGGCATTCATTGTCGTTCAGTCCATTGGGATGTTTTATTGCTCTGAAAACTCTTCACAGGTACTTCTCACATTTGGTAGCTCTGTGAAAATAGACTTCATGTTTTCTGATCTGGTTCCCAAAATTAAGATGCAGAGGCATAGCTAACACCACAAGAGTCTTTTCCTACTGATTGTCCTTTTTCTTTTCCTTTGAAACACTCATGTAATCGTGGAAGGAATTCAGAAATAAGAGCATTCATATGCATCAGCATACAATTATAAGAGCCTTGAGAGTCTCATGTGAAAATGAGAATAAATGAATGTAGATCCACAAAGCTTGTTAACCTGGTCCCTAACCAGGCCGGTCCCTAACCTTTATTTAGGGGGTGTGGGTACTGGGGATTGAACTCAGGCCCTTGCACTTGCCAGGCAAGTGCTTAGTCTACTGAGCCATCTCCCCAGCCCTGGTCCCTAACCTTGATGCTGCAATTTTCATGTATGGTACTGTACAAGAAACTGACTTTGGTCTCTTCTATTTCTCATCAACACTGGACTCTTTAAACATTTCTATTTCCAAAGAACTTGCCCATAGCTTTTGCTAATGCTAACTATAGGGATGAACTGACCAAGATTGTGAAGAGTAATTTTAATTTTCTTTTTCATGTACCTGTTTGTTACTTTGGATAAAGTAAAATCAGCATGTATTATTTTGTGGCTATTACTTTGTATATAATAAAGTGTATATTAGTTCATAACATGGTCTTAAGTATATTTAAATTCTGGTATAATATGAGTAAAATGGAATATAATTTTCTTTTAAAATTAAGCATTTCTTATAAGCATACTGTGAGGTCAGGTTAACTGAGTACATCAATGATATGTTTTAAAGTATCACATATTCTAATTTTTGAAGAAAATTCTAAATTATGCCATAATATATGTCCTACAAGCTCTTAGGTCACTTTTTCTCTCATTTGCAATGAACTCACAGGACACTTTTCCTACAGTTTCTGCATTTATGTAACACATTATTACTTTATGATAAAGTTACTTGATAATTCCTTAAGTCCTTTTGCTGATGACCTTTTAAAGCCATATAATTAGAATAAGTTGTGGCTATTGTATTGGAATCTGTATCCCACGGGCCAACAAGGCAGCACATTAATTCTCTGCTTCACCCACTCGATGTGCTGGACCATCGGCACAAAGATATTATTCTTTGTAATTACATAAAGAAAGGGTCTATTTAGTGTTAACTGACCTTTCTGTGACTGATCAGCCTTTTCCACCAGTGAAGTAGAAATGTATATCATTAAAATGTGAGTAAATAGGAAACCTTTCTAAATCTCAAACTATTCAAATCAGGAGTTGCACAAATCATTGTTGAGTTTATATCATCAAATGAGCAGCACATTTGAAAATATTTTAAAGTACCAATAAATTAAAATATAATTAAATTAGGATAATGCATAGAAACATTTAGCAAGGAAATAATGTAAATATATGCCTCTAACAATTTTAAATATGATTAGAGGAAAACATTATTAAACTCTAGCATATAATCCAAACTAAATTTTTAAAGTTTATTTAATAAGTAAAGATAAATGTAAGAAATAATTACTGTGATTATCAGAAACTAAGGGCATACTGTACTTCAGTGTTTATTCTGAGAGTTAATATACAATCTGTAATGTATCCATTTAAATCATGTCCTTTGACTTAGAAAAAATACCTTAAGAATATGTTAGGTAATACTAGTTTTTACTCTGTCATTACATAATTCCTTCCTGTAATCAGATATACTAAATACTCAAAGATGACATATAATGATAAAGTCAAACTGAACCAAATATTATTATAACTTAATAGCTAATACATGATATTTGTATAGGGCTTTCCTAAAGTCATACCATAATTGTATGAAGCATATTATTGTCAATTTGGAAATAAATGTTATTTTTTTTAACCAACACACATGTTAATCAGGTGTTTCTTAAATATTTAACCAGCACCTGCATTTCTGAAACAAGTTTTCTCTGCAGGGACTATGTTGAAATCTCTGAATATGAAATATTCTCAGAAATATGTTCAATCTTTACTTCCTGAAGCTCTGCTGATCTCTGTCACTGGAACTCTCTCTTAAGGATATACTCTCATCATTTGGCTGTATTCTTTCTGTTCATGTGTAATAAATTCTCCTGTAGGTAGTCTTGTCAATGCCTCGATCCCTTTCTCTGATTACAAGCTCCTTCAGTCCTAAAACTGTGTACTTTTTTCATGTGATATCAATAATCTATTATCAAATGTGCAAAATGAAAAAAGACAAAAATCAATGCAGAGGAAGTAGGGTTAATAGAAAGTGTTCCTAAATTCCCAAGGGATTTCTTCTGAGTTTTAAGAGGCAACGCTACAATGTCTACTAGTAAATTTTAGGAGTAAATCAAAGCAGTTGCTAAATCTGTAACCCAGTCACAGAATGAACAAAAGGAGCCCTACACATCTGCATACATATATTGGTCCTAGAACCTAGTAAAGGAAGTACTCCATTGGGCCCTGGTAGGGACTGTTTTGCCTGGTCATATGACATGGGACAAGATTTCATCAAGGAGTGTCATAAAGGACATATTTGGCTTCCACAGTGTCCCCCAGAATGCTATGTCTGTGCCAATTTTCCAATAATAAATTTTTGAATAAATGAGTGGAAAGAGCATTTTGTCAAAAATGACAATATACTGGGTTTGAGGCATGTAACAACCTTGATGCAGAGAACTGATTTGTTCACTTACAAATCAAGAATGTTCTTTTAAGACTAATTATCAGAGAACTCAAGTTGGACAAGAGACTGGTTTCCATGTCAGCACAGACAAGGAAGGGGGTCCTGGGAGAGTTAAAACAGTTAGGTGTTCCGCTGAGGCTTCTGGGTATCGACACATATCATTCTTACAGACTTGCTCCTGTGGAACACTGGGGGAGAACTCCAGCTTTCTGGAGTAATTGGCATATAGATTTTAAGGAAGCCAAACTGCAATAATTCTTGTATGGACCCAGTAGGTAACACAGTTAAAGGATACGTTGTCTCCGTGTCTGCTATATTGTTAGTGAATCAGCATGTACTTTGTGCATTTCGTGTTCCTTTTACCAGCATCTAAGAATAGAAGGGGATGCTTCTTTGAAAGGCAGTATTCGCAGAAAGACCTCGACCCCTTTTGTCTCTTTCATCTAAATCACAACCATTTCATGTTCTATGAATCAGTCTTAGTTCCAAGACTTGCCTTAATGGCATCAAAACATCATTGATCACCGTACCACCAACCTAATGCCAAGACTGACAGAGTTGTGCAAAGGGTACATGACAACCAAGGGTATTTTATGATAAGGGGTCCACAGTATAATGCATGAGCCAGGGTGCAGGATCATGGGCTACTGAGAAATTGATGCTGGGAAATGAGTCTTAGTTCCAGCACAATGCATCAGTAGGATACTAAATGTGTGAATACTTTTGATTGTTTATACTATTAGTAATATTTTCACATAAGGTAGCTGAGCATATAATATGATCTACAAAAGTCAAATTCACTAGTCAGGCAACAATCAACAGCTAGTCAGACAATAATCTTTTAATCCTAAAGGGGCCAAGAAAGCATTTCTCTTGACTCTGAATCCTCCAGATTTTCTCAATGCATACAGCCTGTGCAACAGAGTAGCTTTGGTCCCTGCCAAATGAAATGACTATCCCTAAGATTTGAGTCATTTCTTCTATGAAGACTTTCTGTTCCTGCTTCCTCTGTGGTATCTTGAATAACTTGTTCACACTTCTGCTTTTCCCCACTCTAGCTTGTAATCCCTGGTGTAGAGGAGGATAGCTTACCCTTTTGATCCCTGGGCCTGTCACAGAGTTGGACCCATACATGGTTTAATAAATAAAGAATGACAAGCTAGATGGGAGGGTGCTTTGGAGTGAAATTAATCAATAAACAACCATAATAGAATGTTTGTTTTCTGATGGTTCTAGCAGGAAGTCAACCCAGGGGACAAAAGTCTGTGGTGCAATCTATGCCGCAGATATAGAGTGACAGCAAGAAGAACCCCAGTGAGATGAAAGAGAGCACGCAGGTTTTTGCAGGATATTCTTATTAATCAAGAATCAGAACATGATCAGAAGAGATCAGTAGAAATCACAGAAGATTATTACATAAGACAGGAGAGTTAGAATTGGAACTGAGTCAGAAGATGGCCTCTCTGCCTTGCCTAGAGAACAGGGATCTGAATGCCAATAATAAGCATGACTCAGGGCATTGAAGACATATTTCTCTGTTTAATCGCAGACACCATGAGGACTTCGTTAGTACTGAAGTACTGGGAGATGGTCACATAGATTTTCTACATATATACACAGTCAAATATCTTAACCATAAAACTGCTCTAGAATGTTTAAATCAAGACTTTTTTTCTTATATCTCCTTTGACACTAAAGGTTTTGAAAAGTAGTTCATGTGTATTTAGGCTGTCTGCAAGGTAAGTGGCCAAGATAGATCTCCACTGGCCTCAGTGGTAGAATTACTCTGTTCTGTCACATTCAACAATTGTCCAGAGTGCTGAAAGCCTCATTTAGAGTCTATGAACTTAGTCTTGCCAGCAAATATAACAGAGCCAATAAAATTCATGGACTATGGCATCAGGTGGATCAAAAGATAGAAGAAGGACTGGGGTCTCTGGAGGGAATATGGAAAAAAAAAAAAGACAGAAGAGACGGATTACATTGTGACTAACATGCTCACATTGACTGTAGTGGATTGCCAACTAGTGGTCAACTTGTTACCTTCAGTTGAACTGAACTAGCATGGTGCTGGGTGTGAGAAGCCCACCTGGGGATTGTTGCTAGCAGCACAAGAGGCAGAACTGGAAAGGCTGTTAGGGAGTTTGGAAGATGCTGGTTAACTTGGGAGATCTTGTCATGCTGGATTTCATATATGAACTTAGCTGTTATCAGAGGAGAAACTCGGGACTTTGTTGCTGAGGATGGCTGTGGTTCATTTTGGAAAGCTCTGTTCCTCACTCTGCACATCACTTTCTGGCTCTGGATGGGAAAACGGTGCATAGCTCAGTTTCCTGGAGAAGCTTGTTGCGTTGGCTTTCCTGATGGAAACTCAGCTTTCTTCATCACTGGAGGGGCTCGGTACCTCACGGTTGCTGAAGATATCTGAGGTATCCTTTGGGGGAGCTCTGGTTCTTACCTTGAGCATTGCTGCCTAGCTCCAGTTCAGACCCTTCAGCCTGCTGGCACAGATCCTTTATCCTGTGGCACAGATTTTCTAGCTTTCACCACTGACCTTTGGGCCTTCTCAGTGCAGGTCCATAATGTGGGCCTGCATGAGACATTAATGTGGGTTCTAGGCCTCCAGTTGGACTCATGGGAGACACTTCTATGAGCTTTAAGTCTTCAGGTGGACTCTTGCAGGACATTATCAAGGGATCCAGCCCTTCAGCTGAATTCTCTGGTCTTTAATGTGTGGATGGATTTCCTGAGCTCTTTGTGTATGATTCTTT
The DNA here is from genome assembly GCF_000260255.1 of Octodon degus. Lineage (NCBI taxonomy): Eukaryota > Metazoa > Chordata > Mammalia > Rodentia > Octodontidae > Octodon > Octodon degus. The sequence continues at coordinate 9,022,918 of NW_004524579.1, read as the reverse complement.
GGGTAATTCATAAAGCCCCAAGCCACAACATTGACTTCCAGTGAAGAAGACTTTCCAGGTATCCACGTTCTAATATCTCTTCGCTGTTCATCTTTTTTTTTAATGTCAACAAATTAGGTGTTAGTAGGATTACTATGACAGCTTTGTGATGGAAATGGAGTCACGATAAGGGACTTCAGGTGTATGATTTCACTGGTATTATTAGACTTTCATGAGCAAAGCATTTCATTGTGTTAAGAATGTTGGCCATGTTGATAAAGGAATGTATTACAGTTAGGAGTATGGGAGCTGGTGCTCTTCTTCCTTGGATGTGAAGTCTCACTCCTGCACTTAATAGCTGTGTACATTGCATATGATGCCTGTGTTACAGTTGTTAGAACCATACAGTAAATGCATCAAAATTTCCTTGTGTAAAATAGCTATTTGTGATACACTACTAAGTGTCAGACATTTGACAGGATACAGTATGGATAGATTATCTCCACTGCACATTTTCTGAATCCTAAGAGGACAATATGGAGATGGTGGACTGGATTCATCCACAGACAATTCACTTACTCTCAGGTGGAATATCAGCTAAGACCTGGGCTGGAGTAGGACTGCTTACTGGATTACCTGCCCATGGCCTCTTCATTTTGCATGCATTCTTTACAATATGGCTGGTTGTTCCAAGGTTGAATGCCCCCCATAGTGGGCCAGGAAGAAGTGTCTATTTTCTATCAACAACCCTGTAAATCACAGCATCATTTGTACCACAGCCAACTGGAGAAGCTGTAAGTACTTTACAGTTTTAGGGAAGGAGAAACAGACTCTACCTTTTGATAAGAGATGAGAGATTTTAGAAAAAGTTTGAACCAAAAACATTTCTGTGAGCTTGTTCGATAAATACAGTGTGAATTATCTGACTTCCCATTGCCTTGTCCTCTTATCTATATATTGAGGATAGTAACGTAATATGTAAAAAAATGCTATAAAGATAAATTCAATAAAGATCACTTTTATGATTTCTGGTTGCAGTAAGCACTGCCTAATGTCAGCTGCTACTCTTTTCCTAACCCCTATTGTTAGCTTCTTATTAACTTTTTATATCATACTTCCAGTTGGGACAAAGATTTAGTGTTCTTTCTTGTTAAGGTGACTTTGTCAGTTTCAGTTCCTATGTGTTATGCGTGGGATTCATGAGTTAACATTCAAGTTCAGCTTTATTTCTAAGTTCCTGGCTATCTATCACAAGATAAAACATAAAATATGGTTTACATTTTTGTCTGAAAAGAACTCACTTCTCTGACTGGCATTCTCTGTTCTCCACTTACCCAGCAAAAAGGGAAAGAGCAAATGGTGAGAAAAATAACCTGAAAATAGAGGAGAGATCTTACTACTCAAGGAAATTTACCAATTAGCTTTTTTTCCAGTGCTTATAAAGATCACTTTTGTTTCCTAATAAAATATTTGGAAAAACCATCATATGTCCATATGATTGACAATTTGAGACAGGAGAAAGCACACATCAACTACTAAAACATTTTCCTTACAAAATTCTAAATGGTAAACCATTAACAGTTTAAAGTTTATAGCTTACAGAACAAGAAGGTTAAAATGAAAAAAAAAAATAGAAAACTACCATTTGGGTAATTTAGATTCTCAATCCCATTCTTTTTCTTTTCCTTTTCTTTGTTTTACTATTCTTCCTGAGAAAGGAGGAAGCTAACTTTCAGTGCTTCCTGAATCATTTGGGTGTCATAGGCTGAGCAGGTAATCACCAAAAATCCTCTGTACAGTTTCAAATGGTTCCTATAGCTTGTAAAAATTAATGATGTACTATAGATAAAGAATCCCCACTAAACCTGCATAATGTCCCATAACTTTAAAATAATTATGGAGAGTTCAATTCCTGGTTCCACCAAAAAAATAAATTAAATTAAATTAAATTAAATTAAATATTTATAGAATCATCTTGTGGTGTGAATTCTTTGTACCTACTTAAGATTTTCACATCTCAAGTAATACAGTACCAACCAGTATAGATGATACCCTCTAGCTAGATTTTGGCAAACTAAATGTGTGCTCTAACAGGTAAAATGATTTCCTAACAAGTAATATGTGTATTGCCTAATTCATTTTTTGCTAAAAACCTATACCTTGACCTTTATCAGCTTGCTCTCTTCAGAAGTTCCTTGGGAAGATCTTACCACTCAAAGAAATTTACAAATTAGTTTTTGTTCCACTGCTAATAAGGATCATTTCTATTTCTTAATAAAATATTTGGAAAAACTGTCATATCTCAATATGATTGACAAACAATTTGAGAAAGAAGAAAGCATACGTCAACTACTAAAATCTTTTCCTTACAAAATTCCAAATCTGTAAACCATTAACAGATATTCACCATGTCTCTTCTCCTTACAAATATATATTCCCAATTTTTTTTTCATTTCAGTCCTAATTAATAATGAAATGAGAATTGCAGAAATAACAGTAGATCTAGCTTTAAGGATGATTCACGCGCTTTAAAAATTTGAATAAATTTAATAAACTTAGAAAACAAAAGTAAAAAAGATATGGGACTCAGCATTCTAAGTTATGAACTTTTGTAACTTCTACTGAAAATATTTCCCACAAGACTATAAACTCTCTACAGTATGCTTAGTAGCTTATTCCTTTCTGCTGGTGGACATAGCAGAGGAAGCACTGTCAGTATCTCTTCCGACTGCCATCATGTTTAAGTCAGAGTCTCCCAAGGAGCTTGACAGCTACCGAAGCTCCTCATTGGAGGGCTGAGCTTTGAAACAGCTGATGAGAGAGTCCCCACTTTGAGCAATGGGGAACACTCACAAACTGCGTGTTAACGAGAGCCCCAAACACCAAGTGTTCCAGGGGCTTTGGGTTTGTCACTTATGCCACTGTGGAGGAGGTGGATGCAGCCATGAATGCAAGTCCACACAAAGTGGACGGAAGAGTTGTGGAACTAAAGAGAGCTGTCTCAAGAGGAGATCCTCAAAGACCAGGTGCCCACTTCATGATGAAGATCTTTGTTGGTGGCATGAAAGAAGATACTGAAGAACATCACCTATGAGAATATTTTGAACAATATGGAAAAATCGAAGTGATTGAAATTCTGACTGACCAAGGCAGTGGAAAGATGGGCTTTGCTTTTATAGCCTTTAATGATGATGATTCTGTGGATTCAAAAATACCACACTGTGAACAGCCACAACTGTGAAGTGAGGAAAGCCCTGTCGAAGCAGGAGATGGCTAGTGCTTCATCTTGCCAAAGAGATCGAAGTGGTTCTGGAAATTTTGGTGGTGGTTGTGGAGGTGGTTTTGGTGGCAATGACAGTTTTGATTACAGAGGAAACTTCAGTGGTTGAGATGGCTATGGTGGCTGCTATGGTAGGGTGGATATGGTGGCAGTGGAGATGGCTACAGTGGATTTAGTAATGATGGAAGCAATTATGGTGGTAGTAGAAGCTATAACGAATTTGACAATTACAATAGTCAGCTTTCAAATTTTGGACCCATGAAGGGAGGAAACTTTGGAGGCAGAAGCTCTGGGCCCT
>NW_004524579.1:9005591-9018336 GCF_000260255.1 Octodon degus | reverse complement strand
AAAGCACATTTTTCAAGTTTACATTTATGTAAGACTTTAGCTTGAAAGATTTTACTAGATTCAACTATATTTAAATTTAAAATCTTGAAATCATCTTAATTCTCTAATTAGTTTATTATTACCCCTAAGTTATATCTCTAACTTCCACTTTTGTGCCCATTTTAAATACACTTCTACTGCTATAATTTTATGAGCTATTTAACTTTCAACAGTGGTAGTATTATTTCCCCCAGATATATTTCCACCAATAATGATCATTCCTCCTTTGTTTAATTTGCATATTATTATACTATTGGTTGAAATTAAATGAGTCAGAGTTGTGAGGTGGAACCATGGTAAGATATGAAAAATATCTCTCACTGTCAGCAGAATACTATTATTAAATTTTTAAAATTTAAACTTCATTGCACATCATAAGGTCACTGACTTTCAGGAATAAGTAGTGCATTGGTAGATTATCTATACCTTCATTACTAGGGAATGATAATATAAAATACTATGACAATGTTTTGAGGATTTGCTGGCATATCTACACAATTCGATTTCTTAATTTCTACTCCTGTAAGAGGACCTAAACTGGTAATGATTAGTGTCATCCAGAAATTAAAATGCATGTACTTGGAAATAGAACTACATATTGCATACTGAACAAAGCATAAATTAAATATTTCCACCAATAAGTTCCATTAAATAGACTTAATGAAAACCTCACAATTTTTGTAGCACTTTTCTCAAATTGAATGCTTGTAGTAGCCATTTAGGACTTGAAAGAAATGTAAGTGAAAAACAGGATATGACTTGTGCTTTTGTAAAATCAGACTAACAAAAATCCTCAAAGTGGATTTATCAGAACATTTACCAGTGATTCCAACGAGGAACTTGAGAAGTACATCTTACTATCAGAGTTCAGATAGCAAAAGGCATCATCATCATTTTGAAAAGGTAGCTCTTCCAAAAGAAAATACTCCTAGAACTTTGTCTTCCCTATAAAAGATAACTTGATGTGATTTTGGCGAGCTTATCAGATATGTTCCTAAAGTTTTAAATTATGTGCCAGAACTAGCACAACAGCGTATAAAATGGCTTTCAGTCCCTCAGTTTGGCTTTTTGAGGAACATCTGTGACACAGTATTAATCATTAGGGATCAATATAGATACCAGGCTTTTTTGAGAAATATGTTTGCTGACCTAAATGCATCTTCAAGTGTGTAAGTACAGGAGGATCATTTATACAAGAATTTTTCTGCAGAATCACATTGGCTCTAGGAATATTCTCATCCCATGTAAATTTTTAGACAACATGCTAAACATTTATTGTGATGGCAGTTTTCATTGCTTCAAAATGGTTATTTTTGCATCTAGCAGCTTAGTCATAATTCTTCACTATGATTATTCTGCATTTATAGATTTTAAAAAACTTTTCTCTACTGTACCATTGTCATCAATAAAAAATTGTAAGTACAGAAGACACCCACAAGAGGAACGTGAGCATCTTCTATTGAGGATTAACAGGTTGGGTATTAAAGTTAGCAAAATTAACAGGTTTGAAAACATTTAGGACCTTTGATCAATTCCTTCAATAGCTTTGAAGTGACCAGAGAAAGTTTCTCTGCAAAAGTTATAAAAGGAATCATCAAACTGAATTTATGTACCTAACTCAAAATTACCAGCAGCCTCAAGTTTACCCATGGATAAGGATATAAAATTATTTTCTGCAGGTTTGCATTAGATTTGATGTATATTTGTTTAGTCACAGAGGAGTTTGTCACTAAATTCTCGACTGCTCACAGAAGCAGATTTGAGATTTAATAGAGCAAAACTATATGAATACCAAATAACGGCTTTGGGTGATTTTAAATGTTAAATTCTCTAGTCTATCTTCCATTATTTCCTCCTTTATGGGATGTGTTCTGTGAATACCAACACTCTGAACCTCTTAGGGACAAAAGACTAAGCACCACACTGTTTGCCAACTGTTTGCACGTAGGGGTAGGAGAAAGGAAAGGAGTGTGGGAAATCGCCAACAGAGGACCATGGAAGGCTGCATGAAGGCTCCAGACCCACTCCTCAGAAGGCACCAAAGAGGGGGTTCAGGAAAGGGGAAGAGGAAGATCTGTGGCAAAGGGCAGTAAGACAAATCACATATGTCTATGGAAAAGAAAGAAACCTGCATCAAGAAAGAAATTATGAAATCCAAGTAGGAGGCTGATGCTTGAGGAAAGATTTTCTGGTTGATTTATGTATTTATTTATATAATATATTAGAACACTTTCAGATAATTTAAAATTATATATACATATATAATTATTTATTTGTTCTCTAGGAATTACAAGCCAACTCACTGGAAGAAAATCTACGTTTAGCTCAAGAGTATCAAAAGATGCAGATGATGTTCTTAACAGAAAAAGATAATTTCTTCAGAGAATATGGTAAACAGCTATCACTCAATGCTGCAGTTAGTGATAAGAAACAGGTATTGATTTTTCTGATTCTCTTTTAAAGTAGAGATTTGTTTTACTTGTATGCTATAACAAGTAGTCTGGGACTCCTTTCTGTGATAAAGGCCCTTATGCAACAAATAATTCCATGTTTTCTGTCTTTGTTGTATTTCTATCAACTTTTTTCACAGCTAAAGATCAAGCCCTGTGCTTCACCTAAACTGAGAAAGTGCTATACCAGGGCCAGGGAGATGGCTCAGTGGAATAAGTGCTTTCCTGGCAAGCACAAGGGCCTGAGTTCAATCCCCAGTTCTACAAAAAAAGAAAAAAAGAAAAGCCCAAATTTCTGAAATTTAATTTTTAAAAGAATTTGAGAGATGAAAATTTTTGTTTCAAATGCACCATTTTATATTAATTTGCTTTTAATTTCCATGACTAAACAATTCCAATTTGTTAGTTTCTGGACTTAAGATTTTTCAACTCTAAATGTAGATAACATCCCACAATGAACTTCTAACATTTTCCTTTTAATATATGTGTTCCTTTAAAAAAAACAAACAAACCTGAGATCAAACCCAGGACCTTGAACTTATGTTGAGAGGTTAGTTTCTTATTTGAGAGGGTAGTTTTCTTAAGGTGAATGTTAATTAGAAACTTGCAATAATAGATGACTCTTTTCGGTTACTGGAGGTCTCTTGGAATTCAAATGTATTTTGTAAAATCATTTGTGATGAAAAAAGCAGAAAAGCAAAACACATAATAAAGCATGAGTGATAAAGAAAAGGCTGCGTTTATAAAGGGTTAAGGCTCAGCCATTCAGTTACCTTCAGACAAGTAATGGCCAGATAACATTTTCATTCACAGCTTTGTCCTCAAAGTTTGAAATAAAAAAAGATTTGAGGCATGATTATTTTTTAACTACTTGTCTAGTCACAACACCCAGCATACTGCTAGTGGAGTTTTTGCCTGTTACTATTTTCTATACTGCTATACCGTGTACATACAAATTACAGTTCAGATCCCACTTCTGTATTCACTTTTTATACCTTTGGAATATGGCAAAGGCAGAAGGCAGGAGACTGAGCGTAAGCTCTATCAAAAAAGAGCGTAAGTTGTACTGGGAAGTTATTTGTCCTTTCTAAACGCAGGTCTTTATCTATAAACTAATATTCGCCTCACAGGGTAATTAGTCAAGAAAAAAAAAAGGCTTCTATTTGAAGTTATTTTGGAAGTAAAGGGAGACTATGTAAATATAAGTACTTACTACATTCACTGCTATGCTGCTTATCAATTCTTGTTCTTCACCCATCTTCTTAGATGGGAGTTAATGCTCCCTAACATAGTATGTAAACTGGGAAAGAAAATGCATTTTTTTCTTTTATTACTTTTTACTGAAATAATTTAAGATGAAAGTAGATCTAGGAATACGTGTGTTTGGGAAAAATCCAAACATACAACCATCTGCTCAAATCTTAGTATCTTTGTTACATAGGATTGAAATAAAGTGTGTTTCATACCTATGAATCATTTTTCCATTCACTTTATGCATTTGACATGATTACTGACTTAAACTTGTTCTACGTGCGGACGATTAAGGAAAAGAAAATAATCAGTTGTCATAGAGAATTTCCTTTTGTATCAAGGGGAAATTTAAAAAACAGTATTGACATGTGTTGCAGCTTATGGAGTCATTTGGGGCAAACATCTAATACATTAGATAATTGCATAGGTAGTGGAAAATCACGAATCTTTAGGGGAAAAAAGCCTCTAGTTTTAGAAGGAATTAATGGAATCAGATTTCCAAAGAGCAAAATCATCTTGATCTATTTCCTGAATTACAGCAGAACGATTACTGGCCAAGTGTAAGGGGGAGAGGCCCAGGTACAAGCAGACCTACAGCGGAGAATGCTGAGAAACGGGGTTTATGTTTGTGAGCCCTCAAACGAATCACATTTAGCACACCTGTTTCAGGGAAACTTTCCAAGATTTATTTGTACTTCCAATCATTTTTCATTTCCATCCTTCAGCGCTGGAGGTCATTAAGTGCAGGCTGCCCTTGTCAGTGTCGTGTAGGATCAATTTGCTGCAATGGACAGAGAGGCCTTATTGATGCTGTTAAATCTGTCAGTGAGAAATCGTATGTCATTAGCGTCTAATGCACTGCTTACAGGAAGGAATTTGGCCATCAAAAGCGAGAAAACCCTTTCATATTTTAGTCCACTTCCTGGATATTGCAGCATTTTCCCTATGTGTAGGCTTTCGTCCTCTGACCTCTTTAGTTCTGGGTATACAGGCGCCGTTCAATCTCTTGTTCACCAGCTGAAATCCCGTCTCATAAAACGGAACTCACTCTGAGTTTTCTTTCTTTTTTTTAATGATTTTTTTCAGAAAGAAATAGCAATGAGAGAGTTTCAAAACAGGTTAGTAGGACAGTTACAATAATTAACATTGCATATTATGGTCTTCATAGTAGTTACTCATAGTACAAGACGCAAATATGATATCTTGTCTAAACACTATTAGTACAAATCTTTCTTCTCATTGAACGAAGAGAAAGTAACTGTATATCTATCCTATTTTGTATATACAGCTATATACTTTTTTCACTACAAAATGGTCTTCCATTTATATCCCTGGCTTTTGTTTACTTTTGTCAGAGATGGGTATTCCCTTACCATTCAAATATTATAGGTGTGTGAATTCAGCAAAGTAATCCAATCTAGACCAGTTGTTCATAATAGTAGTGGGTTATCCGCATGACTGGCAATGTCAGAAGCTGTTGAGTTGAATTTTCTATCTTATTTCTGCTTTAGACTAAGTTCATTATTTTTGAACCTCAAATTTTTGCATGATGAATAACTATTTTTTAGTTATTGTACTTCTTATGGGCTATTACTGTTTTTATGCAGACTATGCATCATTATACTTTGTAGTTTTAGGCCAAGAATATCAAAGAAAGTTTGGTGGAAAATGAAAACAAATTAAAACTAATGTTTCCTTCATTATAACAATTTTAAATATAAAAGATTCAAATGTTATAATGGTAGAATATTATTTTTGGAGATAATAATGTTATCTTTCTTGAGATTTCTTTTTTATAATTTTTTTCTTCCTTTTCACTTCAATCTATTAACAGATGTATGTGGTACAGAATGTTGACATCCCTTTGGGGAAGTTGGCACAAGCACGTGATATGTCAGAGCGCCCTGCCATCCTGGTTCTCTTCCCGCCCTCCCTTCCACCCATCCTTTGATGCCCCTCTTTTGTTTTGCATCTGTCTATCTGGCTGTTTTGGCACACCCTCACCTCCATAATATTTACATTTCTTGTCAAAGGAAGAGATGGAGAGGGGGAGGGTGGGAAAGGACAGGAGATGGAGTGAAAAGTGGAGCTGTGATTTCTTCTGAGGTCAAATGTTTCTTGACATCTTTTTATACTTCTTAAGATTCACAATAGCTGGTACTTTTCACCTTGACAAATCAGAAAGAGGCAAACACAATTATGCCAAATTTGCATTTACCCTGTTCATGGGTAACAATAGAATATAATACATGCTAAAATATCTCAGAAGTCAAAGCTAAAAATGATACTAGAAATGAATGTAGAAAAAATTTGAAAAGCAGGTTTATGTCTATGCAAATATAGACATTGCTTTTATTGTCATTAAAAGATTTAAAATTTATTTTGATATTTTCTTTTAATAATGTCTATGAATATTTTTAAGCAATCACAATGTATTTCTTTCAAATACCACCTGAAGTTCTTCAGTGCACAAAGAAAAGTAAAGTGAGCCAGCATGCAAGTGGTGATGTGGTCTGTTGGTTGAAAACTAGGTCGTTTCCAAAACTGGATTAAAAATGTTTCAAAACTCTTTCACAAACCATTTGTAATGCTTAGTTCTTAACGACACTAAATCCCTGTGCTCTTAAACTAAGGGAATAAAAGTTATTATAGAATCAACAAACAACAAATACATATGTGGACCATGTATTAGTACTATGAAATTTGTAAGTTATGTTTTAAATGTTCCTCAATAATCCTGCAAAATTTTCTTTATCATGATCCCAATATAAGATACAGAAGTGAGGTTGAATATCTCATAGATGTCATCCAAGTAGAAGGAGATTCACAGTGAAGCAATTGAAAATCAAATTTTTCTTACATCCAGCCTATTACATAGTCATAATATTACCAATTTAGTAATAGGTAATATCTTTAAATATTAAATTTTTAAAGAGTGTAAAAACACAAATTACTCAAGAAGTATTTCAAGTCCAACTGAAAAAGATTCTTCAAATAGTTATTTTGGTAGCCTTATTCACTTCAGCCACTGTTTCCATAAATTTTCAGGAGAAAGCACTACCTCTTTAATGAGCTGAGCTCTAATTTCCACAGGGATTATTTATAGGTTTTACAACTCTAAATTTTAAAACTTATGAACTAGGAATATCCTTAGAAGCTCTGTGCTCCTCTTTAAAAAGTAACTTTACAGGTGAAAATTCTTGGAAGGGACAGAATGCCTCAGTGACTTACCACATATACAGTTAAGGACAAGAAAAGCCAATCTGACACAGTTGTCTTATTGCTTTAGTTCCATTCAAATATGTTCTCCAATAAACTGCAGACCAGCATTTGCTACAGTGCTTGGAGGCTTGAGTGAACCAATAGCTGAGAACTAATGAGTGACAGCCACGGATATGTTTAGATGAGGACGCCATCTTTAAATGAAGTAGGTCTGTGAAGGAATCCCACAGGGACAGGAGTCCTAGTGTTGGTCTGCAGTAGAATCCGCTGGAGGTCTCCAAGGACACTTCTGAGCTTCACGAAGCTCAAACACTATTCAGTCATTGAGTTATTCAGAATAAATTATCAACTATCCATATTACTGAAATACAGTAGAGGGTACAGGAATGGGCTGCCTCATCTCTGCCTCCACACTGAGAACTGTGATGTCAAGTCCATGAAAGTCTTTGCTAGACTATGGCATAAAATCTGAGCTCTCCACACTAGCCCCCAACCAGGGAAGAACAGTAATTTTTGCTAATTTAATCAACAATCTTGAGGGTGAAATTTGCACTTTAAATTTTCAAAAAATTTTATCATGTATAGATTGCCTTAGTTTTCTCCTCCCTCTTTCATTAATTTTCAGACAGTTTCCTCTTATATTTTGACTGACTTGCTAAGGAGTCAAAATCAACTCTAGCCATAAACAAAATTATTTTCCTAGAGAAATGTGAAAGCTGTTTTATTTCTCATTTTTAGAAGTATTTCCTGTTGCTCCTTACCTGGCATGCACTAAAGTTGTGCTTCGGGTAGTGATTTTTGTGTGCTTGTTCAGTACACACAAAAATTCATTCTTTTCCTAGAAAAATCATAAAAAATTTCAATAGTTTTGTCCAACATTGGTACTTGAAGATCTTGTTCCTGTCTCTGTCCCTAGTTCTTAAAGTGCACACATATCCATACGTTACTTTGGCCTGTGTTTCTTAGAACACACACATACCATACACAATCACAGTCACTTTTATTCTGAAGTAGTTAACAAACTTCATGCCTTAAGAAGCTTATATTAAAGTCACATTGTCCCTTTTCTATGTGGAACTCTCAAGAACTCTACAGAGCTTTTGTGATTTGTGAGACAGGAGCAGAAGGCTTGGCAGTCTATTATTTTAGAGCAGGGATGCTCTGGTCCACCGTCCAGACTTTATGGAGGAAACACTGAAAACTTAGTTTATTTTAGTCTCATAATTTCAGGAAGTAAGCATAGCTTTAATCAAATTAATTCCTTGGTGCAGTGCCAGGCTGTTGTGAATTGCAGATTTATGGATCTTTCATGCTACTTTGAAAGCATGTTCTTCTTGGGGAAATACAGAGAAATTAGCAACATTTTGATGTTAGCAATACCTTAAAAGTGATTTATAGAAGGTGGTGAAGATGGATCCCAAGTATATCAAATACATTCATGGTAAAATATTCATATACATTTTTCATACATATATTTTTATGTATTTTATGGCTATCCATAGAAGGCCATTTTGTCTCCCAGGAGATGTCAGAGGTCTAGCACTACTAATAAAGGCAATTTTGGTTGCTCTCGGCAACTAGTAAGCAGACACCAAGGGTGCTTATGCCCCAAAATGTGCAGAAGACCTCGTTCCTTGTCTGCCTACATATAACCAAAACTCTCCAGTTCAAAGTGTCAGGGAGAGCTCAGGTTACTGCGGTATATGTGTCTATGCATATGTATGTTTATATAATGATACGAAGTACCATATAATATATCCTCTTCTTAAAGATTTAAACTGCATTTCCACATCAAAAATTCTGCGAAATCTCACTTGAAGAAATCTATGAACTTTGTTAACTTTGAGTCTACTATAGTTCCTAGAATCTTTTATTTTTAGGAAGCCTTTTTAAAACTGATTGATTTAGTATTTATTATATCAAGTCTTAGAAAATGTTATTCAGATAGAATGTGAAAAAACTTCCTGTCACAAATTTTGAATTCGTGAGATACATATGTAACTTTAATAAAAAGAAATAAATATTCTTTGCATTACAATAAAGCACTAGAAAACGTATAGTATTATCCAATAAATAGATTATATTGTTTTGGATTCATGTATTGTTCAAATAGCAATCTTTTGAAAAAATGTTACAAAATACCTACAGAATAATATTGTTTTTATCACTCAAAAAACATTTTAAGGCCACGGAGATAGCTGAGCAGTCTAGGTGCCTGCCTGGCAAGCGCATGGACCCAAGTTCAATCCCCGGTACCACATACCATGCTGGCACCATGCCAGGCCAGCCACCAAAACTGTAATCCCAGCACTGAGGAGGCTGAGACAGGAGGACCACTCTGAGCTCCGTAGTGAGATTCTCTACCAAATCAGTCAGTCAATCAGTCAATCAATCAATAAAAGAATTTTTTAAAAACATTTTTAAAAATTACAATAAAACAAAAGGTTCACTATATACATTTCCTATAATAGGAATATTTCCACTTAGACATGCAGAATACATGAGTTATAACTATTCTTGTGTCATTTTCCTCCACATTTATAGAGGTACATTCTAATCATTTATTTAAATAATTATTAATGTAAAATGCATATTCATATGTCACATGTATTCTTTATTTATTCTTCCTTTAGAGGATAATTCATAATTAAAGTGGGCTGAAGTACCTATGGATAACTTATTTTATCCCTCTGAGCTTCTGAAGGAAGAGGCTGTAGTACCTTCCATATTGAAGTATTATAAAAGTAGTTAATAAATTTAACAATCATTAAGCATATATCATATACTATACCTCTCATTAGGTTTTCTATGGAATCCTAATTTCTCAACAAGCCCATGATGCTTAATTATACATTTTAAGCATAAAGCACCTAGGACAATGTGTGCATAACTATATATTTTGAAAATAGAAGATATGGTTAATATCATTGTCTTTTAAATAAATATATGTTCTATTGTTCTTAGATCAAATCTTTGATTGGTCATGCTATTATGACAATGCTTTGCACTTGTAATAGTTAATAAAAGTTTTATTTGCCCTGAGAATATGGAATGGATTATAGGCAGAGAGAACAGAAATGCATATTAATAGTGACCTTGTGATGATCAGTTAGAAAAGCCACAGGTGCTGTCATGAATTGAGCCATGGCAAACCCCTCATGGCTGTGAAAACCGGACAAAGGGTCATAGAATAAATGTTTAGGTCCACACGTATATGACCCGGGTGGAATAGCGTTTGCCATGACTTACAAGCTGGGGTGGGGTAGGTGATCCATATGTAAGACTACCAGCAACAATTACAAGAAATGTTTTTTAGAAGTCCCATTCACAATACCTACAACAACTAAACACTTTCTAGAAATAATGTAATATGAATTTTGTCCTCAGACTCTTCATTAATAAATCTGTAAACTTATAAATTGAGATAAAATAAAAACCATGTTAAAATATTCAATATTTTAATATGTTGACTTGTAGTATTTTCAAAAAAATAAAAAATACATTATTAAAATATAGAAAAATTAACATTCTATAATAAGTATCTTAATACTTTCCTACCCTTATCTTCTAGGAAATGTTATCACAATTTGTCCAAGTTGTATTCTCAACAGAGATCCAATGCTATCATAATTACAGCATTGCAGAAAAAGAACAATCGATAGACACCTGCAGAAACTAATTCTATAATGAAAAATGGAAACAAACAAGAAAATTGTGAAGAAAATAATACGGGCACATTTGCCCTCAATAGCCCTGAATAAGTACTAAATCTACAATAAGCTGCAATAAGGGCTGGGGAGATGGCTCAGTAGAATAAGCACTTGCCTGGCAAGCGCCAGGGCCTGACTTCAATCCCTGGTTCTGAAAAAAAAAATACAATGAACTGCAGCATATTATAAAAGTTACAGAATGTTAAGGGCTATCACAATAAAAGACTGAAAGAAGACTTTATGTCCAGAAAAATTTATTAGTTACAATGTGGAATGCAAATAAATGCAGACAGAGTATTTTAAGCAAAATTGTGCAATCTACTCTCTATCTTTGAAAAGTACAAATAAATCCTACCTCTTGCCAGGCCAACACATGCGCATGCATTATAGAGTTGACATAAACATAAAACAGACTTGAAAGTTTATCTGGTCTTGATATAGGTATTTATCATGTAATGAAAAGGAAAAGTTCCTTAAAATAAGCTACGATTTGCTGGCCTGAAAGTGAAGACACCTATAAATTCAAAATATGAAAAATAGTTTTAATGTCAATGACAACATAGATTTACTACAGTAACCGCACAAAATGTTACTTTAAATTGTTTTAAATCATTTATCTTACATGTCAAGTTTCCTACTAAATCATGCCCTGGTATATCTTATTTTTATTGATCTTAAAAGAAATACAAAACAGTTGATAAATGAAAGGGAAGAAAGATTCTGTAAGGATCAACAAATGGAAATTAAAACTACAGAATCATTCTTTCACCTGTCAAGTTAGCGTAATGGTTTCCAGTGAGAATACAGCACCTTCCTTTTGGAGGAAGAACTAAAGTTTGCCCATTCGCTAATGGTGATGCTGTATTGTGAAATACTACAAAGAAAAAATTAACATTCTACCATAAGAATCTTAGTATTTCCCTACCCTTTTCTTCTAGGAAATATTATCAAAATGTGTCCAAGTTGTACGTCCAAGTTGTAACAGAGATCCAGTTATGGTATAGAACAAAGCCACACTGCCTGGCTTTGAATCCTGTTGCTTAGTAGCTGTGATTTCTACCAATTCAAGTATCTCTTGGGCTATGGTTCCTTGTCTGTATAAGAATCATGGCAGAACCTACTTCAAACAGATCTCTTGGCAAGTGATTTAATATATATGGTACATCTCAAAACATACTTGGCATTTAGTAAGTGCTGCATGTGTTTGACATATTTGTTGTCATTAAATAAGATTATGCAACATACCTCACAGAGTGGGTAGTATGTAGGGGAAAGATGGGAGGAGGAGAATGACAGAGTAACACCCCAAACTGGTATCAATTTCATTATTTGTGTGCTATTGTGAAATAACCTATACCTTGTCAATGAAATCTCTATAGGTATGAATTGTTTATCTTATGTTATAAAAGATTTTACAAAATCCAAATACATTGCAAAACTATTACTTTATGTTAACTAATAGTAACAAAGACAATAAGTTAGCTCAATTAATAACATTGTTATTAACAATAAACTTATAAATAATGTGATGATTAAGCTATTTAGGCTCCTTTTTCTCTAACTATGAGAGCAATTTCATTTTGAGCTACATCCTGGTATTCGTGTTTATGTGTGTGCAAATTTAAGAACATTTGTGCACAGATTATCCTCACAACTTGCTGATGATCCTCACAACTTGCTGATGATGATTTGTACTTTTGTGTGCACTGACATAATGAACCCCACCGTTTCTTGAATTTTTACTCAGCAAAATCTGTCTTCAATTACCAGGAAGGGCATTTTACATAAAAGGAAATGTGCTCTAATTATCTGTATTATGAAGAGCTGTATAAACATGATTCCTCTATTAAGGAATGTGTTAGTCAGTTTTTCATCACTATAAAAAATACTTCAGATAAATCAGGTGTGGTGGCGAGTCCCTATAATCTTAGCACACTGTAGGCTGAAGCAGGAGGATTCCAAGTTTGAGCTTAGCCTGGGCAATTTAGCAAGCTACCAAGATCTCAGGATGGAGGAAAGGAGAAAAAAAGGAAGGAATCTCTCTCTCTCTCTCTCTCTCTCTCTCTCTCTCTC
>NW_004524579.1:8983973-9005491 GCF_000260255.1 Octodon degus | reverse complement strand
TAATATAATATATATCATATATATGATAGGGAAGATAATTGTACTACTAATTTCTACTAGTTCATTGAAAGAAAAAGTTAGTGTGTATATTGTTTGATTAAGCTTATATACCTACGTCTGGTAATCTGAGCAACTACTTTGATGCTAACAATACACAATATCATGTACATTCTTAATTTCCTATCATCTTGTTTGAAATTCTGGATTATTATCATTGTTTTTATTATCTTTAAAATAAAAACAGAAAATAGGCATGGTGGCACACACGTGTAATCCCAGCTCTTAGGAGGCTGTAAACAGGTGGATCACTACGAATTCAATCTAGTACTGAGGTCCTGAACACCCTGTTGACCCTTCTCTAAAAATACAAAACAAAATAAAAACAGAAGTACAGACATCAAATAAATACATAAAACATGAAAAACAATTAAAAATAAATTTCAAAGGGGCTGCGAATCTAGTTCAGTGCAAGACATCTTATTTAATCCTTACTAATGCTCTCTCTCTCTCTCTCTCTCTCTCTCTCTCTCTCTCTCTCTCTCTCACACACACACACACACACACACCCCAAACAAACAAACATCCTGAGATAAACTACTTAGAGGAAGCTTCACTATTCCTGTACCTCCTGATTTCAGCGGTGTCAGTCAGTGGTTAACGTGGTCGGGGCGCAGAGCAGCTCACCTCAGGGAACGTGATTACGTTCTTACAGGGTCTGGCCCCAGGGACACACTTTCTCCTAAGAGACCCCAACTACTGGGAATTCCTCCACTTCCCAAGAGTGCCACCAACTGAAGATCACTGGCTTCTAGGAGACCTTTTGGATCGACACATAACGGGAAAATTTGCTTCAGTTTTGAAGTCATTCCCTTCCAGTAGACATTAGTTCCTGGATTATACTTTCTTCCGTTTTCTTGAAATGGACCGTCAGTAAACTGATACTGTCTCTCTAAATAAGCAATTTTCCTGTACTGACAGACCCTCTTGAGAGTCTCTTAATAGCGACTATAATAAAATATTGTGGGCAGACATGTACTGAAAGTACTTTTCCTTTGCCAGCTGAAGGGTACCTGTTAACTTTTCAGCAAAAGTAATACTATGACGCACGTCCTTATAAAATCTTGTGGTATTCTATTAGAATAAATATCGATCAACACAGCTATCACATTTTCTGCAAAAGACAACTCAGTGATTGATAGTGTTTAGAATCTTTGCAATTACATCAGATATAAAATATATTTAAATTATTTCATTTAATGTTAAGTATGAGGATGTGCGTGGATTTTAAAATAAATTTTCTCATTTTAAAGCAAAGTGTGTGCACTATACTTGTAGGATATTGGGAAAAGTACATGAAACAAAGGTACTATCTGCATGATGTACATAGAAAAGGACAGAAAATGTTATCTGTGAAAGCAGAGAAAAACTTGGCTTGCTTCACTTTTTGTATCAAGCATGCTACAGCAATCTTCTGATTCTAATATGAAACTATCGTAAGGATCATTGCACTAATGCATGAGGATTTGTGATAATGTTGCAGAAATTTTACTGTCAAAACTGAACTGCAGTGTAATGACTTTTGTTATCATGGTTTCTAATAACTATTCAGCATGAATTGACCCTACATATGTTTCACTGCAATAATGTGTCAGTAACTCAGAAAGCAAAGAAGGAAATAAAAAATAGTCAACATAATGTTATATATGATTTCATGGAAAGCTTTATGTTAATATTTTTAAAACAATTATAACAGAATGTAAAGTATAGGTAAGGAAGTAAAAGCTAAGCTATGTTATGACAGTTTGGATCAAATAAACCAATAAAATACTTTAACATAGTCTTTCTCCCCCTGGGTATTAGACAGGGTTTGGTCTCCCACTGTTATCTCAATATCTGATTGTTACTCTTTGCTCTGTAGGATCATATTTTTCTTCTTCCTTCTATAACATGTTAATTTTCTCTTCTTTTTATGAACTTTTTACTGTTTTCTTCCTATATTTTTATATCTTTCCCTCTTCTTTGTAGTATATTTCATTTCAATACAATCAGAATAAGCAAAAATTTTTACTTTTCTATGTGACAGTCACCTATTAGACATTGTATAGGGCACTGTATGTACTATTTGTGAGCCAATTATAAATGGCTTCATTCTTAATTTATAAAAACTCTAGGAAATAACCAATAATACTCCTTTCCTTTCATTCTCCTTGCCACGGTACCATCTGTATTAGTTTGCCAGGGCTGCTATTGCCAAGTGCCACAGACTGCACAGCTTAACAGAAAGTCACTGTCTTTGCCTCCCCAACCTCCCCTGGCCACGGGCTGCTTCTGCATAACATGCACACACACCATAGTAGTCACCATCTACTCTTCTTTCAATTCTACCTTCCCTAGAGGAGTTCATATTTTTTCCACAAAAACTGAGCTGTCTCATCTGCCCTCTTCACCTCACTTTTTGTTTCGCCTTCTGAAATACCTCTGAAGGACCTCTACTAAGGGCCTCAGATGCAAAGGCCTCTGTCTGGCCTTCTCTTGCTCTGTAGCTTAATGACACACGCTCGCTGTTCATCATCCACTTCTTGGAGTGCTGTTCCCTTGATTGGGACACTGCAGTCCTTCCACCTCACTGGATATTCTGTACGTCCATGTCAGAGATGCCTACTGTTCCTAACCTCCACATATTGGAGTGTTCTGGCACTCAGAGGCAGAATCCCCTCACTTTTGGAAGAATATTTTTTAGTACAGGGTATCACTACACCGATTGGACTCATAGTGATCCTCCTATTTTCAGCTTCCCAACTGCTAGGATTATGGGCACAAATCACCATGCTCAGTCTCAATCCCATCTCTGTGTGCCCTGGGAGTGGGGCCAGAATGGCATGCCTGGGACCAAACCCTGGTCCCTGCCCCTGCCTAAGCAGGTGCTTTAATCCGCTGAGCAGTCTGGCCGGCCCTCCCCTTTGCCTTTAAGTCTGTCTTCAGATGGATACTTCAATAGGGACAGATCACACAAATGTAGCTTTATACAATAGACAAAACACAGAAACACAGAAAATGCATATGGTATGGATTTTTTTCCCTACATAAACAGCCAAAATGAATGGATGCCATCAGAAGTCCGGAGGACAGTTGTCCTGGTAGGAAGCAGTGAGCAGATGTGGAAACCAAAAAGACTTCAGGATTGATGGTGATATTTTGTTCCCTCACCTATGCATAGTTTGTGAAGAGTTGGTTCTCCTATCTATGACTTCTGCATCTGTGGATTAATTCAAGCATTTTCAGTATGGATCAAAAAATTTCAGAATAATATGTTGCCCTCATAGTGAAGATATATAGATTTATTCTTATTACCTAAGCGATCCTATATAACAACTACTTACTTGGCATTCCCATTGCATTAAATACTGTAAGTAATCTAGAGTAGATGAAGTCTAAGGAATGTGGTGTGTAGATTATGTATAAATACTAGGCTATTTTATATGAGAAGTTTGGATTTTGATGTCCATGGTGTAGGGGTCCTATAATATATCCCAATAGATGTCAAATGGTGACCATAACTTATTGATATGTATATTTGAGATGTATATTAACTTAATATATGTATAGATAATAATTAATTTAAAACAAAAAAATCACGCAGTGATTTATCTCCATTTTCAGAACCACATTTTTTGTCTGCTCCTTCAGATTACATAATCCAGCTCCTTTCCCTTTTAGATCTCTCTTCTTCTCTCCTCTCTCCTTTCCGATTTTATGTCTGAGTTCCCTAAAAATTTCTCTCCCTTTCTGCTTCTCCTCATTTTGCTTTAGCTCTGGAAAGCTTTGCACTTTTGGATCTTGCCCTACTATATTCACTCCCAGTATGGACAGTTTTCCTCGATTTCCTGTCCTGGCTCCCTCAACTACTGGCTTTAAAGTCCGTTCTCCTAGAAGTCTTCCCAGAGCCCCACTCTGTAATTGTCCCTCAGCCACCCACTATTGTGTCACCCTATTCTGTTTGCTTCACCCTAAAATCACTTTATTTTATTTGTTTATTGTTTATATCTTCCACCTGAACATAAGCCTAACAAGAAAACTGTTATCACATTCATTACTTAGCACCTAGAAAAATGCCTGTGAAATGTTTGCAACTGCTACATGATCATTTTCAGAATATCCAAAAAAAAGGTGTTGTTATGGTTTGTGTCCAGTTGTCCCCCTGAAGCCTCTGCAGTCATGGGGCAGCTTCTGGAGTTTGTGATTGATTCTTGATCCAGTGCTGGGATTATGGGTGCGAGTGTCCTGGGGTGGATATTCTGCGTTGCCTTGTAAGAAGGAGAGAGAGGCTTGCTAGCTGCCTGAGCTGTCGCTGCCACTCCTTTTGCTCTCTGCACTTTGCCGCCACCACGTAGGTTGCTCTCTGCCTTGTGCTGCTCTGCCTTGGAGGCAGCAGAGTATGGAACCTCCACTGACTGTGAGCCAAATGAACCTTTCCTTCCTTCATTTTGGGTGTCGGGTATCTGTCCCAGCAACGAGAGAAGAGTAACTGAGACAGGTGTATGTACATTTGTGAGATACTATTTTAGTTCCTACAAATTTATAACAAAACTGAAAAAGACTAAATCTGAAAAAGACCAAAAGACATGTGTATGTTGATTATACAGCTAATTACAAAAAGGAAAATATAAACAAATTTAGTACAAGTTTATATGAGATGGTCTATGTATATGATAAAATCGGTATACCATAGAACATACCATGTAGCTTTTAAAATTAATGATATGCCATTCTAATCAATTTTTCCTCATAGGGATATTTTATTATAATTGTTTCTGTCCTCTACCTTATTGTTTTATTTGTTTATTTTTATAGTATACATTTTTGTGATATAAAAATATAAAGATAATTTTCTATCATGAAAAGTGCAGAAAATTAATAAAAACACTTAAATAAGAAATGGACATTTTAAAGTACATGCCATGGAGTTTTGAAAAATAAGAGATATACAGAAGAAAAAGCTAGAAAATGCAAGTTCAGACAAATCTCAATTATCGCTCTCTCCCAGTATAAGTTCAGTACACTACATATTTACACTGTAGTTTATTTGCTTTCCTATAAAACATACAATCATTGTAAGGAGGACTTGCATAGTCTCTAGTCTGAATTAAAAGCATTCTCAATAGAAGTGGATCAATGTTTACTCAAAGATATGGCAAATCTTACACAATTTGAGTAAATGGTGAAAGAAGAAATTGGCAAGAATACACAAGAGTCATTCAGTTATTTATTTATTTATTTTTTAAATTTTATTTATTTGTGTGTGTGTGTGTGTGTGTGGCCAGCTCAGCCCACCAGGGGGCGGGGCTGGCTGGCATGTGGTGCTAGGGGATTGAACCGCGGTCCCAGTGCTTTGCCAAGCTTGTTCTAAGTAGGTGCTTTAGACCACTGAGCCATTTCACCAGCCCCACACAAGAGTCATTTAAAGTATATATTTATCAATTAAACATCTTGTTTCTTCAGTGATGCCCTGCAATACCTAAGAAATAATGAAGACACATTTTTTCCAGTTAAATTCTACAAATTCAAGCTTGAATCCTGACTCTGACACTATCTTGGGAGAGACACTTAACCAACCATTTTTGTCCAATTCACTTTTATCTTTCACTATAAAGGTGTCTGCTAGTCTAGTTTAGTGGCTATTACATAGTGTAGTCATCCCTCAGCTTCTGCAAGGGTTTGTCTGGTAACCACAACCTCAAACCCAATAGATAGCAAAATCTGCACATGCATAAGCCACCTATGCGCTGTGGTATTATTTACATATCACATACACACACCTTCCTGTATACTTTAAGTATCTCTAGATTACATGTAATACAATCTAAATCCTTTATCAATAAATTTTATTCATACTCTGAGAAAAAAAATAGAAAAAATATATGTATGTCCATTATAGGTGCAAGTTTTTTGCAGAATATTTTTGATCAATGGCTGGCAGATTCTTGGAACTAGATGTAGAAAACCAACTGTATATCTTTGTAGTTGCATGAAAACTACAAGCTAAATAATCTTCTTTATGAATTATTTCCTTATGGGCATATCCTTCAACTTCTTTTCTTGCTTGAAACACTTTTAAGGATGATAACTCATGTATTTTCTTTAACTTATTAGTGTCTACTTGCTCCTTAACCATATCCTTGAAATGCAGCTTGGATCCCTAATTTATAAAATAACACATATGCCATGAAGAACCTTTGAAAAACATTAAAATAATCAAGTTCTATATCTGAATTCATTAAAAATATATTTTAACTAAGAGCAGCTACCTTAAGAGTGATTTGCTGGAGCAGGGAAAAACAAAATGTTTTTTTGAAGTCCTTGAATGTCATACTCCTTTTAAGAATTTTCTAACTTTTTTTTAATTTTCATAATGGCACTATGTTATTATTATTCTATTAAGAAAAATTTCTTTGCTGTCTGTTTTGTGTGTTTATGCTATATCAACTTGCCAATTTTTATGCCCTACTTAAATTAAGTAGATTTATACATACCAGGAAATTGATGAGCACCCTCTAAATTACTTAATACAGACAATTTAATTGGAACATATTAGTCCTCAGAATGAGGGTCTGGGAAGTACAACAGAATATTAGTGTGACCCAAAATGAAAGTCCCACTTGTCCTTGACTGAACACTCAGCGTGATGTGCATCCATCCCTCTAATAATAATGTGGCTCTGCTTTTATAAGTCCAAGTTTGTCAACAAAAATGAGACAAGGAACTGACTCCAGCACCTCAACAATATAAGATGGCTCATCGCCCTCATCTTTCCTTGCCTTCATGCTCTGTGATGCTATCTGAGGACACAATTTAATGGGTCTGGCATGATTTGCTACTCAGAAAACCATGTTGACATTTCATAATATCCAAACTTTTCCAGGTTATTAGAATTTTATTGATTACTTCTGGTATCAACTCAGATAATAAAATAACTGAGTCAGATTTCTTTGCCATGTTAGCATTACATAAATTTTTTACCTTTTTCAAAATATTCTGCATTTGAAGAAATAAAGAAAAACCTTTCATAAAGAGCTGGCCAAATAGCTCAGTGGATTAAAGTGCCTGCAAGCAGGCACAGGGGTGGAAGATTCAATCCCCAGGCCTGCCCCCTGGGCACAGCCATTGAGACGGGGCATGGTGGCACATGCCTGTAATCCCAGCACTGTGAACAGGCAGATCACTATGAGTATGTTCTAGTAGTGAGACACTGAATACCCTGTAGACCCTTCTCTAAAATACCAAACAGGAGGAAATCTTCATAATGCGGCAAAACTGTTTACCCTAGAGTTTCATACAGACAGCTGATTTTACTATTCTTGGTAATTTACTTATAGACAGTTTTTGGTGTGTGTGTCCATTAAATGTCTACCACAGCTGTCATCATTCTTGTTAGATGCCCATCCTTTCTTAGCCAGCTGTCTCATGTACAACTTACCGTTACTCTTCCAAACATCAATAGAGATGAAGGAAGTGTACTCCAGGCTTTTTGCTCTTCATTTCATAAACCTCTCCATTGAGTAACTTGCCACAGTAGAACAAATAGTGGCAGAGCACACAGTAGGTGTGAATGCAAAATATGATGAGTATTTAAGCCTTAAAAAATTATTATAGTAAGAGACACAATTGTCATTAAAACGTCAACCCATGTCTTATACACACTTAGCCATCTTTTCTCCTCTGAAGCAAATCTGGAAGTCCTTCCTTTTCATCAACTTTAGTTGGGTTGTTGGGGCTTCTCACCATCCTGGGTCAATTCAAAATATTTAACCTTCTTGTTCAGTTTTCTATTAACAAAGAGCCAGAGGTCAGACCATACTAGATTCAATGAATAAGGTGTGAGAACCCCCTGTAATGTCTCTACAAGCTCACTTTT
Source organism: Octodon degus (assembly GCF_000260255.1). Lineage (NCBI taxonomy): Eukaryota > Metazoa > Chordata > Mammalia > Rodentia > Octodontidae > Octodon > Octodon degus. The sequence goes on along the minus strand of NW_004524579.1, from coordinate 8,997,579 downwards.
CTCTTGTTTGGCACTTACCAGCAAAATTCACTATTTTATATCACACCTCAGAAACACAGCCATGAAAGTGGATTTCTGGAACTACTTCAGAGAAAGTAGCAATATCAGTAGAATAAATATCTGAAATAAAGGGAGAAAGGAGTATTTTGAGGGGGACTAAGAGCAGTATCTTTTAATGTAATCATTTTTAATATAAATGTTCACTGTACATTTTGATCACTCCTTCTCTGTTTCTCTCTTTGTCTGTTAGGGGAAATGCTCATTTTCTAATCCTCTTCCTTAAATTATTTGAAGATTCATTTCAATATTTATGGTATATGGTGCTAACAACTTTGATTCTTCCTTTGTGATGAGTCTCTAAACATCTCAGTGTATTTTTACTTGAATGTCTTTATTAAACTATTTTAAAACTGAAGCACTTTCTTTCCATCTTTAATGCCTTATAGATTTCTGAATTTAACCTATTTTCTCTGACTACCATTAAATATCCAGATTTGTTTCTTACTTCATTTCCTGCAGATATTCTAACCAAGCTAGTCTGTATATTCCAAAAGCTTTTATCTTAATGTGCTTTATTTCTTTTCTGAGCATCTTTTGTGCCAAGTAAAGGGGTCAGATGAAAAGACTTTAATGCTGTCCATTGACAAGGTATCTCAAATGAAGACTCAAAAGAATCTTCCTTTACTTTTCAATCAATTGCCTCAATTGATAGTCTTCAAAACTTTCACCTACCATTATTCCTTGACTATTTTGCAATGGTAACAATCAAAGCAAGCTAAATCTACTTATATTTTTCACTAAAACTGTGTTGATTGAGACCACCAAATCTTTTAATCATACCTTTGAATTATTGCTCAGGAAAGAGCTGAGTCAAAAAATATTCAATTAATAAAAGATTTGAATAAGAGTAAAAATAAAAGAATGCATAATATCATACATATAATCCTGTCTAGGTGTTTACCATTGGAAAACTTAAGTATCTATCACCACTATTAATGAAGTGTAAATTATGGATCATCTAAAGTCATAAACTTTTTTTCATGTTCCATTTCAATATTTGGGTGCATGGGCCACGGTTATAACTTGGTGGCATAAGCACCTGCCTGGCCAGGGCAAGGTCCTGAGTACGATCCCTGGTACCTAAACAAACAAACAAATAAATATCTGTGCACATTATTTTCAAATTTACTTTAAATAAAATAAAATCATGTTGTGAGACTGCTTTCTCCTTCTAACACACTTTTTCCTCATCTTCAATGTAACTTCACCTGAGATTTAGCTTTAACATTGTCTTAAATAATTTTATTGAGGGCCTGCGGAGATGGCTCAGTAGAATAAGTGCTTGCCTGGCAAGCTCATGGGCCTAAGTTTAATCCCTGGTTCCACCAGAAAATAATAATAATAATAATAATAATAATAATAATAATAATAATAATATTCTTATTGAAAAACAAGTAGCAATGAAAAATTTCAAAACTGATCAGTAAGACAGTTTCAATAATAAATACATTAGCTTTACATTTGAAGAGTTGTTTTGTAGAGTTAAAGTGAATGGTTACATAGTATATTATTATGTTAGGAAACATTTTTAAATTATTTAATAAAAATACCAAAGGTATTTTGGTGAAATCTGGGTTTTCAGATTTCATTCCTTACTTTGAATATCAAAATAAATTATCATGCAGAGTGTTTGGGCATATCAGTAAACTTCGTTAAGATTGATTGATCATTTACTGTTCAGAAAATCAAAACTTGGCATTACCTTCACATTTCAGTGGTGAGATTATATTTAAGAAAAGGAATTGAATAAACAAGTTTTAAGTTGACTCACATGGTATCTTAATATCTCCATTTTCTCTTCAAAAGTTATTATTCAGGAACCTGCTTAAGTAGGAGTTAAAGAGGAAATGGGCACAAGAAATTAGAAACAATATCACAAAATTGGATTATGAAAGAAGAACTTTAAGAAGCATAACTATATCTTTGAAAACTGAAGCTAGCCCGGTAACAACAGTTGAAATATTTTCAAGTTTTAATGGACTGCAAAACACATCATATAGTTGTTCTGTATTCTGATATGTAATTTGCCACATTTAGGAATGTATAATGTTTTTCTCTAACATTAAAATCAAGAGTGTATATAAAGGGGGAAATAACAAATGAGGTCACCTGTATACAATTTGGGTATAGGTTTAGTAAAGAAAATATTTAGCTGTTTTTGTTCTATTTTCAGAAGTATGAAGTTTCAGGAAGTAGTAAAGTATTACAGGTTAAAGGTAGTGACAGTTTATACAATGGTACTTCGGGAACATAAGTAAAGTGAGGGATACAAACTGGAGGAACTGAAACTAGAGGAAACCAGTGGCAAAAGAAACTATGTAAACTATGCAACCATGTGAAAACTAAGCAATTAATGGATCACACATGACTTTAGAGAGTAGTTTCTGCAATCAAACAATGATGCCAGTGTAACATACCTGAGCCCATGGAACACAGTGCAAGCCGTCCTAGGAAAGAATCTCATAGCAGTGAATTCCCACATCAGAAAAACAGAATGAGTACAAATAAATAACCTACTAATATGTCTCGAAGTTCTAGAAAAACAATACAAATTCAAACCCAAGGGGCCGGGGAGATGGCTCGGTGGAATATAGGCTTCCCTGGCAAGCGCAAGGGCCTGAGTTCAATCCCTGGCTCCGCAAAAAAGGAAAAAAAAAAAAAAAAAGGCAAGTTTCAAACCCAAAGCTACTATGAAGAAGGAAATTATATAACCAGGGTAGAAATTAATAAAATGGAGGCTAATAAAAATACAAATAATTAGTGAATCAAAGAGTTGTTTCTTTGAATGTCAACCAAAATAGAAAGGCCCTTAATTACTCTACTAAAATAAGGAAAATGAAAACCCCAATCCATGAAGACCCACCCAACTGAAAAAAAAATGAAATCACAATGGATTCTGCTGAAATTCAGAAGGTTAGCAGTAACTAATTTGAGAGCCTGTATTCTAACAAAATGGAAATTTCAGAAGAATGGATAAATTTCGAGATGTATATGAACTACTAAACCTGAACCCAGAAGACATAGAGATCCTGAATAAGCCAATATCAGTCAATAAGACTGATAAAGCAATTTTGAAAGCCACCAACTAAGAAATGCCCAGGTCCCAGTGGACTCACTGCCGAATTCTCCAAGAACTTCTGAGAAGATTTGATGCTAATCCTGCTCAAACTCTAATGAAATCAAAAGGGAAACAGTACTTCTAAAATCATTCCTGGAAAGCAAGCATTATCCTTATATTGAGAATAGAAAAGGACCCAATCAAAAAAAAAAAGAAAAAAAAAAAAACAAAAAAAGAAGATGAAGAAGAAAGAAAGAAAGAACTCTAGGTCATTTTCTTCAATGAATACAGATGCAAAAATCTTCAATGAATTCTAGCAAACACAATGCAGCAAATCATCAAAATATCATACATGATGACCAACTAGGCTTCACTCCAGGGATGGTTCATCTTAAGAAAATTAATAAATGTAATACACCACATAGACAAAAAAAGCAAAAATCACATAATCATCTCAATAGGTGCCAAAAAAGCTTTTCACAAAATCCAAAAGCATTTGACAAAATGTGATATCCATTCATGACAAAAACACTGAAGAAAATAAGATCTTTGTCTCAACATGATAAAAGCCACCTTTGACATATCAGCTGCCAAGATCACACTTGCTGTGTCTGATATACCAATAAAGGAAAGTATTTTTCTGTTTTGTTTTGTTTTTATGTATTTAGTTCAGAGTCTACAGGGTCTCACTACACAGCTCGGATTCATAGTGATTCCTCTGTTTACAGCTTCCCAAGCAGTAGAATTACAGACTTGCGCCACCATGCTCAGTCTCAGTCACTGTTTCAGCATGCCCCAGGGGCAGGACCGGCACTGCATGCCAGGGATCGAACTCCTATCTCTGGTCCAACCCAAGCAGGCACTTTAGTCCACTGAGCTATCTGGCCAGATTGAAAAGTACTTTTCTAAAACAAAAACAACCTTAAAACAAACAAACCAAAAATAAAATGGTATAAAATGTTATCCGAATATATTTAAACACCACTGCATATAAAAGAGTATAATTTTAAAACAAATACATTTAATTTTCTTAAAAACATATTGTTGTTTTGAGCACTACCTTGTATATTTATATTGCCCACTTGTAGTTGTCACCTCTGAAGATGGAAACCAGCAACTTATTTTACCTCTCACGTCAAGTATGATGAGTAAATGTTGACTGAATTTTAAAACTCCCTTTGAATGTTATTTATATCCCATGGAAACTCAATTTGTAATTACTTGCTCTTGTTAGAAGACATACAACTGAACATTTACTTAGCTCTTTTTTTTCATAAAGAAAATGCACTTTTCACCACAAAGTCTTACATGTGTTGCCCTACCGTATCACTTTCTTTTTCTCCAAGTATGGAGCTCTCAACTACTTGAGTCGTAATAAACGTGTCTCATAAATAAAACAATAAATGCTTCTTTACTAATACCCAAGTGACATTAGACCTTTCCACAGGTTACAGGGCTGATTTGGGCTGATGTCACAAATCCGTGGGGAAAGCCATCACAGGACATAGACTGTGTAAATGGATTATCTTATGGATGGAAGCCTGTGCTTTTCAGGCTGATGTCCAGACACCAGATGGCTTTAAAATCCCTTCATCCAGAACACTAGCAGCCTGCTTTAGTCATATTGCTCTTGCTAATATTTGTAGAGCATCTATGTTGTCCCCAGTGCATGCACCTATTATTCTATTAGGCAGACATTATTTCTTCTGCAGCTAGGTCCCATGGATCCTAAGCCATGCTGCGATCATCACTATTTGTCCAGGCTTAGGGTGAAAAGTGTCTCTATGTATACCTTCTAGGAAAGTGTCTCTACATATATCTTCTAGGGCAGTCTTTTCATGAAAATAAATGAAGGAAACACTTGTTCTCAAGAATTTCAAAATTATTTTATCAGCAGTATCTTACTGTACATGTTATTTGTATGTAGTACTGATTGCTAGTAAATCCTAAAATCCTCCTTCCTAAAGACTGATGAGAGAGAAACAGAGCCTGTAAAGGGCTAATATAGAAATTTTTTTCTAATTTTCAAAGTCACATGGGCTAGCCTTACATAGTAAGAAACTACTTTTCTGGGAGATATTTATTACAGAAATTCCAAATTTTGGTAAATATTATATATTATATTTTACCCTTGAGTAGTCTTTTGTTTTCTTTTTGATCAATATCAAGAATTTTACTGCTTTGTAATGATATGGCTGGACTCAACATGCTGCCCATTTGAGTACTAAGCCATACACACTACATATAAAAAGAAACTCTCTGCATGTTCAATAATATTTGGTTACAAACTCTGTGCAATTATTATCATGTAACTTAAAGTTAAATTTATAGTGTTGTTTCTCTCTGATGTGCTATCACCCTGAATTAACCTGAGTTGACAAAGAAATGAAATTTTTGCAGCTTTTGTCTGGCATGCATGCTGTTTATGATTTTAGGGATTATATTCATTTTCAGCATTAAATTCATAGAATAAGCAAAATGTCAAACTTTGTTTACTAATTTTATACTTATCTGTTCTTCTAATATCCTGTCTTGGTTCTCTAGTTATAACATAGATGAACCTAAAGTTTGCTAGAAACACTTGCCATTAGCTTCTTCTAAAAAAAATTAAATTTGAGGATAATCCTACCTCCAGAGCTTATTCTGTTCCTGGCCATTGACTGTGACAGTGGAAGGCTCATCTGAAAGCACTAGAGCATCCCATCTAAAAGCATAAAACATATTACATTTCATGAAAAAGCTAATTCAGATTGTTTAATTCTGGTAATATTGCCTCTGTCACCTTCAAAATCAAAATGTTCTTTCCTGTTATTATAAGGAAAACAACCAAATTGCTAAAAAACCCATTTGAATACACAGCTGCCTTATGTTGCATACTAATTTGATTAAAAACATTCGTGCCTCACCAGCATTTTTACATAAAACACATTGGTGAATTTAACAAAGACTATTTAAAAAATATATCTGATGAGGTTTTGATGACCAGAGTCTGCAGCAGTGACCACTGCCCCCCCCCCGGACCGAACAAAAATCTTTCTGACTGTCTTGGAAGGCGTGAAACAATTGTCGAGCTATATTTGTTTGTTCACTGCTTTGGGCACTGAGCCAACCTCATTGCAAATAACTGCATTAGTCAAGTGTATCCAAATTATTACAACACAGCGTCCATCCCACTTATTGCTGTTGAAGCATTTTCGGAATCTTCATGTCACTAGAAAACATTTATTTGAAGAGTGGGTATCCCATAAATTCAGGATACTTGGATTTATAGGAAAGTGAGAAGACCCCTTACGTGAGTGGCTTTGTTTTCCTATGAAAAGCATTTGGAGTACTTGCTGTTAGCATCTTTTCTAAGTCACAAGAGTTTCTAACGCTCATTAGAGTATTCACCTTTCTGCGGTTTTCTTTCCTTTTATTTCTCTCTTGAAATTTTTATCCAGCACTATATTTATATTTTGACTGATATTAACAAGTTAACTTTATATAATAAATACAATGAATAAATGCATTAGTAATCAAAAAAAAGACTAGCTGCTGAAGTCAATGTAATTAAATAGACTGACCTAGAAATTTTATTCTCTGTCTTACACATGAACCACAAGGTAGATCCTCATAGAATAAAAGAAATTCCAGGTCTTTTCTGATAGCCATTCTGGTGAATTCATACATCTATGAGTGTATTCTCAAAACACCCAATCACTTACTACCAGTAAGACTTATTCTTTCAGATGACGCATCAGCACCTTAATTCACAAAACTGCTAAGTAGATATCATAAAAAATACATTCAACGTTAGCCATCTTGGCTTCATTGGGCCTTGAAGTTGGCTACATTACGTGGGGTGTGTTGCTTGCTGTAATTGCATGCTCTACTTTGGTACTTACTTACTGTGTATTGCCTTCAGCAGTAAAGGAGAGTCCTCTAGAGGCTACAGTGGTGACACAAAACTGGCTGTGGCACACCTGCTGTAAGTTGTCCACCAAGGAACTAGAGTCCCTACTTTTTCTTCTATATAGTGAAGGTCGGCTGGGGCGATAGCGCAGTGGTCTAAATGCCTGCCTGGCAAGTGCAAGGACCTGGGTCGATCCCCAGTACTGTATCCCATGCTGGTTCTGGAACCCCAGGAGTGCTGTACTAATGCCAGCCATCCAGGCATGGTGGTGCACACCTTTAATCCCAGCACTGGATGGCCACGGCAGGAGGATTACATGAGTCCAAACTGCATAGAAAGACCCTGTACCAAATACATACATACACACATATATACATACGTACATACACACATAGTGCAGGCCACTATGTATCTGCTTAGAATCTTGGATTAACAATTTAATTATCTATGACATGAAAATAAAAACATCTGTCTTGCATTTTTCAAAACAATTCACTCCTATAATGAAAAAAAGATTTATAAACTATTTAAACTTAAAAGTTTCTATGAAAAATTTAGCTTTTGACCTGCAAAATTAAATGTGCTTGGGAAAATATAAAAAGGCTTTGAGAAAATCATCCCAGTATGTTTCTGGGAAAACTGGAATAAATAAAATAGTTATGTTACAATTGATATTTGATCTCATTAAAGTTACTAACGTAATGTATGAATTAAACACCTAATTTGTTTAGTTACATTCTTCCAGGGTTTTTTTTTAACGTTTTGGTAAAATAATTCTGTTGAAAGTGAACAAAACTAGATGTTCTCTAATTCTATGTTGTCTGCTTATGTTTAAGTAAAAATAATACCCATCTCTCCACACTATTTATCAAGCATTCATCTTGTTATATGCTCTGAGACTTCCAGAATTTTTAAGACAAACAGGTAAGAAAAATATACTATCTGATCAAATGTAAAAATTTCTTTTTAAAACTATAAGTTGCAAGTTAACAAATGTCATGGAAATTACACTGATACAATATAAAATGAGAAAATTTTATACACAAAGTAAAAATAATTGAATATATGTGGGCATATTACTATAAACAAGTTATAAATAGTATTAAAGCAAATATAGAGATACATAGAGAAATACTTCAACATATGCCAAACATTCATATTTGGTAGGAAATTAAAATTTTAAGAAACATTTTCAAGTAAGTTACTTAAGAGCATTATTGAGAATTTATTCACATCTTTATAATTTTACCCATTTTCTTAATGTTTATCATAATTTCAATTAAAAACTATGTTTTAAAAGTAGTATGTAGCTATAGAATAAGCTAATAAATTGCCATAGAGGTAATCATTGCACTTAATTCAGTCTTTACAATTTTGAATGAGTTTTTTATAGCAAATTAATGTTATGTTTGTGGTAAGAGAAATATAGCCAAATCATCATTATCTTGTCAGTTTATTAGAACACTTTGCCATTCCACTGTCATTGAAATTTTAAGTTTAAAGATTATAATGTAGTTATTGTATCTATCTGTCTTCTTCTGGAGGGAGTAGGGAGGAATAAGAGTCATTTCCTAAGCACAGCTTAGGAATTCTAGTGTTAGAACTGTTTTTTGTTTGTTTGGGTCTTTTGTTTGTTTGTTTTTTCAGAACAGTGGATTGAACTCAGGCCCTTGTGCTTGCCAGGCAAGCGCTTATTCTACTGAACCATCTCCCCAGCCCCTGCTGATTTTTCTTAATCTTTTTTTCATTTATTTATTTATTTGGTACAGGCTTTGTACCAAATAAATAAATAGGGTAAATAAATTTTTTCTTCCAATTCTGCTGTGATTATAAACTGGGATTACAGGCGTATGCCACCATGCCCAGTTTTAGTGGCAGGCACGGTGGCATGGCATGTGGTGTCAAGGATCAAACCCGAGTCCTTGAGCTTGCCATGCAGGCACTTAGACTGCTGAATTATCTCCCCAGCTCTATAACTGTTTCTAGAAACTTCTGTGATATTCCATCTAATAGAATGTAGTTATGAGTAAATGACAAAAACAGAGGTAGAATGTTTGAGGCACATTGTATTAGCTTCCTAGGGCTAGTTCAGTAATGGGGTAGCTTGGAAAATGAGAAATTTATTATCTCACAATCTTATAAACTGGAAATATAAAATTAAGATATCAGAAAAATTGTATTTCCTCTGCAGGAGTGACTGGTAAAGATCTGTCACAGGGCTCTATGCTAACTTTTAGCAGTATAAGGCATCCTTGTGATTTTTTCCCCCTGTATCTCCGCAGACCACCTTCCTTCTGCATCCAATTTCCTTCCTTTGATATGGAGATAGTCCATATCAATTTAGGGCCCATATTAAATTCCCAAGCTTAACTTAATTACCTCTTAATTTCAGCACAAGGCCACAAACTGATATTTTAGGGACTAGGATTTCCACGTATCTAGTTTTTTATTTGATAGGAGCAGAATTCAAATGCTAGCACACAATCTACCATTGTTTCAGAAATAGTACTCTTCAACAAAGATCTTTTACATTTGGAAGCGTAAGAATTACTTTCTATTAAAAAAAGAATTATCCACTAATATTTTTAAAAAGTATTTTCCTTGAGAACAGGTTCAAAGAAGTACAAATACCACAATACCACAACACAACCAACCTGATTCGCCAGTGAGGCTTCACTGGAGAGACCTAAAGAAAGTGAAGCTCATCCAAAGGCCTGTGCTCTTTGCTGTTTGGTATCTAACTCTGTAGAAAGATTTTTGAGCTTACAAGGGGACGTGAAGATCAGGGCATTTTAGGTTGGAAGTACCTCTTCTCATTTCACAGATGAAGAAACTCTTGAAGGCCTTAAGCAATATTTGGCCAGAAAAAAAGAACATGCTGGCAGATGGATTAAACAGACAAAGTTTCACCTATAAAGAATATGTTATGCCTTAAAATACACAAAATTACAGGCATCAATTGGGAAGATGATAGTTTCATCCTTAGCAAACAGAGCCAGTAAAATGCAGATATAATGCTGATGAAACCCCCAAGATATAGGCTGCCACTTTGTACTATGTTGGTTAAAAGTAAGAGACAGAGAAGTCATGGGAGAGGAGGAATGAACTTAGCCAAGCCAGAACAATTAATATCTGCCCTGGGACATCAGAAGCCTGAGGTTCGAGTTCACTTTTTCTTTATTGTGCTGTTTGTATTTTTTTCTTCCAATTCTGCTCTGATTATTTAGCTGACTGAAGCAACTAAAGTAGGATAACTCATGACATTTTGCTTTTACAGTTGACTTTTTTAAAGTAACATAAAAGCAAAAGATAGTCACATGAACAATTATGCAAGTTTATAAAATAAGTGCATGCATAGCCTAGTATTCCCACAAATATCTATATAGGAAATAGCATATAGAAGATGCGTTATGTCTTGTGTCTAGATGTCCTCCAAAAGGTTCATGCAGTCCTAGGTGAGGCATTTGTAGGCAAGGCTGGATACAGGTTGTCTAAAGCTGGAATTGATTCATGGTGCAATTCTAGAATTGAGAACACTGGAATTATGAGTGTGAGTGCCACCAGGCCAATGTAATTTGGTTAAGAAAGAGAAGTTACAAAGACCTGTGGCTGTACCTCATTGCTTTGCTACCTTCTGCCCACCATGAACTGTCTCTGCTCTGCTATGCCTGTCTACCAGGCGCCCTGCTTTGGAACCAGCCAATTATAGACTGAAACTTGTACAAACAGTGAGCTAAATAAGCCTCTCTACCTTAGTTGGGGTGTTGGGTATTTTGTTTCAGCAACCAGAAAAGTAACTATGACAAGTACTGTTTCTAATGAAATGTTTTTAGGAATGCCAAAGCTGAAGTAAAGTAGGAAATCATTGACTCTAGAGATCAGTCACATGTTCTTTGGAAAAGACATTTCTGTATATTCATAGGGTTTATTTAAGTTATAAATGTTTACATTATCATTGAATGAGGACGTGAAATAGCTTTTCAGTGAGAAACACAGATGGGCCCCATTTATCACTGAATAATGGATTGTAATAACATCACAAAACTGATACTACTTTAATTTTCTCCTCTAAAAATATTTTAAATATTCTATAGTACAGCTTTGGTTCTGAAAGGGCTATTTTCTTTTTTGCCTCGGACTCATTTTTCATTTTTATGTACATACTATCCATATTTAATTTTAAAGTAATAAGATATGAAGAACTATCTTTCTCTAGGCCATCTAATCCTGAAAAAAAACATTTTTGGCTACCAAGACCTACAGTTTAAAAATGTTTTTAAAGGAGAGAAGTGACCAGATTTATAAAGTCGGTCAAGTATTACTTGTATGTTCCTAGAGAAATTACCAAAGATCTCTAAGTGGCAGAAGAAAACTTAAGGGGCCAGTGAAAGAGCTCAGCAGTCTAAAGCACTTGCTTAGGCAAGCTTAGGCAGGTGCAGGCGACCGGGTTTGATCCCCGGCGCCACATGCTGCTTCAGCCCCACCCTAAGGGTGGGCTGAGCTGGCCCCCCCAAAAAAAAGATAAAGGGAAGGAATCTTAAGAGTTTTTGGTTCTAGATGCAAAAACAAGACAGAAAACTATTACACATCACTCACTTACTTAGCAATCATCTAAAAATAAACCTCCTAATTCAATTTGTCTTAAACATACACACAGCTATTTTATGTCTCTAAAGATTTCTATTATCTACTATTGGGCTAATAACTGAAAACCTTTTATCTGAAAATTTTCCAACTTCTGGACCATACAGAGGCATGTATTAATCATGCCTTCATTTTCATTAGAAGAAATGAGAAAATTAATATTTTAACATTATAAAAATATAATAAAATTACTTATTAGAAATAGTCCACAAATTCTACAGGTGAAGGCCAAAGCAATTCCAGTGAAAATTCTGGCATGGTGTTAATGTGTGAAATCCTCATATTCTAATCTTAGGAACAAAAGTAAAGACATGATGGGTCCTTGCAACTAGTCTTCACAGAACCTGGCCAGGTGAGACTCAATAACTCTACATTGTTAGTTAACAAATACATATACGTCAATTTTCCCAAATAGTCTGTTTCCTAAGTGTAGATACTTACTCAGTAAAAAACTTGAGCATCAGTGAGATATAATTATTATTAAATCTAACTCCAAGGGCAGAGTTACTACTGGAAGCACTTTTGGGGGTACAGAATAAAGATAGCATATTGAAAAGTAGGATGACTTTCGAATTACAATTTGGCACTTTAATTCACATGAAATTATTCTGGTTTTAAGATATAAAACATTTAATTAGCATCTATTCCTGCAAACTCAATTGTGTTAAATTTAATTTAATAATTGCTAAAAGGTTTCACATGTGCTTCACACTGTTCTACCTCTTTAAAGATTTGTTTATTCAATCTTTAGGACAACAAAAATATAGGTGTGTCATTTAGAAGCATGAGATAATACAGTGACAATGTCATATTGCACAGCTAGTGAGAGTGAAGTCAAAATCACAGGTGTGGCTCTGTCCTCCAGACTCCCTGCCCTTTGCTGTTTCTTTGTTTTTGTTTTTTTTGTTTGTTTTTGTTTTGTTTCAGAACCGGGGATTGAACTCAGACCCTTGCACTTGCCAGGGAAGTGCTTATTCCACTGAGCTATCTCCCCGGCCCCCCATTTGCTGTTGTAACACACTGCCATCTATTTGCACTGCTTCACTTATTATTCTATAATTATTATTGGTAAAACTTTAGTCTCTGTATAATGTGAATACGACACCAGTCACTTCAACATGTGTAAGTTTTTACATACTATATACTGAAATAGAAGACATTTATTTATTACATGACCCCCTGGGTCTTATGTAAACTTGAGGACTATTTATGGTGTATCATGTTTTAAAATGGAATTAACACTATAATTTGAATAAGTGTTTCCCCAAAAGTCCATATGGTCCCTAGCACAGAGTACCATTAGAAAATAGTGGAGTCTGGTGAGACAGTTTACATTCCTGAGCACATTTCCCTCACAGGGGATTCCTGGAATGGGTCTTCCTTGTCTCTCTCATTTTAATTTCTGGTTGACATGAGCTCTATCAATTCCTCTGCTACACATTTGTCCCACAGACCTAAACACAATTGGGCCTAGTGATCCTGGACTAAAACCCTGAAACTGGGAGCTAAAAATAAACCTTTACTTTTTGTAGGATTATTGTCTTGTGTGTGTCGTTACAGCATTGGAAAGCTGACTGCCATAGCTAAGACAGGCCCAAATGTATATAGCCTGATTGTAGTGTTCTTTTAATGTTGCAATATGTGGTTGAAACTGTACAGCTATATTTTTTCATTCATGATGTTAGACATACAACTTTGTCCTTGGAATTCATGTTATAAAGTCTAACTTGAGACAGTCTCAAACCAAACTGGTAGGTTTCAATAATTAACACATTGCATGCATTCTTCCTACTGTTTAATTGCTGTAAAAGATGTGGACATGATATCCTATTTACAAACACCATTAAAACAAATCCCTCTATTCATTAAGAAAATGTAACTATATATCTATCCTAACCACTTTGAATACACAGATACAAAATGGACATTCATCTGTATCCCCTTTTTTTGGT
>NW_004524579.1:8980437-8983873 GCF_000260255.1 Octodon degus | reverse complement strand
GTGTTTAATTGCTTGCCCTATTTAGTTGGTTGCTTCTGATCTCATTTGTGGAGTTCTGATAATTTTGTTCCCTCCCTAGAACATCTTTCAGTAGCCTGTGTAGGGTTGGCTTTGTCATCATGAAATTCTTTAGCTGTTCTTTTTCATGAAAGTATTTCACTTCTTCATCAAACTTGAAAGAGAGTTTTGCAGGGTATAGTAGTCTGTGCTACAATTTGTTTTCATAGAGGAATTGAAGTACTCTGCTCCATGCTCCTCTTTCCTTCATGTTTTGTGAAGAGAAGTCGGCCGTAAATCTGATGGGTTTTCCTTTGAATGTGATCTGCTTCTTTTCTCTACCAGCTTTCAATATATTATTCTTGTACTGAATTTCTGGGATCTTGACTATTATATGTCTTGGTGTGTTTTTCATTGGGTTGAGGTTCCTTGGCATTCTGTATGCTTCGGTTACCTGAATGTCAGATTATTTCCTCATATTTGGGAAATTTTCTGCTACTACTTCTACCCATATTTTTTAATGTCATTTCTATTGACTCCTTCTTTCTCATTGATGCTTATTAGTCTCACATTTTTCATCTTTGCATCATCTTTCAGGTGATGGATTATTTTTTCTTGCATCCCAGTTGTTTTTAAGAGATCCTTTCTCACCTTTTCACCAGCATCTTCAAGATCTGAAACTCTGTCTTCACTTTCACTTAAATGGTTTTACAAGCTTGTGATTGAGATTTTAATTTCTTCTATATCTCTTTGACTCTGCTTCATGCGTTCTGTTTCTTTCCTGTATTGCTCATTCAAGGAATCCATCATTTTTCTAATCTCCTCTATTTTTTTATCTATGTCTTCTTTAGAAGCAGTTATAAATTCTTTTACTGCATTGTTTTTTTCAGATTGGGTTTCTTCCCTATGTTTCTGTAGGTGATTCTTTACTTCAGATGCTATGAGTTCTGAGAATTCTTTTTTTATTTCAGAAAATAATTCTGCTCTGAGTTCCTCTATAACTTTTGCTGTTGCTTATTTACTATCAACGTTATTAATTTGTACATTTGAGCTGAGCTAGTGTCCTCTGCTCTTGTTCTGGATGGGCATTGGTTTTCCTTCATATGTTTTTGCATTTGCTTCTTCACTGTAGATGTTATTAATCCAGGGATTTCTTTTTTCATTTCCAATCTGAGTTCCTCTATACCTTTCTGCAGCTGTTTCTTTTTTTCAGAAGCTGTTGATTCATTGCTCTCAGCTGTGAGATTCCCCATTTGTTCTGTGGTAGTGTCCTCTGCACTTGTTATGGGTGGGCTTGTGTTCTTAGATTTCATTTTGCTCCTTCTCATTGTTATTTTGTGTAGCACTGTCTTCTGACTTTTGTTGTAGATCTTTGTTGCAGTTATAACCTTAACACCTACTGAAGTTCAGGTGCAGATCTACAAAGTTTGGATTTATCCAGCTGTGCCTGGCTTGGGTCTGGCTGCTATGCTCAGCTCCTTCCTGCTGCCACCCTTGGGAGTGAACCTGTTGTGCCCCTCTTGCAAGATGTTCTGCTCCTGGACTAGCTGTGTGGTTCTGTGCCCTACTCTCTCTGCAGGGATTGCAGTTGCAGGGTTTAACCCCAGACCTGTATGCCAGGCCTGAGCTGAATCTGGAGGGGACAAGTTGGAATAGGGGGGAGAGGCAGCTCTCCTACACACTCACTGGGCCTGGACTAGAACTGGATCTAGGGATTCCCGGAACGCGACAGAAATTGCTACTATGTGGGCAGGGTGTGGGGGGTACTACGGAGTGATGGTGGGCATCCCAAGAGGTTGTAAGAGGGTGTCACCCATGCTGCGCCTGGTCTGGGACCAGTAGGTGACACCAGCACAGGGTAGCTGGAAGCTCTCCCACACACTCACCTGGCCTGGGCTAGGACTGGATCTGGGGGTTCCCAGAACACCACAAAAATTCCTACTCAGTGGGCGGGGTATGGAGGTGCTGCAGAGTGGGGGGGGCACCTCAAGGGGGTGGAAGTGTGTCTCCCACGCTGCTCCTGGGCTGGAACCAGTAGGTCCCGAGATGCAGGGTAGCCAGAAGCTCTCCCACACACTCACAGGCCCTGGGCTAGGACTGGGTCTAGTAATAAGTGTTTAAATCACTAATGTACAATTAGGTTTTATAACTTAACAGTTATATTTCCATTCATTGTGGGAAATTAAAAACGCTAACAGACCATTTGAATTCTATTTTCAAAAACACTGGGACATTTATATTAAGGCTAATAAACAGACTTCAAAGAAAGTAACTATTATGCCTATAGAAGAGAGTCAAAGGGTGATCTATCACGAGGTAAGGTACAGAATTTTCCACTTGTGGCATCATGTTGGCACTCAAATATTTCCATTTCTGCCACATTTCAGATTTTGGAATTAGTGGTGCTTGGCCTGTAAATCATTTCAGATATGGAGTATAGGTGCACACTATGTAAACTGTTTCTGGTCAGTATATCATAGCATAAATTGAAATGTGTACTAAATAAATTCTATGCACATCAAAAAATATGTAGTTAGTATTTTCTTCAAATATAATTTTTGTTTTAGGAGTAATGTAGTCAAGGATAGACTTCTACTTTGATTTCAATTATGTTAACTTTAATGTTTCTTTCATCCTTATTATTCATGCATTTGTCTTAGATATGCATTACATGTATTCTGCGGTTGCTATTATTTTAATTAACACAATTTTCCAACCATTTCCTGGATAGAAGAAATCTGTTAACTGGCATATTCCTCAAGAAAAGTTAACAATATGCTGTTTTCTAACTTCCTACATCTAAGAATGTGGTTCTCGAGAAATGTTTGGCTACCTAACTCCTGAGTTCATTCTTATTTAGTTGGGTACTTTTGGAATGCTCTGTTACCTTTGTTCACATGCTAATATTCTGAAATGTGCTGATTTTCTTTTCTTCCCAAATAAGTTGGATCTTTTGCCCAGAAGATTAACTTTTATATAAATTGTGGTAATTTCACTAAAATTTATCTAGAAATTGATCATTCTGGTTCTGTGCTATCTAGTACATAAAGCATAATCTTTCAGCATATAGACATATGAATGCTAAATAACATTCAGATTTCAGATGCTCAATATCTAGTCTTGTATTTCAGAAATGTCATAATTTTGTATTTTGAATCCATTCTTTTAATTTTCTTAAAAAAAATCTTTGGAGACTCTAATTACACGTGTGTTCTATCTTCTTCGTTTTGTTTAACTACAACTTTTAGAGTACATTTTCTCTTTGTATTTTAGGGTTTCCATAAATCTCTTCTTTATATCTTTAGTTATAAATCCGGTGGCTCTACATGTTAGTAGCTATTTCAGGGATACTTTTACCTTGTTCTTAAAATTTACCTGAATTCTGCCAGGTAAATTTTCACATATTGCTTTTGGGTTTTTTCTTTTTCCTTTTACATTT
>NW_004524579.1:8979080-8980337 GCF_000260255.1 Octodon degus | reverse complement strand
CTTAATTGACCTTGGAAGGCTAGGGCCAAAGTGTTGGCTGTCCTTGCAGCCCTCCCTTTTCTCTAATTTTGGTCTGAAAACAGGTTGGTAACCATCCAGAAGATAAGCTTATTGTTATTACCATACACCTAGGCTGTTAAGTTTAACCTCACTATCTGTATGAATATCAAACATCTTAGGCATAACATGGAACAGGTATTTTTCATCAAGTATTGATATATTAAACTTTAAGTCCCTATAGACTATGAGGAAAAAACATTTAAAATTAGAATATATTTTTAAAAATAGGCATAAAGAATTACATACTTCTTATGTTTACATATAAGTCCAAAAATCTAACCATATACAACCTTGAAGGAGGACAGTCCCTCTATATTCCTTTTCCTGTCTCTTGCCTTCATTCACCACCCCCTTCTTTTTGAACAATCATCTACCCAAGAGATAGCACAACAGCAACTAGCATGTCATGACAAGCAGCCCACACTCCGAAGTCCAGAATGACAGGCACTCCAAGCATGAAACTACCACCACAGATCACCATTTTCAGTGTAGTTGCTTAGTTCACAGGTTTCAGTATATATAGTTAGTCAGGGTGAGAATCTTTCCAATTAACTGCTAGATTAAAAAATCTTCTGGAGATTCTCAGGATCATTGCCTTGCCTATCTTCTACATATAACTCTATGGCTTGAATTGTCGTATTTCCTAGCTTTTCCCTTTCCCTCTCTTGATTAGTTAGTCCTCAAGATCCTGCTTTCCTTTTACTTGTATTATACCTTTCTTTTGTATTTCTTCTTTTGAGTTCTTATACTAGGGAGACTATATGATATCCACACATGTATACCCGGTTTATTTCACTTATGAGTATATCTTCAAGTGGAATCCACTTCAACATAAAAGTTTTGAGTTTATCATTCTTAATACCTGAATAAGTCTTCATTGTGTAAAAATACCACATCTTTTTCAATCATTCCTCAGGTGATGGGCATCTTGGTTGTTTCCAAGACTTGGTTATCACAAATTGTGCTGTTATAAACATAGGCACACATGTATCACTATGATATGATGTTTTCAGATCCTCTGGGAAAATTCCCAGTAGAGGAATAGCTGGTTTAAATGGGATTTTCAGTCCAACTTTTCTAAGGAGTCTCCACACTGATTTGCATAATGGTTGCACCAGTCTACATTCCCACCAGCAGTGGAGAAGGATTCCTTTTTCCCCACAGCCTCTCCAACATTTGTTGTTGGGTGATTTCTTT
>NW_004524579.1:8943400-8978980 GCF_000260255.1 Octodon degus | reverse complement strand
GTTATCTTTAATTTAAATTTCCATAATGTATTCCGTTTTTCTCTGATTTATAACCTTTAAATAATGTGTTTCTTTTCTTTTTCTGCAAAAAGTTTAATTTTTAAATATCTCATTTTATTGAAATTGTGTGAATGCTAATTTTCTCATGATTTTTGTCATTTGATTTTTGTGTTATTTTATCCTAAACCATGTTAGGTATGTATGTAGAGTGAAAAAGACAAATTCGTGTCTTTCTAAATTTCTCAATCCAGCTACTCCTTCTGAAGACAGAATAAGGAAACATACATAAAAAAATATGTTGGCATCATTTTATCTATATAAGAATGCTTCATGCTATATTGGTTTTGTATGGTTACTGTATCTTTCCATTTCATTCCTTTTATTCACCAAGCTTTATATCTACCTTCTAAAGTGCGCTCTTTACCCAAAATAAGGCCTTTGAAATTGTTACTGCTAGTTCCACGTACCTCGTAGCTATTATTTGGAACATCATGTCTGAAACCTGCTAGAACTTTACAGTAAGACCAGGCCTTCTTGTCTGAGGGAAAACCATCACTGAGAGTCTCTGATTTAGCTTATGAACAGGAGCTTGATGTGCCCTTCGACATCATTACTGTCCTCTGCTTCACTGAAGGTTATGCTCAAGAGCTGGCCTTGATGTTCTCTGCACATTCAGTTCACTACCTTTGATGGAATTGAAGTTTCCAGTCTCTCAGCCTCCTGCTTACACTGTTAGCAAATGCCATGTATGATGTCTTGGTTGTCTTTGTTAGTATGAGGATAAGTAAAGATATTCAAAATTAAGTGTTCTCCATGAAACTCATTCTTTTTTTTCCCCTTTATCATTCTTTTACTCCATTAGAAACACTTTGGTCTTTCTTACTCATTGTCATGTTGTGCCACAACACTCGTCAGTTCATGAAGTGTTTTATTTTCCACTGCTCTGCTATGCACACATTGTGTCTACTGCCTGTAACACTTTTATCTTCTAGCTAGAGATTTTTCTTGATGCTAGTACCAAGTATGGCCACATTTTAAACTCTGTATCTAACTCAAGATTTGGTGAATTGCAGCATACAATAGTTAGTGAATATATAACCAATGTTAATGCAAATATAAATAATATAATAACTAATCATAAAGAATTAATGAAAATATTTTATATGAAAAGAAAGTAAAATAGAATTTCAAATTATTTTAAAATAAAGCATGCTTTTTATGTATGAACTTATATGTTTTATATCAATTATATCAAGATATTAAAAATATGACAAATAACCCAATTTTCTTTGAAGTTAGTTGGATAATTTAGACTGATTCTTTTTTTCTTTTTTTTTTAATTTTTATTTTTTGGTGGTACCAAGGATCAAACTCAGGACCTTGCATTTGCAAGGAAAGTGCTTATTCCACTGAACTGTCTCCCTGGTCCTGGACTGATTTCTATTATGTGTGACATTCTTCTACCTGTTTTAAACTAGAGTAAAGTCCAGTGACTTAGAAATAGTTACAAAATAACTAAATCTCTAGAGCATGTAGTATCTTGAAATCTTCATTGTTGCCACAGGGATGCTACAAACTGAAATTCAGTGTTTCTTTTAAATTTTTCATTTTTTAATCCACCTAGGAAATATGCCTCAATGGATTTAGCTCAGTGACTTAGCACTTGCCTAGCAAGTGTAAGGTCCTGAGTTTGTTTCTCAGTGTTCCTCCCC
Organism: Octodon degus; assembly: GCF_000260255.1. Lineage (NCBI taxonomy): Eukaryota > Metazoa > Chordata > Mammalia > Rodentia > Octodontidae > Octodon > Octodon degus. The sequence continues at coordinate 8,977,268 of NW_004524579.1, read as the reverse complement.
CCAAAAAAAATTGAAAAGAAAATATGCCTTTACTATGTTTACTAACATGTGCACTTCTATTTTGAAAATCTTTGGTTTATTATTTTCCAGAGACAATGATCCAAATAACTTGTTAAAAAATATATCTACTTAAGTCAGGCTGTCCACATGCAAGGCACAATGCAATGATTTGATATAGTAGACATAGTGTAATGATTACTACAAACACATTAACACATATATCAGGAACTAAACAGAAATTTATATCCTAGAACTGGTTCATCTTGTAATTGAAACTCTAGCATTCTTAGGCCCTGAGCCCTAGTAACCATTTTCTACTCTGTGCTTCTATGAATTCAACTTTGTCAGAGCTCCACATGGAAGTGTAATCTTACAGAATGTATCTTTGTGTCTCTGGCTTATTTTATTTCTATGCCCTCAGGCTTCAGCCATGTTGCTGCAAATGGCAAGATATAGTTTTTATGACTGAATCGCACACACTAATAGAGACAGAATCATCGTTTATTTCTTTGTAACGTACTAATTTTCGTGAGCTTCTTCACTCCCTCATGCTACATACTTTCTTGTGCTTTTAGCCACGCCATTCCACATTGTGTACTCTGGAATTAGTGCTTTTCTTTTTGTTTGCCTATTCTTAACTTACTTGTTCTGATTGTCTTTTACTCCACTTTTTCTATCCAAAACTCTACCTGTTGTCCAGAGGACAAAATCTACTTCCCATCCCACAAGCATCATCCCATGTACACAAGAAGTGATCTCTCTTCTCCAAAAGTCTCGGGATTTGATGTGTACCTCTTTTAAGAGTTCTACATCATTTCATTCATACATTCCCAAAGGGGTGATAAAAAGGTGTGTATTATGTTACCAAAAAAGCAGGTATCATATTATATATACTCTTTTAGGCAACTGCTTTCTTCTTAAATTTAATTAAAAAACAACATATTATTCATTTTATATTCATCAACACAAAACAAGAATGTTAAGTATGTAGGTATTACTTAAAATATATATTAAATTAAGGTACAGATAATTAAATAATAGTCATAGAATAGGTACAAATAAAATATAACAAATTCAACCTATACTTAGTGAGTAGCAAATATATGCAGGCTATCATGATTTTCATACAGGAATTTTATCATCTTTAAGTCCAAAATTTGCTAGAGGACCTAACCATACAGAGCAACACTAGAAGTACCATGCACTATTTTCATACATGAAGAAGATTCTATGAAAGCAGAGGAGGCATGAAGGCTAAGTGGAAAGTGACAATTTTTTTAAACCAGAAACAGGGGTAGATACATACAGAAAGTTGGAATAGTCCTTCAGAGAAAGGAAGCAGCAAGCGTGGAGTCAAAGATACAAAATATCGTGCCACGTTCCAAGTATTTGCAAAATTGTCAGGAACCCAAATGAGAAAGATTTTCTCTATTGGCCTGAGCAATTTGACTTTATCATGAAATGTACTGTCTTCTATAAAAAGATTTTAAGTTGTGAAGTGACAAGATAAGACTTCCACTTTAAGAAGAGCACTCGGAGGTGGTGGTGTAGGCAGTAGTAGAGGAGTCCAGTTACATTGATTTACAAAGTTTCTCAGACATGAAATGGTAAAGATATAATCTAATAGATATCAGGATACTTTGGAGAGAAAGGAAATGAAATATAGCTCATAGGTAAAAATCACAAGGCTGTGTAGAAATGCAAAGTGGAAGAAGGATGACTTTCAAACATTTTGCTTAGGACCCTGGTGATATTCTAAAGATAGATTTAATAAGAGGAAAAACAGGTATATGCAAAGGTGTTGAAAATGAGATCTACAAGGTGATCTCAAATATCTTGTGTGTAATTCACACACACACACACACACACACACACACACCGAACAGAGCCAACAGAGCAGAGGGCTGGGCTGAGTCCAAGGTGCTATCGCAGGTCCTGTTAGTGTGTAATTATCACTATAAGGTGGATTTAGGTATCAGTCAGAGAGACTGAACATCTACAAGGTACATTTGTGTGTGTGTGTGTGTGTGTGTGTGTGTGTGTGTGTGTGTGGTACTGGGAATTGGACTCAGGACCCTGCAAAAAATTAAAGATCAAGTAAAATAATCAAAAATACTTCATTGTACTGAGACATAACATTGTCATCCTGACTAAAGACAGGGCTAGTGAACAAGTGAAGAAAAACAGAGAAAATGGTAAGAAAGCTGTCCGCTGTTCAAAGCAGCCATTGTTATATGAAAGACAGGTCAGCTAGTTGCTCAAAAGGACTCAGTGGAAGGAAGTCACGTTTCGTTTCATTTCATTTTGTTTTGTTTTAGGAAAGGTTGAATATTTTTGTGTATCAAGGAAGGTCAATTACAAATGAGAAATGTAGGAAGAGTGGATAAATGCACTTGCCTGCTACAGCAGGCCCTGCAAGCTAGAGTTACCCCATAAGCTGGACGGTAGGCAAGGAGTTAAATATGTTCATTCAGAAAACATTAAGGTCAAAAGGTGTGTCTAGAATTAAAGAGATTTCATGTCAGAACTTTCTACCTTATAACATCAGGGAAAAACATACAAACGTAACCTAAACTAAGAACAGAAATGAAAATAATATTGATTAAAACAGAAATTAATGAGATAGAGAATAGAAAATTAACACAGAAGAAGTTATCAATATTGAAGCCTGAAAGAGACCAATACCATTGAAAAAATTTACTAGACTAACCAACTAAAAAGAGAAGAGTTATTACTCAGCTTGAGAGGAAAAAATAGGGCATTATCACCAATCAGAAAAAATAAAAAGGGATATAGGGGAGAATACTGTGAATCGCTTAATGCCAGTAAGTTTGAGAACTTAGGTAAAATGAAACAGTCTTGGAAAGACACAATGACATATCAAAACTGACTCAAGAAAAAATAAAAATTTGAAAAGACATTTAACAAATAATTATATTGAATTGATAATTAGAAAATAAAAACTTCTCGCAGAGCAAAGTTCAGGCCAAGATATCTTCACTAACAAATTCTACCACACTAGTGGGGTGTAGTGGCGCATGCCTACCATCCCAGCACTTGGGAGGCTGAGGCAGGAGGATCCTTGTGAGAGTTTGAGACAAACCTGGGTCACGAAGTGAGCTCAAGCCAGACTGAGCTGCAGAGCAAGACCCTGCCTCACGAAGACAAAAACAAAAATTCTATTATACATTTTATGAGGAATTATCATTGATACTTCATAAACACTCTCAAAATTAGAACAATAGTGATCACTTTCCAATGCATTCGAAGAGACAAGTGTTGCCCCAATACCAAAGATAAAAAGTCATAAGAAAACTGCAAATCCACAGTTTTATAAATATAGATATAAAATACTCATCAAGCATTAACCAAATAATTCCAATAAGTTTAGTTGATTATCTTGATATTAGTGTAATAAGTTATTTCAATATAAAAAACGAAAAACATGTGACCTTATTAGGCACCAATAAGATATATTAAAAAGACTACTATATAATAAAAATACTCAGAAAACTACAAATAAAAGAGAATTTCCTAATCTAATAGATAAAATCAGCTGTTAAAAATCTGAGACTGGCTGCTTCAACAAAGCAGTCAGGCTCAGGTTGCTATGGTTCAATCCCCACAACTCGAGGCAGCCAAACCTGCCCTGAAGGCATTTGAAGCCAAAAAAAAAAAAAAAAAGGCCAGGGAGATGGCTCAGTGGAATAAGTACTTCCCTGGAAAGCGCAAGGGCCTGAGTTCAATCCCTGGTTCTGGAAAAAAAAAAAAAAAAAGGAAAGGAAAGAAAAGAAAAGAAAAATCTGAGACTAACATCATAACAAATAATGAAATAATAATGCCCTGTCTTAAAGATTAAAAATATGACATGGATGACTATTTTTACTATCTTTCTTCAATACCTTTTGAAACTACGAAATAGTAAAGCAAGGAAAGAAATTATACAATAGGAGACACCCACATTTGAAACTCTTTGCTGATGACATATTTTTGTATAGAAAAACATAAAACATTCATAAAAATATATATAGTTAGTAAATAAGTTCAACAAGCTAGAAGATCAGTTAATATAAACAAATTTGTTTTCAAACAAAAATCAATTGTATTTTCACATTCTAGCAATGGAAATTTGAAGATGAAATTCAGACAATAATCCATTATAATAGCATCAAAGAGAATAAAATAACAAGTAAGTGCAAAGTTATACAAAATTAATTCTCTAAAAAGTTACAAAACGAACAAATTGTAAAGAAGAGCTAAAAACCTAGGACAATATTGCATTTTATCATAAGAGTTCAGGCTACTAGGATAGCAGTACTTAACAAAACCCTATGAAAGTCATACTTTCATTTGTTGCAGAAACTGGAAAGATATTCCTAAAATTTATATAAAAATGCAAGGGAGCCCAAATTTTCACAGCATTTCTGAGAGAAAGGAAAGGGTCAGAGGAAGTAGGAGAGGGAGATGGACAGATGGAGAGACAGAGAGAAGAGAGAGACCAAGACAAAGACAGAGGCACCGAGTTGGAAAGCTGACATTCTGATTTTATTATTTATTTATTTGTTGTATTTCAGGGTCTTACTACTAGATCAGACACGTATGATCTGCCTGTTTACTGCCTCCTAAAAGCTGAGATTACAGGCCGGTGCTACCAAACCCAGTTTCAATTGCCTTCTCAACCACACGCCCCGTCTCCCGAGATAGGGCCAGCACCACAGGCCTGGGGATCGACTTTCTGATTCTGAAACTTAGCCCAAACTGAAAATCAAGAGCATGTTATTGTTATAAAGATTGACTGTTAAATCAACAGAATACTACTCAGAGCCTAGAATAAACACTTAATTTAAGGTCAATTGATTTTCAACAATTGTGCCATGATAATTTAGTATAGAAATTCAATTAATAAGATTTTTATCAATGAACAGTATTGAAGCAACTCTGTGTCCCTATACACAAGAACAAAGTTCTGGTCCTCATTAAATCATACATAAAAAGTAATTCTAAATGAATGATAGAACAAAGTATAGATGCAACACTAAAAGTCTCAAAAATACAGGAGAAAATCTCTTAGCTGTGGAGTGCTCAAACATTTAGATACAAGGCCAAAAGTACAACTGCAAAAAATAACAGTATAGATAAAATGAATTTACTCAAAATCAAAATTTTGTGTTTCAACAAAAACTATTAAGATAGTGAAAAGACAACACACAATGAGGGAAACTTGCACTTGCAAGGCACTTAGTACATGAAGCAACTCCCAATGCAACCAAACACCACATTAAAATAGAAAAAGAACTATACAAGACGTTTCTTCAAAGAAGTTACAAAAATAGACAACACATACATGGAAAGTTATGACTTCCTCAACTTTATAAAAAATGTACAAACAAATTCTTGAATTAATATGATGCTTCATGGTGGGAAATTTCAGAAGTAAGGTGAGACTATCCCCTCTCCCTATTCCTTTACTTTTTAATTTTTTTTTATCAGTCCACGTGTGTGATACTTATTTACATACCTTGTGGGAGCTGGTGCGTGCACATAACACAGCTTAAGTTGACCTCCCCTCACTTCCTCTTTCCCCATCCCTTTCCCATTTTAGAAAAATTCTATCTCCCGACCTCATAGTGTCTATTTTTCACTTTGATCTTTATTTGTAAGTTGGGTTTAACATATAAGAGTGATATGTGATATTTAATCTTGTGTATCAAATTTATTTCATTTAACATTATCGTCTCAAGATGCATCCATTTCCTATAATAGCTCGTCTGTCTTTCTTTATGGCAAAGGAGTACTTAATTGTGTATAGATGCCCTAGTTTATCCATTCATCTGTTGGTGGCCATATAGGCTTCTTCCAAAGTTTAGCCATTATGAATTTTACTGCTGTAGACATGGGATGTATGGATCACTGTAATGTGAAGATTTTTGCTCTTTAAGGAAGATGTTAAAAAGGGAATAGTTAAGTCAAGGGAAATTTTTAAAATCTTTTTATCTATTTATCTGGTACAGGGTCTCACTATGCAGATCAGAATATAATGATCACCCTATCTCAGCCTCCAGAGCGATGGGATTACAGGGGTGCACTGCCATGCCCTGCTTCAGTCACTGGTGCGGCATCCCCAGGTTCTGGGGCCAGCATGCTTTTTGAGGCATCTCTGTACTTATTTCCATAGTGGATTTACTGGTTTATTTTCCCACCAACAATAGAGAAGGGCTCCTCTTACCCTACAGCCTTGCCACCATTCGTGATTGTTTGATTTATGGATGGTGGCCACTCTCCCTTCCTTTTCAACATGATATTCAACATTTTATCCAATTCAAGGACTAGAGAAGGAAGTGAAATGTGTACATCCTTGAGAGAAAGAAAAGCTGTCATCATTTGCAGATGACATGATCAATGTAGAAAATATGCATAATCTACATGGAGCCCATAAGTACTTATAGTAAGGTTGCAGAATACAAGGTTAACTTATAAAAGTCAAAATTTTCTGTGTAATGGTAAAACTTGAAATTAAAAACAATATTATTTACATAGATACCCAAATAAATAAGTATTTCGGTATGAATCTTTAAAAAATGAGATCTACATAAGGAAAATGTTAAAGCACTGATAAATGAAATTAAAAGACTAAATAAATGAAAAGTATTCCATGTTCATGAAAAAGATTTAATGCTTTCAAATGTTATTTTCTATCAAATTGATCTACAGATCGAATATAATCCTGATTCTTAATTTCAATCAAAATCTCAGAAAGTTCTTTTATGAAATAAAAATAACTAAGCTAAGACTATATGGGGCTAGCCAGATAGCTCAGTGGGTTAAAGTGCCTGGCTAGGTAGACACAGAGGCTGGCAGTTCTATTCCTGGCTGCCATGCCAGCCCTGCCCGTGGGGGGGTCACACTGAGATGGCAAATGAGATTGGGTGTGGTGGCACATGGCTGTAATCCCAGCACTGGGGAAGCTGAAAAACAGGAGGATCACTATGAGTTCAATCTGTGTAGTGAGACCCTGTACTAAATACATAAAAAAGAGGTCATATGGAGCAGCAAATGGCCCAAAATAACCAACGTTATATCAAAGGAGACTACCACGACCCAACACCAAGATTTATTATGTAGCTACAATAAACAAGACACTGTGAAATGGGCAGAAAAGAGTAGGCAAAAAGATGAATGGAATGAAATAGAGAGCCCATAAGGAGAAGTCGGTTGACCTTTCACATAGACGCAAAGCCACACGTGGAGCAGAGTCTTTCCAGCAGAGGAGGAGCAGCATGCAAAGGACCAATCTAAATGTAGATGCTGCAGCTCTTCACGGAAACTAGTTCAAGCAATCCTGAAAACAAAATACAAAGATGCAAGATCCCCAGATGCTAACAGGAGAAAAGAAAATGGCTTTTTGAGGTAGGATGCCAAAGGCATGATTCGTAAAAGAATTGATGAAGTTGATTTTATTATAATTAAAGATTTATGCCCTGTGAAAGACACTGTACAGAGTAAGAATATAAGCCATGGTCTTGGAAAAAAAATTGCAAAAGACATACTTGATTTTTTAAAAAAATTATCCAAAGTACACAAAGAATTCTGTGTGTGTGTGTGTGTGTGTGTGTGTGTGTGTGTGTGTGTGTAACCAGGGATTGAACTCAGATCCTTGCACTTGCCAGTCAAGCGCTTATCCTACTGAGCCAATTCCCCAGCCCCTCACAAAGCAATCTTAAAACTCTGCAATACAAAATCAAACATCCTCATTTAAAAATGGTCCCCAAACCTTAAGAGACAGTCCATTAAAGAAGTCACATGGGTGGCAAACAGTAGTACAAAAAAATACCAAACATCCTATGCTATCGGAAAGAGGGAAATTAAAACCAAATACCACTATGCCTTTGTTAGAATGGTCAAGAGCCAGAACACTGGTAAGACTGCAGGCGATGAGGGTGGTAAATCTCAAAGTAAAAACCACATTCATCACTAATTGGAATGTAAAACTGTTACTTTAGAAAACTTGTTTTTTACAAAAGCAAACATACTTTTACCATACAATCTTATGATTCTTCTACCCAAAGGGGTTAAAAATATGTCCTTAGAAAAATCTTCATATAAATATTTGTAGCAACCATATTCATAAATGCCCAAACTTGAAAGCAACTGATGTATCCTTAAGTAAGCTGATGAAAAATCAATAGTAATAATTTCATGCAGTGGAATATTATTCAGCAGTAGGAGAAATGAGCTGGTAAATGTGAAAGGACACAGAGGAGCTTTGTATCTCTGAAGGAAACATGCCAATTTGAGAATATTATGTGCTGTGTATTTCTGACCATATGATACTGATACTTGCAAAAGGCAAAACTAGAGACAGTAGTAAAAGAAATCTGTGGTTACTGAGGATTAAATTATTTTAGGGGAGGGAAAAGGCAAAGAGATTGTAGAGCAGGAAATAGGATAATGTCAAAGAGAGTAAAATCATATGATTCTGTAATGCTGACTATACATCACTGTGGTTTCAAAGATACAGACTTTCATTTGGTAAAAAGCCAACCATTGTTCATAGCCTGCCAAATGTCCCAGTAGGAGCCTTCCTCTTTAATCATTAAAGGATCTACCACCCAGTTAATTTTTCCCTTCCCTGGTCAATACCTAGCATTTTAATTAAAAATGTTTAAGTATTTACAAGATTTTTATGATAGTGAAAATATTCTCTCTTTATGGTATTATAGTAGATACATGTCTACATACACTCAACCAAACTCATAGAATGCACAACACTAACAGGAAACTGTGGTCTCTGGGTAAAGATGCTGTGTTAATGTAAGTTTATTAATTTTAGCAAATGAACTGCTTTAGTGGGGGATCACTCCTGATGTTGGAGGGCATGTATGGGTAAGGAGAAGGGTGTATGGGAAGTCATGGTACATCCCTTTCAATTTTTCTTCTACCTTTAAACTGCTCTAAAAATATCCTTAATAAAAGCAGAAAGTTTTACAATATGATTAACCATCAAGAAAATGAAAATGAAATACCCTTCATACTGAACAGAAGCTATACAATATACTATTATATTATGAATAATAATATGTATAACATATATGATATATTATGCATATATACATATATATGAATTGGCAAAACATGGAAACACTGTAAGCTTTCAGATATGTCTGGTTGGAATATGAAATGGTACAGGTTTTTTAGAAGGGAGTTGTCTGCATAAATTTTTACTTTTAAATGAATTGACCATTTCATTTAATTTTGAAATTTATTATTATGAATTGGTTCATAATATCGCACTGTCTTCTATGTTGGATCTATAGCCATATCATCTTTTTATAATATTATCAATGATAATGTGAATTTTTTATTTCTGTCTTAATGAGTTGTCTGGGTTTTTTTTAGCTTTATTAATCTGTTACAAAAATGCATGTTTTGCTTTGTTGTCTTTCTCTAATATATGTTTAATATCTATTTCTAGTTCTGAATTTATATCCTTCCTATATTCTTAAGATTAATTTGTCTTCTTTCATTATGTTTTAGAGAGAAATAGAGAAGTGTGTCGTGCATGCGTGTGTGTGTGTGTGTGTGTGTGTGTGTGTGTGTGTGTGTGTTTTGGAAATCTATGGCTTAGTTTAAAAATATTGACATTTATTCTGGTTTTCTTTCTGTGATTGACTTCTAGCTAGATTCCATTGCAGTTAAAGAACAAATTGATTTATTTACTCTTTGGAATTGTGTTCAAAGTTCTTAATGATCTTCTACTATATGACACTTTTTGCTGTTCAGTTTACACATTATCAGGAGCATACTTTATTAGAATTGATACATCTCCCAGTGTACTTTATCAATATAAAATCTCAAAGCACATAAGATTTTTGAAATAAAATTAAATTTAATATTGTGATACCAACTTTATATTTTGACATTGTATGATACAATTGGCCCTCTGCATTCTTCGTTTACAAATATGTGAATTCAACCAATAATTAAATCAAAAAATTTAAATGTATCTACAGTGAATGTGCAAAGACATTTTTATCCCCATTTTCCTTAAAAGATAGTCACCCACTATTCACATACCATTTACAATGTATGATGTAGAGGTGATTTAGAATATTCAGGAAGATATGCAAAAAGACATGGAAATGCACATCATTTTATATAAAATACTTTACATAACAGACTTGATATCAAAGACCGAGTATCCATGGATTTGGGTATCTGATGGCAAGGTGGGTTGAGTGCCAGGAACCAATCTGCTTCAGACGCCAAGGGATGTGTCTGTAATTTAGAAAACTGAAGAAGGAAAGACAGAATATTTTATCTGCCTTCATTTTCATTTACCATACTCTTTTATTTCCCCTTCATTGCCTAAATTTCCTTCTCTTATCATTTCCTTTCTGTGAATGAGAGAGCTTGGATAATCCTGTCTGTAGGCTAAGCCCTCAATAGTACAGACCAAGGAGCACAGAAGGAAAAGAGCAAATGACCAACATAATGTATCCAAATCTCCTTATCTATGAGAATACCAAAAAACACATATCCAGGAGGACAGTAATACATGTCCTTTGCTTTTAATATGTATATGTAATCATATGTTTCTCAAATTTCAAAAATTGGTCCTATTTTAATTTTGAGATTAAAAGAAAATTATGTAACTATTGCTTTTAGAGCTTGTTGGTGACCAAGGATGAACAAAAATATATCTATATATACATACATGTAAATGTGGACAGGGGAGAGATCTGCTCTAGCTACCTGAAAGGAAGCCACTATTAAGATGCAAGAACATTAGAAGAAGGTAGTGCTACTCAAGATAGCAAAATAGGAACAGTGTTAGTAGCAGGAGGTGTTAAAAGTTCCAAAGGCAAAGTGTCAATGTCATTGATAATTTCCAAAAGAGCCATAGAGGTCATAGGAAGATGAGTGAAACATATTTTCAAAAAGTTTATTTAGCAGAAAACAAAATCAAGAGAATGGCACTTTTCATAGACCAATGGTCAAGGAAGGAGGAGGTTTTTTTTATTATGTCTAAAAATATGTACAATCTTACAATATTTATATATGGAATCAAAAGCGCTAGTAGCAAGGACAACGCAAATGCCCAAGAAAAAGAAAATAAAACCAGTATAAAAATATTCAGAACACAAGTGAAAAAGTCTTGTCTTTTAAGGTCTGCTAGGTGGATGGAAGTTCAGACTCTAAGAAGACATGCAAGATGAAAACATTTTGAGTGATTGTACTGTCAATCACTGTCTGCTCTTACGTCACATCTGATTCAGAGTTATATTCCTGTATTATGTCACTTCAACTAGCGAATCTGTGAATTGAGTGCATTAAATATTAGTTGCTTTTTCTGAGCCTCCAGGTGGCAGTGGCTTTATTGCATTGACTTTTGTTACACCAGCAGTCTTGGAAATCCCACCTGGAAAAATGATAAAATCATTCTTACATGGCTTGCTTTGCAGCAGCTTCTGTTATAGACATGGATTTTAAGTTCTTGTTTCTTGACAGGATGTTCATTGAATGTACGCATTTCTTATAAGATGCACACAGTATTCTCAGCTCACTTGATAGGAAGATGTACATAATTTTAAAAAGGGAGCACAGACTACATTTTCATAAATATAGTCAGTGAACTAAAGTGCCCTTAATTAAATTAACTTAGAGATATTTTAATTATGAAATTGGAAGACTTGCCTTGTCTTTCTCTGTGCAGGAGTGTGATAGGTTTTGTTTTAACAACTGCACTAGAAAAGTGCTGAAACAGTAAAGAACCTTGGATGTAACTGCAGCAACAAATATTCTCTGATTTATAAAATTGAAAACATTCCTAATATATAAGTTCCCATTGTGCTCAGAACAAAAACATAGCACATACACAGCTATTTTAGATTTTGAAAACAAAATCAAAACTGGAGGATGAATATTGTAAACATAAATGTCTATATTCAAAAGGAATGGATTATTCTTATTCACAAGTATGTTCTAAGTCATTATTCTTATTCACAAATAATTCAGAAGCAGTGCTGCCTTAATGAACTAAAATGATAGATGAACTTGGATCATTTTTACATCATGGCTGGATTGATTTTCTGATGTCCTTTACTTTTCTGTAGGAAACCTATAAACAGTGTTTTGGGTTCCCTGTGTCATGATTTTTGCTATAATGGGGATACAGCTTCCATGGACAATGGTAAGCTTGAAACATGAGATGTTAAGGGTGTGGTCTTTCAGTTAACAGAATCATGAAGTGAATTCTTATCTGGGTCTTCACATCTCTGTACACAAGTTCATAGTGTTTATATGAATTTTGAACTGATGTTTATCCCCAAATTATTTTATTACAAAGAGTCTTCATAATTTTAAGATCACACAGAAGACTTAAAACCAGGTGTCTTGATTTTGTCTGCTTTTCAACTATGAGAGAGTTGAAATTAACCTTGAATTTTTAGTTTCCTTGATAAAGAAGTAATACTTTATGGAATTGCTAAGATATACAAATAAAAATGATGTAAACAAGGTAAGCTTCACAATGTTTGACAGTATAAATACTCAGTGAAAATATCTCACTTGCTAATTCTAAATGGGAAATAGGCCTTGTGGGAAAGTTGAACTACAGAACACTCCAGCTTAGTACAAGTTAGTTTTCTTCCTCTAGTATAAGTTCACAGAAAACTAAATTTACAGTCACATGTGACTTAGATGAAAGCAGTGACTTGGATGATGCAATGCTTTGTGTCTAGTTGTGCCCCCAACTTTCATACAGTCACAGGACAGGGACTTCTAGAGTTTCTGGCTAACTCATGATCCACTGGGATGATGGGAAGCAATCCTAAATAGCACTAAGGTATTTATTTATTTATTTATTTATTTTGCAGTATCAGGGACTAAATTTGGGACCTTGAGCTTGCCAGGCAGGCACTTATACCACTGAGCTATCTCCCCCCTGGCCCACTGAGATTATGTGTGTGAGTGCTGTGGGATTATGGGTGTAAGAACTACATCCAGCCTAGAGCAGATAGCCTGACTACATCTTAAGGGAGAGAGACTTCCTCTCTGGAGCCACTGTTGCCAAGCTCCTTCCTTTGTTCTCTGCTCTTTGCCACCACCATGAAAGGTTGCTCTCTGCCATGTGCCAGTCTGCCTTGGAGCCAACTGAGTGTGGACTGAAACCTCCAATAACTGTGAGCTTAATAAACCTTTCCTTCCTTCATTTTGAGTGTCAGATATTTGTCTCAGCAATGAGAGAAGAGTATCTAAGACAGTGGAGGTTCAGCAATGAAAATATTATGGATGTTATCATGGCATGTCTCATAGAGTCCCAGTACCATGTCAGATACTTTCAAAAACCACCAAAAGATACTTCATTTTCTAATTTTCCCTTCCAAGATCTCTGATAGTCTTTTTCTAGCTTCATCCAACATCCATTGTTTCATCAAGTATCTGTGATGTTAAATATTGCTGCTGATTATTATCAGTAATGTCTTAGGGTTAAAGTTGGTCACATTTAACCACCTATGAGCTTGTCAAGTGAAAAGGAAGCTCCAAAGATTAGATTATTCCAGAGATTTTTTTTTCTTTTTGAGATAAGCTTTTGCTATGCAGTTCAGCCTGGCCTTGAGCTCACTTTATAGCCAGGCTGGTCTTGAAATCACAATAATCCTACTACATAAGCCTCCCACATGCTGGGATTACAGGCATGCACTACCACGCCCAGCTGGTATTTCTTCGTAAGTCAATAGTGACAACTCTGGGAGTTCAGTCTTTGAATAGATGCAAACTTATTCTACTCATCCAGTGTTGGCTGATGACTGTTTTTCTCAATTACTGTGTTCGGAAAGCTGTTAGTATTTCTAGTTTTGTGGAGCTGGAGACAGGACAATAGGAGTATATCAAGTGAAAATGCCACAGAGTTTCTTGCATTCCCTGAATGAATATTCTTCAGATTATTGTAAAACTTTTTTTCAAGAGTTCTAGAAAAGATGAATTCTTTTATATTCTCCTTTATTGTATTGAAGGAGAATATTTTCAGAGTTCCTTACACCACTGCTACAGAGCTGTTTGTCCACAAGCATGGTTTTAAAAAATAAATCACTCTTTTTTTACATGATACAACTTTGATATAGATAAACAAGTCTAATAGGAATGGTTATTGTAATTTAAAATGTAGTGCAAAAATGAACTATGGCCTTTTATTACTAAATTATGTGTGCCAGTAAAGTCATCTTATCATACAATAGAAATGCATTAAATAATGAAATGTAAGCTATGACCTTCAGCTGGAGAACACCAAGCCAAAAAGAAGTTAAATCAAAAGTCAATAAACTTTTATTTTTCTCCCAACTTTTTCACCAAAAGAGATTAATGAAATATTTTGAAAGGGTAAATAGGAACAAGAGTACAGATACCATGAGAGCATTGATGGAACCCTGAACCAGCAAAGCATTCCTGAGTCCTGAAGGAATGTGCCCATCTGACCAAAAGACCCGCATTATTTATGAGACGCTTTCCAGCTGGTAGAGGAAACACCAGAAATCTACAGCTGGGAATTAGTCTCATTTGTCAAAAGAAAAAGAAGAACCCTAAAACATGGCGGGAGGAAAACAAAGCCTCAAGAAAGTATTTTAGATTCATTTATTCTGAAAATTGGTGGTCAAAACATATATAAGAACAATCTGTTCCCCTGAGATGTAATTTGGATTCACCGGAAATACACTGTTGCAACTGTTTCTTAATTTCTTTGCAATTTTTCTCTGTCATTTAGAGTGTATGTTGATATCAGCAAAATACAATATGATGTCATGGTAGCCTTGCAGAAGGACCAACCCTGTAGTCATAGTCAAAGTGAACTAATTATTAATGGTTGTAATACCATCCTTAATGTTTTCATCACTGTTGCTGAAGTCAGCAGCTTTAGTTTTTTGCTATATTTTAAAAAGGCCGAATTTGAAAAGCATGAGAAAAATACACAAGAAGATAGAAAAAAGTTAAAAATTTTTCTGATGATGGACAAAAACCAACACAATTAAATTTAAAATACAAAGGCAACCTACATTTAGATAACAATATCCAATTAGGTCGAGCTGGAAGGTAGTCCCTCTGTTCATGAATTAACATTTACAAAATCATTTTTGGGAGAGTACTAATAAATGAAGGCTTGTATGGATTGGAATAACAGATTTATGATTCTTAATAGCTCTTCCAGTGCTACAGTTGGGGGTTTTGTGCAGGAATTTTGGAGTAGGTGAAATATTTTGATAACTGGAAAATCATATACAGGTAAAATCTATTGCATCCTAATATTCCAAGATGAGACATTTCTTCTTCCCTGCTTTTTTTTCTCTGCAATAAATTTTTCTTTTTCCTGATTATTGATATCAGTAAGACCTGAAATTAAAGGAGTGTATCATCCTTGGAGCAATTAGTATGCACTTAGTGACCAACTTTATATCATTTTTTCAATGCTGGTATGAAAAAGCCTGTGCTAAAAATAAAATAGAGAAAAATAATGAAATGCTGTTTTGCAGACATAACTTTTAAGTATTCAAATTGAGCCTTCACTATCTTGAATTGTAGCTATGTGATTTCACCTAATGAAAGAAGCTAAATGAATCCATGCTAATGTATTATTGGTATGTGCAGAACAAGAAGAACAAATCACGCAAATTTTTCCACTTAATTATTGTGATAGAAATTCATTGTCATATTATTGACCTATTTGGTCATGCCCAAGTTAATCATGTCTGAACCTTTCCCAGTGGGAAATAAGCTTGTTCACTTCCTGTCTTGCAAGAATATCAACTAAAATTCAGCCACATATGCCTACAGCCGATCACCGCAGCCCACTGTACCCCTCGTGCCCAACAGCAAAGCTGCAGTCTGCAGCAGGCTTGGGAGATATGGTGTCAGAAATTCTTCACTTCCTGTGTCCTTGTCTTCCTGCATTCTGCTCAATCATTTGCCACATTAAATTAAACCCAACTCTTGTTTGCCAAAGCCCTCCCTGCATCCTCTTTGCAAGGAGCTGTTTTGAAACACTGAAGCTGAGTTTACGTGCAGTATCAGACTATAAGCCAGCAACTTTAGTCGCTTATTAAAGTCAAGCATGTGTCTTTGTTTCATGTTGCTAATGATGTGGAACCATAGAGGCCCGAGTATATTTCGCCTGGACGGTGTGGGAGAGAATGCTGAGAGCTCATTATTTGGCTCCCCATTGGAATCCTGCAGGCTTCTGCTCATTGAGGAGACTGTGGGGGCTTTGACAGAATTATTATACTGAATATTTTTAGACTCATTAACTATATTGCCAAGGCAAAACATCTCTTCCTCAGATGCAAATGGCTGCAGCTACTGTGGCTTTGCTTTAGTTATTGCAGAAAAAAGGATGAAGCTTGAAAACAACTTAGGAAAAAGACTTTTCATGCCTGAATGTTTGATTTTGCCACTTATATTGGGACCATGGGGCTGTTTTGCCACATTTGAGCCACTTGTGTTCAAGTGCTACTTACAAATATAAACACATTCAGTCCTCATATTAGGCAATAATCAAAATCTTTTTTTTTTAATTTTCTCTGTGTCCTATAATGCATTTCTAGATGAGGGTTTGACTATTACAGTTTGAGCTGAGGGTTATGCTTTTCATTCCTAAGATTATAGAGTAATTTTTGGTGCCTAACCTAAATCTAAACTGAGAATGACTATGTAGTTAAAATAATAATTTGGGGGAATAGCTTTTCTCTAATTCAGGAATGTAACATATGCTGCCTGACATGAAAAATGACACACTGTCTTAGATCATTACAATACCTTAACACTGCAGTCTGATTTAAGGTTGAAGAGTAAGAAAGGAATTTTAACCTACCTCCAAATTGTCTTGCTCTCCGGGAACTCAGTTCAATTTTAATATTACTTTATTGAGGCGTTGGTGATTTAATTTAGGTTTAAGAATCCCTTAAAGAAAAAAATATGCATACCTTAATATTAATTCTTTACAGCAAGAACAGAGAACTACACTTATGGTGTCTTGTTATGAAAGTTAAGGTGGATTTGTAGAGAATTTCATATTTTCTAGAACAAGTTAAGCCTGAGCATTTTGATGGGGAGTCTTTAATTTCTTATATAGTACTGTTTACATATGAAAAAAGAATGCCACCTCCGGCACCTCGGCTGACATGTGTTCTCTGGGCATTTAAACATTAAGTTTTGATTGGAAATATTTTATACATTAATGAAAAAAATTGTTGTCTGTGTACTAATATTCAGTATGTTAGAGAAACACCCTTTGATTTTGGTTGTGGTTCATTTCCTACACTACAGTGCTTTGACAATGGTGACAGTGACTTCATACATCAAGAATTTCTCCTGCTTTCCATGACCGCCAGGGAATCTGAGGGGAATACTTTACATCTGAAACATGTTGTCCTCTGGGATTCCACCATTAGAATAACAGGTCTGATCAGTAGCCCATTATGAAATGGAGCTTTCACAATGGAAGCTAGGAAAAAAGAAAGGAAATACCTAAAAAAGCAGACTAATAAACTACAAAACTAAATGTTATATGCATATTAAATGTGTATTTTACTTTTTAAAGCTTCATTATTCTTTCAGAAAAAAATCCTAAAATGTCATTTTATTCTAATACAAAGACGGTATAGAAAAAATCAAGTAGTGTGAGATAGGTACTGCTTAATTTGGATGATCAGAAAACTGTGATGATGTGCCAATGTCACACAACTAATTGTTTCGTGGAAGAGGTCATTTCACATGGAGTCCCATGGAAATAATTCAAAATTTTTGCCAATGATTTTAGAAAAGACTGTGGGATGTTGTATGCATCCATTCTCAAACAAGAATTTCAAAATATGAATGTCAGTACTAATGAATCTGAAGAACTATCATTTATTCCAAAAAAATATTGCAATTTTACTACTTAGGATGAACCATTTTTATTGTTCTAGTGAGAGAAACAGGCAACAAATGAGGTAAGCACCACAAGTAGCAGACATAAAATATAAAAGCAGAATAAGAATAGGAAATGGAGGGGAGGGATTCTTAGGGTTAGAAGAGAAGGCTTAGCTGAAGAAAGTTATATTAAATAAAGACATAAAGGAGTTGTTAATATGAGCCATGTGGCTATTTGGAGGAAGAGTATTGCAGTAACAAAGCATGTACAGGGGCTGGTGAGATGGCTCAGTGGTCTAAGGCACCTACTTAGAACAAGCTTAGCTAAAGCACAGGGACCGCGGTTCAATCCCCCAGCACCACATGCCAGCCAGCCCCGCCCCCTGGTGGGCTGAGCTGGCCGCACACACACACATAAATAAATAAAAAATTAAAAAAAACAACATATAAAAAAAGCATGTACAAAGTCATTAAGAGCATGCTTAGAATAATAAAAGAAGCATAGAAAAAGTATGAAGGAGGGAAAGAAGAATAGGAAGATGTTGCAAGAATGGGGGTAATATTATTTATTGTTTTGGAGGCTATTGGCTTTGCCTCACTGAGGAAAAGTTTTTAAGAAAAGGGAAAGAATCCAATCTGGTGACTTTTACAAAGAGTACTTGCACCAAAAATGTACAGCTGAAAAAAAACTAATATGAATAGATTCAAGAAAAAATGAGATGAGCATTATGGAATATGAGAAGAGATATTTTATTCAAGAATATTGCTGTCCAACTAAGGGAAAAAGTAAAGAGTAAAGGGTAAGATGTGACAAAGCATTATTTATTCCTGAAATATTTGTACACTAATATAAATGATGCAGTACAGAGGGCAAAATTGTCATAGTAGGAGACTTGAGGACGTATTGAAGAATGGCTGAAATAGTCTTTTTGAGTAGGTGAGACGGCATGGAATCAGTTCCACAAGAAGGATTGGCCTTTTCTAGCAACATCCACAGAAAGTTTAGAGTCTACTGCAGATACAGATGGATGCTGGAAGTTTGTAGAAGATGCTTTCTGATTATTTCAATATTTCTTAGTGAAGTGGAAAGCAAATTCACCTGGAAATGAGCATGGAGGAAGAGGTGCTAAAGGTTTGAGGAGAGGGAAGAAAGCATGATAGCAGTCTAAGGGAAAAGATTTAAGTAACGGGACATAATGGTTCATTTCTTACGTCATGAAGGATGTAAGGGTTTAAGGTTGGTGGTCATAAAATTAAAGTAAGACTTGTGTGTATTTTCCTTCTACTACATCTGGCTGATGAAATATAGCCTCAGAACATCTGGTGAGTCAAAGGAAGGGACCATCACTGAAACATCAATAAGAAAAGTGATTATCATTAGCTACTAGTTACACAGACACTTAAAGAAATAAAACAACAAACCACAACAAAGCAGGTAGATAGGTGTACAGCTGCATAGATGATGAGAGAGTTTTGTGGGAGTCATTGGGTTTAGACATAAACTGACCTTTAGAGTAATGATTAGAGATCAAATTTCTAAATCTCAGATACTGAAGTAAAGTTATGTTTGATTAAAACTTCTTAAAACTAATTCTGTTTATCTGTTTTGGGATCGAGACTAGAAACAAAGAGCCTGTCTTCTACTTTTCCTATGTACACTTGGAGAATAAGAACATTTTTCTTTCACGAGAATTAACTAATTTGACATTTAATGGACTAAGTACATAATGTATGTCTTGGTTACTTTTTTCTTGTTGCTGGGATAAAAATACCTGACACCCAAAATTAAGAAATAAAAAGTTTATTTAGCTCAGTTAGTGGAGGTTTCAGACTGTACTCAGCTGGATCCAAGGTAGACTGGCACATAGCAACAGGTCATAGATGTAGAAAACAGAAAAGAGCAAAGGGAAGAGATGCAGCTGTAGCTTCTAGAAAGCCTCTCTCCCTTTCATGCTGACTGGGAAGCCTGGAGCTGCTCTGAAGAAGTGGAATGCTCCATCCTTCCTCAATTCCTTTTTATAACCTTTTGTGCCAAGTCACTCTAGGGTGGAGCCTCCACACCCTATGGAAGGCCCTCCATGCCCTAGGGAGAGGCCTCCATGCTCTAGGGTGTGGAATTGCTGAGCCAATTTAGTTAAGCTTTAAACTTCTCAAGTTGACACAATGTATCAATGACTACAATGTAAGAAGAGCACAGAGGGTTGAAAGGATATGCCAGAGAGTAGTCATAGGAATGGACTATGAGATTTATAATGCTAAAATTGGAAGATTGAATATCATTGTGCTTTCTGAAAGTGTTTGAGTGCCACAATGAGCTGGTAAGGTAATAGGAGAAAGTAGGTTTTTTTGAGGTTAAAATAATGAATATTATAAAATCAATTTAAAGAAGGAAGGGTTTATCTGGGTTCATGGGTTTCAGTGATTCCAATATATGATTGCTTGGTACAAGTGCTTCTCTAGTAAGGTCATGGTTGAAGTACATGGTAGAGAAAATCCATTTAACTCAAGGCAGCTGGGAGCTAAGAAAGTGAGGGAAAGATTGGGGTCCCAGTAATCACTTCAAGAGCCTCCTCCAAAATAACAAAACTTTCTTCAATGAAGCCCCATTTCCTGAAGATTCTGTGAGCTCTCATGAGTGATACAGGCTGGTACCCAATCCAATAGTTCATAGACTTTGGAAATATTCAAGATCCAAACTGTAACACCTAAGAATCTCCCCAGCTTCCTTACCAAAACAAACTAGGTAAACAGATGCCCTCAGCAAAAATGACATGCTCTTGACACTGATGAAATTTCAAATCTAGGCTCCTTACCTCCAGTTTTCAAATGGGTTGCCATAACTAAGACTTGGAAGTTTTGGGATGGCCACTGAATTCAATCCTCTTCCAATCATGCTTATAAAAACTAAGTATACATAGAGGAAAGTGATCAACGATGCAGAGGGTGCCTAAGGAAAGCCACATGGAGAGAAAACATTCTCTCAGGCTTTCACAGAGTGAAAACTGGTCAAGCAATGGCTGTGACTCATCTACATGGTTGACACTGACAAAGGATCTACAAACTGCTGTACAGGGTTTCAGGGTAAATCCTGAAGATATTTGACTGACCTTGTCAGATAAAAAAGTTACATTTCTTGTTATATAGGTCTGGCTTTATCTTAGTCTTAACCATCCAGCTTAAACGTATAAAAATGAGGGACAAAAAGTAAAGCCATATTAATATGCTGAGCTGTAAAAGCCTTGAGTCAACAACTTCTGACATTGCTAGTCCTACAGATAACCCACTACTATTATGGACTAGTGGACTATATTGGATTATTTTGCTGAATACAATATTTAATTGGCAAAGGAATACCCATCTCTGACAAAACTAAACAAAAAAAGGGATAGAAATCAAGGACCATTGTGTATCTGTACATACAAAATAGTTTGGATAGATATACAACTGCTTTCTCTTAATTCAATGAGAAGAAAGATTTGTACTAATAGTGTTTGGACAGGATTATCATGTCTGCATCTTGTACTTTGAATAACTACTACAAATACAACATATGCAATGTATTAATTATTCTAACTATCCTACTAACTTGTTTTGAAACTGTCTAATTGCTAGTTTTTCCTCAATAAAATTAATGAAAAATTAAAAATAAAAAACGATATAATACATGACTACCTAGAAACCAAATAAGGCTCTAACTGCAAGCTACATGTCACCATTTAAATGTAAAACATTCAGAATCTATTACACAGTATTTGTACCTTATTGTTCATTTGCATTCAGGTTAAATAGGGATGATATTTTTAAAAAGGAACTCACTGGTAAAATTTTAAAACTTGTTAAAGTTGAGTCATACTATTATTAGTCCTCTAGTCCATAATAATTGTTTAAAGTCAGTCATGTCATATCAATCAATTAGCCACAAAAGTAGGAAGAAAAATGCAGTAGTTACCAATGGCCTTATCTCTTATGTACACCAAGGTTCACTCTTAGAACTCTCTTTCCTTATTTCATCACTTCCCATCTTTCCAATATAATTTGGAAAACTAAACAACAGGGCCTTATTTCCTTGATCTTGTTAACAGAGCTCTCTTAGACAAGGAGTTTAGTGATGACCGTGAAACAACCACAGAATTCATTAATGAACGTAGAAGTCTTCACTAGAGTATTCCCCTTATAAGATTCCATCTGTTTAAAGCACATCTTAACCATTTTCTTAGTCAGAAGTAATGTTAACTCAAGAATGATGAGAAAGTAAATATGAATTTATATTTTGGTTTTTGTATACTTTCTGAAGGCTTGGCTATAGAATCCCAAGAACAATTAGTGTTATGATGGCAACTTTAAAACTGATTCGGGGCAGTCACTGGCTTTTATTAACTGTTGGATGCATAATAGCAAAGATCCTTTATAACTTCTATGAGTATAGAGTATTTGAAGGACTTCAGTGTATGAAGTTTCCAGTGCCAATAAATAAATAAATAAGTTCATTCTTGTAGTAGATTTTATACTAGCATTTCCATTAGTTTTCTATTGCTGTGTAACAAATTGCTACAACTTTAGCAACTTGACCTGCATTCATTATCTCGTAGTTCCAATAATCAGAAGTGCGAGCACAGTTTAGCAGGGTTCTCTGCTCAGTGTCTTGCAGCCTGCAGCCTAGTTATCAGCCAGGCTGTGTTCCTGTCTAGAGCTCAGAGTCATTTCCAAGGTCATCTACTCGTGGCAGAATTCAGTCTCTCTTGCTGCCTAATCAGCCAGGGACCTCTTCCAGCTTCTAGAGGTTCCAACTGGACATGTTATAATCCTCTCTACAGTCCACTCGCAGCACGGTACTTCTTCAGTGTCAGGAAGAGACCCCCCTCCTTCATGTCTGCTCAGAGAGTCTTATATTAACAAATAGCCAGAATAATCAGAGTAACATCTGCTAGCCTTGTAAATCAGAGATTCTTCCTAGTCTCAAGGGGAAGGAATGCTATAAGTTTGATGCAGTGGGGATCATCTTAGAATTCTTTCTAAGTAGTGGGAGTGTTCATTGAGATAATTCATGTGTACCTAAAACACTTGACTTATGAAAAATACTTGCTAAATGTAAACTGTCATGCCTCCATTGTTTATGTAATATTAAAACACTAAGTAAATAGTAGTAGCTTTAAGGTTAAATTCTAAAGAAATCAAATTGGGAATTGGAAATTGTCATTATTGCTATCAAACAACATTCATTAGACGTTTATTTGCACATTCCTCTCCAATGGCTTGTGACCTTGGAGATAAATTAGCTTCCATAATGCACTGAAGCGTTAGGAATACTTCACTCTTAAAACTGTACCTCTTAATAAATATTCTGAGGGGCAAAATTACACCCAAGCAAATTCAATCTTAAATAAGTTATTTTAGTCTATTATGATGGCAGAATAATAACCAATAATTTTATTCTAAGGTGACTGGATCGAGAAATACGTTAGTGTACTTACCCAGTTACATCTCACAGTCCCTAATAAATGATAGGTGGCAATTAGATGGCAAGTTAATCTCACATTGAAAGAAGAATGTACTTATGTCTCCTTTTTAAACATAGCTTTTAATTAAAGGAAACACTCAATGTTTCCATCTAAATTCAACTGAGAGGTATCACAATCAATTGGAAAACTGGCACATTTACACTTGGTGCCCACATCAATTCTACTCCTAATTTCAAATTTGCACTACTAGCATTCTATATGCTAGTAAACGATCATTACTATGTCCTTCAAACACAAAATTAGAACTATTGACAAAGTAGCATTAATTTGTGTTAGACAGTGTAAGAATGAAGAAGATGATTAATTTCCTCATGAAATTCTCACATCTAAATTGTTAATATGAAACATTTGTCTTCCTTAAATACCCGTTATAGTCATGTGGATTCTCCAGAGAAAAAGGAGAGAGACAGAGAGAGAGACAGAGAAAGAAAGAGAGAGAGAGAGAGAGAGAGAGAGAGAGAGAGAGAGAGAGAAACAGACAGACAGACAGATAGACAGACAGACAGACAGACAGACAGAGACAGAGAGACAGAGAGACAGAGACAGAGACAGAGACAGAGATACAGACATGGACAGAGAAAGAGAGGGAGACAGAGAGACAGAGGGACAGACAGACAGACAGACAGACAGACAGACAGACAGAGAACTATTTGAAGGTATTCAAAGGTTTTGGCTCACAGTTATGGACTATCAGATTTAATGTCTGTAGAATACACAGATGGACTAGAATCTCAGGAAGAGTTGCAGCTTGACCCCAGGGCAGAGTTCTCATAGAGGGTGAGAGAGACACATCAGTCATCTTTGCTTAAAGCCTTTAACTGATTAGATGAGACTCACCCACACAAGTTCTACTGATTTAAGTGTTAACTCTATTCAAAACAGCCTGGAGCATTTAGATTAGTGTTCAAACATACACCTGGACACCATGGCTAAGCTAGGTTGATAAAAAATTATCCAGCACATCTGCTTTCCCTGCCCCACTCTATTACCCCTTCTCCAAGGAATATGAATAGCCTAAGGGTTATTTAAGTTACTAATAACTTTGTATATTCATACTCAGAAATAAGAGTTTAAATTCAAAACTAGAAATTTCACGCTGTGCTCTAAAATCTTTATAAAGTGGATGGGGCCAGACAGATAGCTCAGCAGACTAAAGCTGCTTAGGTAGGTGCAGCAATCCCTGGCATGCCTGCTGGCTCTGCCCCCAGGGTGCACTGAGACCCAGACTGAGACTGGGCATGGTGGCACGAATGCCTGTAATCCCAGTGCTTGGGAGGCTGAAAACAGGAGGATCACTAGGAGTCCAATCTATGTGGGGAGACTCTCTAGACCCCGTATTAAATACATTTTTAAAAAGTTAAAATCTTTATAAAGTGGCATGAAGACAGATTGACCTCTGCACTTTCATTGTTATTTTTTATCTCTTTGCTTTACATAAAATTCTATGATGTTATTTACATGTATCACTTCATGTCTGATGTGATCCAGTTCTTCAATTATTTTTCTGCTCAAACATTCTTTTTTCTTATTGATGTCCATGGCCTTTTTATAAGACATTTCTGACACTGCCTCAAATGTTTTCTAAAATCATATTTTGCTTCTTAGTCAACATTTTAAATTTTTCTAAGAGTCAAATACATCCATATATTTCTTTATGATTTATTTCTCTTTTTCATGCCTTAAAAGTACTTGCTTGCCCTATTATCAATTAAAAACCCATCTGGGTTTTCTACTGATTCCCTGGTTTAAGTGTTTGGTATGTAACCCTTTAATTCATATTTTACCAGTTTCAAATTGAATTATACTTATAACTTTATATTCCATTTTAGTCATATAACATTTTATATATTGGACATTTCTCCATGGGTATTTGATGTATGAACAGAGGATATAATTTATCTTTTTCAGAATTTCCAGTTTTCTCAACATTGTTGATTTGTTCTGATACTTTCTTTTTTTGATACTTTCATTTATATTGATTTTGCATACTATTCCTTAAGGGACCTAGATTAATGTTACTTGATATATCTGCTTAGAGTTCTGTAGATAGCTTGGTAGAGTGGAACATGCCTTTAATCCTTGCACTCGTGAGGCTGAGACAAGAGGATTATCAATAGTCCAAAGGTAACCTGGGCTACAAAGTGACTTCAAGACCACCTTGAACTGTACAGTGAAACCTGTTTCAAAAAGACAAACCAAAATCTTTTTTGTATAACGCAGGAATAGTAGCAGTATCAAACCAAAGTTTGTTTAAAGAATTAAATTGAGAACTTCATAAATGTTTCTGTAGGGTTTTTAACTTGGCAATTGTAGATTTTATAGGGCTCTGCTTTGTTTTGTCATTGTTAGTGGTATTCTCAAGAATGTGCTTCTGATAATGTGGGGTTGCAGTCATCCTTCATGTTGCTCTTACGACTGGGGACATTTTTTTGTTGTGTTCTGTTTTTATGTAGACTGTTAGGAGCACGGATACCCTACCAATTTGTAAATACTTTTATCAAACATCTCGCGGATAGCTGAATTATGTCTTAAATTTAAATCTGCACTTCATTTTCACAACTGATTGTGTGTCCACACTGAAATGTAAGGAGGCTGATTGTATCTAATTGCACTTTCTTAAAGTGTTTTCAAGAACTGTGATGCTTGTTTGTTGATCATCAATATTATTGCTGAATATTTAAATCACTTATTCCCCCAAGTCCATGCAGTGGACCACACTCCTGGAGAAAGGGACAAAAGGTCTGTTCAAGTAGCTCAGCGGATTAAAATGCCTGCAAGCAGGCACAGGGGCCGGGGGTGTGAGCCCCAGGCTTGCCATTCCGGCCCCGCCCACAGGGTGCGCTGAGACAGCCATTGAGACTGGGCATGGTGGTGCGCACCTGTAATCCCAGCTCTTCCGAGGCTGTAAATAGGCAGATCACTACGAGTCCACTCTAGTAGTGAGACCCTAAACACCCTGTAGATCCTTCCATAAAATACAAAAATATAAAAAAGAAAAGGACTAATCTAAAAGTATATTCTCATTTTGTGTTTTGCTTTGCTTTGTTTTCTTAGAAGAGAAATAGCAGTTTATACTTTTCAGAAGAAATATGACCGGAAGCATTTGTTCATTCATCTACTATTTTAAACCTAGAAGCAGAGGTTGTTTAGTCATTTCTGTAAAGTACTAGAGCCTACACTGTTCATTTTATGTGTATCTGGTCTGCATTTAAGCTTCCATTATAGTTTTCTTTAATAAATTTGATATAAATCAATTGGTAATTCATTTTTCCATCTCGTGATTTTATTTCCTGGAGCATCTTTTTACAAAAAGACTAGAAAGAAAGAAATACATTGATTTAATATAAAAGCATATTCTAAATAACTATTTCAGGAATCAAGTTCAAAACTCTATGCACTTAAATAAAAATTGCTGTTCAGCAGAAAGAAGAAATCCGTAAAGAAGGTATGACCTCTATATACTTGGCTTCTGATTCTTACTGGAAGAGTTGTTTTAATTCTGAGCCATAAATGCCCCCTTCCCTGATAACCAGTGTCCTTTACTTGGTGTGCAGCTCCACGGGAAGATTCCTAAGCTGCTCTTCCCTCATCTGTATCCATGCAATCCCTTTTGTACCACGGTGAGTCCAACGTAGCATGTAAGAAAAGGTAGACAAAGTCATGTCCAGTTGTCCTGCCAACTGTCATGTCTAGTTGTAGACATAACTTGATTTTCAACAACAAAAATGGCTAACTACAAGCTAAATATTTTTAAATAATCCATTAATTAAACAAAAAGATGTGTATCTTGATATGAAATTATTATTTGGTCACCCAAGAAATGCTCCATATTTGAATTATTGAAACCCAAGGTCCATTCTTATCCTTCATTTTCTCCCTTTCATACCCATAGCTTGCAGCATAATCATCACTGAACTCTTCATTTTTTAGTATCTATTCCTCCACAACTTTCTAAATACAATGATCTAGATAGCCACAATTAATTAATTAAAATTGGCACCTGAGACAAAACCTATTTACCCATTTGCTAACCTGTAAGTTTTATTGATGAGAGCAACGAACTTAGTGATTATTTGAGGTTAATTTTAGTCTTGGAAGCTTTCCTGTTCAATTTTATACAAATGAAAATACTGTATGTCAACTTCTACTTTCTGTTTGAATTTCATTACATAAAACTGCAAATGCATTATTACTAGAAGTAAAATATCTTCATTTCCAGGGCAAATTGGAATTTGTTTTCAATTATGTGGGTGTAAAATCACATATCACTTATTCATAAAAAGAGCTTGGAAAACAGTTAAAATGATTTCAGGTGACGAAAATTTGGAGGTTGAATTTTTAACATTTGTTTAGTTCTTTGACTTCTGCGTGTGCCTTATCTTAATTTCTTTTCTATAGCCGTAGGCACCTTTGCGATACAGTTCAGAAAAGTAACTTGAAAAAAAAGAACATGTTAAAATGGCTTATCAGTCGAGAGGGGAAAAAATACACCCCAAACATATTCGGGAGTTAAAAATTAGGAGCTCTCTTTCCATCACGTGGGTATGCATAATAAGAGCGGAAAGCCCAGGGTAGCTCCAAGGTTACTCCAGGTTGCTTTGTAGGATTGCGTTCACGATGACCCAACGACTCTGGACAGACCTGACAGGTCTGCACTTGCCCGTCTCAAGGATGGCTGCAAAGTGAGCAGGGCGTCCGGGTGTGCTGCGGTCGTGCCCTCAGGCCCACCTCCTCTGGCTCTTCTCCGCGGCCAGCCGGAATGCGTCCTCTCTCCTTTAAATTGTGTGTGTCAGGTGTTTTCTTGCAGAAAAGGAAAAGCGGATGAGGACAAGCAGGAAGAAATGGCGTTGTTCTATGAACAGTGCCCCCTGGTCAAAGACACAGGATCTCTAAGGAGAGAGTGGAATTCCAAGGCTGTGCCTGTTCCTCCGCTCGCGCCTTCTCTAAGCCTGCTTTTCTCTGTCGCTGTCCCCTGCTTTTGCTTCCTTCAGTCCGTTTTGCTTGTGGAAGCCTAGAGAGCTTTCGCAGTGCAGGCAGCTCTTCTAGGTCATTTTCCCCTCTTTATACAAAGACCATTTTTCCCCCAACATGGAAGATTCTTTCTTCAGAGATACTGCTGAATTTCACAGGCAGAAGGTCACTTTGGTTAAGCAACTTCCGCAGAGTGATGGGAATCCACTGCTGTCTTCTCACTTTTTCTGTGAGACTCACACAGCCTCTGTGTCCCCGTCATAGGTGTGAGTCCTCTGTGCC
This sequence comes from Octodon degus, assembly GCF_000260255.1. Classification (NCBI taxonomy): domain Eukaryota; kingdom Metazoa; phylum Chordata; class Mammalia; order Rodentia; family Octodontidae; genus Octodon; species Octodon degus. The sequence continues at coordinate 8,948,598 of NW_004524579.1, read as the reverse complement.
TGGCCTTTCAGACCCAGCTGTGTGAGTACACAGGACCCTGTCTCTCCTAGCAGCGCTTCGTTTATTGTCTGACAATTCATACTTGGTATCATTTTTAAAAATCCTTTCTTCATACTGCACGTGCTTCATTGTGCTAGAAATATTGGAGACTTGGTCTCTTAAGACAATACAAATATATCTTATCATTCCATACACCAAAAATCAAAAATCTTTATCCAAGTACGAAGTTAAAGTATAGGCAGGACTGTTTCCTTTCACAGGCTCTGGAGGAAAATGATTCCCTCTCTTTTCAGCTTGCAGAAGCTGCCTGCACTGGTCGGCTTACGGCCCCTGCCTCACGGGGCCTCGGTTTACGGCCCCTGCCTCACGGGGCCTTGGTTTACGGCCCCTGCCTCACGGGGCATCAGCGTAAGGTATCGTATCTTCATGCACTTGTCACTGTGCTCATGCATCCATCTCTACTGTGTACTGTGCTGCCTCCCTCTTCTTAGGACTTTTGGGATTACATCAGATTCACCTGGATAATCCAAAATAATCTCCCCATTTCAATCACATCTGCAAAGTCCCTTTTACAGTATAAGGTGTTATGTTGGCAGGTTTGGGGGATTAGCCTTTTTCACTTGCCCTATCACAGTGTGCTTTCTCTTTTTCTCATAAAACAAACGGTGCCCAGTTTCTACTCTGGTGGTGAACAATAATACTATAGTCGGAAACAGAACAAACAGATCTTGAGCTCAGTATGCTCCGAATCTATTGTCAGAATGTGCATGCTAAAAAGATTTACAGTTGGGTGTGATTCATGCTTTATTAGAGATGACATTATCCCTCTCTAGCAGCATAGGAGAGGAGGCACTGTCTTCCTACCTTGGGCAGCGAGATGCCTCAGGAAAGACTTCTCGGTGGAGTGGTGATCAGTTGCAGTACAGGACGATGTTGTACTGAGTTAACCTACGGTGTTGGTTCAACAGGCATAATAGCTAATAAAATTTTACAATGTACAATTTGTTGTAATTGAAGTGAAAAGAACCCACCTTTATTGATGCTCATTAAAGCCCTTATATTTATTAATTAAGTCATTCAAATAATATTTATTGAGGACTTTCCCTGCACTTGGCCCTGAAGGAAGTTCAGGGAACATAGAGATGATGTTCTGTGGATGCTGCTTTAGGGACCTCAGCGTCTGGCCAGGCAGATCCCAGACCTGCCTTAGCGCACCTCAGAGGGACTCATCCTTGTGACATGAAAAAGAAACACTGCCTATGTTCCAAAGTCAGGCTCAATTTTTTTCTGCTTTATAGTTTTTGTAAGTGAAAGGAAATACTCTTTCGGTCTTTTTCACTTTTTACACATGTCTAATTTTTTCCTTGGAAGTCTTAATGTTTTTCACAATACTACGTACCTTTCTTTGCCTTTTCTCTCATCCTTTCCAATTCTCTCACTTATGACCTGGTGATTTTGTTTATTTGTTTGTTTGCCTGACTTTCATTCTTCTTTTGAAGACCCAGGACTGATCATTTAGGAATTGGCCATGAACAGTTTTCTGTGTCAGTTTCTTAGCTTAAAATTTAATCTTCTGATTTGGGGTTTGACTTTAAAGTTCTATTTAGAAAAATTCAGAGTTTATCCTGTTTTATAATGTATCTCAGAAACAGGCAAGTCTTATTGATTTGATAATCCCACATATCATGTAATGAGCAGAACAAGCTGTCAGCAGCACAAAGGGGTGACTAGGCCGCCGCAAAGCTCATTTACTGAAAGAGTGAGAAAAAAAGACAATTGTTTGATTTGACAAGTTGTTACAGTACTTATATTAACATGACAGAAAATATAATAAAATTCATTCAGCTATTACACTTTCATTTATTCCAAGGACTATGCCTAAATGTCTCCATGTTGAATTTACAGCATGTGTGCCACTTTTGAGGTATAATTTGAGAACTATAAATTCCCATTATTTCTATGTCATCTACAACTGCTACAATACAATATCTAGAATCCCTATCATTAGATTTACCTCTGTACATAAAGCAATTGTAGATGTCCTTTTTCAATGCCTAGAGAAATTAACAGAAATCTTTTCTGGAGCACAGATATATAAAATAGAAATTGGCTAACTAGACTACTTACAGGACTAGGGCTGGTCTGATAATGGAAACTCAATGGACAGAGTCAAACATGAAAGATGTTTTCTTGGGAATTGGGTTTGAGAGACCTCTATGTAGCCTTAGAGAGAAGCAGCAGGGGACAGCACAAGGCACAGTGTAATAGGAAACTTGGAAACAGAGATATTTAACTATGAAAGTAGAGTACCAATGTTAAAAAGTGTGTATTTACTGTTTTGAAACAAGACAGCTCTCTGAGGTACCTAAGGCTGACACTTCCATCCTTGATGCTATGACTAGTCTCTTTGTAAGTCTTTTGCATAAACCACGATTTGTACTTGGACCCTTACATGTCCGCTTATTGGTGAAGGCTCATTCCCCCTATAAATTGTAAACTCCAACAGGCACGGTAGTTCTTTTTTTGTTCTTATCACTGTATATGTGATATCATGTAAATTTATATTGTTTTATTTATCTTGCAGATATTTGCCAAGAGTAAGAGCTAAAAGCTTGGAAAAGTAGGTAGATGGGGGGAACTTCGGTCCAGGATTTACTATTACATGGCAAGTTATTTGTCCTTGACAAGTATCTTCTGTCTAGCCTATCTAGTAAGCAAAGTAGTGACAAGTTATACAGGAATAACTAAGATATTGTGTTTTGCAAAGTGTATGACATATCATAAATGCTCACAAAACAGTAATATTAAATACAATATAAAAATTCTCATTATTTAGAGAACATAGTTTTGCATAATCTAATCCAATATAAAGGGATATTTCAGTCGGGAGTGGTGGTACATGCTTGTAATTTTAACACTGGGGGAGGTTGCAATAGATGGATCATAAGTCCAAGCCAAGCATAGGCGACTTAGTGATTTGACAAGACCATCTCAGAAAATGGACATCTGGGTAAAAACCATAACAACTTGTATTGCCAATAACCTGCTTATGCACTGTAAACCTAGTTGTGGCTAGTGTAGATAACAAATATTTTCACTCAAATATAACTTAATTTATTTCATTTTCTATGATTATTTTTCTCTTTTCAATGCTGGAAATCAAAATTAGGACCTGTTGTGTACTAGAAAAGCTCTCTACTATTGAGCTATGTCTCTAGCCCTTTTATGTGCTGTTCATGAACAAAGCACCAATGAAATAGAATTTAAGTCACTCATGTGATGTTTATAAAATATTTTCTTTTGGGCTGGGGAGATAGCTCAGTGGAATAAGTGTTTACCTGGCAAACGCAAGGTCCTGAGTTCGATCCCTGGTACCACCAAAAAAAAAAAAAAAAATTATTTTCTTTTAATTTTAGTATCAGTTTTGAATTCTTATCTCATTAAATATCTTCTAAAAGTTTTCTTTACATATTCCATTCTACTTATAAAAGGTATTTGTTTCAAAACACCTTATGATATTTTGCTTTGGTAAATTTTTTGTAACTACAGTTTCTAATCATTTATTTCCACTGAATAAAATTCTATTTCATTTCTAAATAATGTTCTTACATGCTACCACTGAAAATGTTTATTTCTTAGAACATAAGGGTAAAATCCTTTGTATGATGTACGTGCATAGTCAGTGACAGTTTATTTCCTTTGTTAAATTTGCATTTCCCCCCTATATGTACTGTTTTTGCCTGACAACATTTAGCCCCCAATAAAATATTGTTTCTGAGAGTAGATAAACTACCACTACTTAGCTAAATCCAGTCTGCCACGTGCTTTGCTGCTACCCATGAGCTAAGAAAGATTTTTTATAGACTTAAATTAGAAGAAAACTAAGAGAAAAATATTTCTTGATATGTAAAAAACAATATGACATTAAAATTCTCTAAGTTTTACTCTATCACTACACACACTTGTTTACCTGTTTTCAATACTTGCTGTAAACTAAATCAATAGAATTGTGCTGTTTTCACAGATGGTTTGGTCCTCAATGATTAAATGTATATTGGTTAGCCCTTTACTGAAAAACGTTGCCTACCCATACATAGAAACAAGATTTTTTTGTTGTTGTTTTATGTTGTTGTTGTGGAAGTGTTACAAATAGGTCTTGAATTTTTTTTTTTTTTTTGAGTATGTTTTCTTTATCGAGGAAGATTACGCTATGGTAATTTTCTCCTTCTTCACTCAATGTGGCAGATAAATTTATGTTTTGATTTTGTAATAAGTTTTGCATCCTGAGGATACACACCAGTTGTGGTTTGTGTATATTGCAATATTTATTTTGCAAATATTTCCTAACGCTTTTTAAGAGAAGTTTCTAGCTAGAGCTGAATTTTACTTTTACTTTGCTTTATTACACACATGTAATATTAGTTTTCATCTTATGTTTGATGTAGAATTATGTGGTGGCTTTCCCTCTGCATTTTCTGGAAAAATTTCAAAAGATTAGAATAAACTATACCCTTAAAACTTGGACAAATAGCTCAGTGGACTAAAGCACCTGCTTACACAGGCACAGGGACCAGGGTTCGATCCACAGGATGCAGTGCCAGCCCTGCCTCAGGGGCGCGCTGAGCCAGCAATTGAGACTGGGAGTGGTGGCACGCGCCTGTAATCCCTGCACTTGGGAAGCTGAAAAGAGGATTACTACGAGTCCAATCTATATAGTGAGAACCTGTAGACCCTGTAACCCTGTCCTAAATTCTTCTTTTTTTTTTTTTTTTTTTCTCCTCGAATGCCTTCAGGGCACTTTTGGCTGGCTGGAGTGTTGTGGGGATCGGATTACAGCAACCTGAGGCTGACAGCTTTGTGGAAGCAGCCACTTAAAGGACTGAGCTAGGGCCAGGCCCCCCATATCCTAAATTCTTTAATAAAAAAAAATCTTGGAAACCTCTCCTGTAAAGCCTTCAGAATTGAGTATTTTCTGCCTGGAGATAATACGTCACTATTAAAATAATTTCTTTAATAATTATAAGATGATGTGATTTTCATTTCATTTGCAATTTATTGCATAATATTCCCCCATAGTATTATTTCGCAGTCCTGCTCTATTGTGCCTATGACTGTGGTTTCTCTTTCCTTTACAGACATCGTTCTGGCTCCTTTCTACTTGAGAATCGTAGTAGACGTTCAGTTTATTGATCTTGCCA
>NW_004524579.1:8942643-8943151 GCF_000260255.1 Octodon degus | reverse complement strand
ACTTCTAATTTAATTGTTTTATTGTCAATAATGTAGCATATAGTTCATTAGTCCTTTCATATGCCATATTTCACTGGATATGATGGTTCACATCTATAGTTTTAGCACTCAGGAGACTGAGGAGACGCTTTTTAAGAGAAGTTTCTAGCTAGAGCTGAATTTTAGGAGGATCTCTGGGTGTTTGAGGCCAGCCTGTGCTATAAAGTGAGTTCAAGGCAGTCTAAACCCTATAGTGAAAAAAGTAACAGAAAAACCAATCAAGGACTAGCCAAATATCTCAGCAGATTAAACCTACAAGCAGGCACAGGGGCTGGGGGTTTGAGCCCTGGGCCTGCCATGCAGGCCTTGCCCTCGGGGCACGCTGAAATAGCAATTGAGACTAGGCTTGGTGGTGTGCGCCTGTAATCTCAGCTCTTGGGGAAGCTGTGAACAGGTGGATCACTATGAGTCCAATCTAGTTGTGAGACCCTGAATACCCTGGAGACCTTTCCCTAAAAATACAAAAAAA
>NW_004524579.1:8916817-8941353 GCF_000260255.1 Octodon degus | reverse complement strand
ACTGCCATCTTATAAAAGGGAACGCCTTCTTTCACTTCCTTACACTTCCTGTGCATATTATTTTACTTTCTCTTTGGGTTGCTGAGGTCCTCCATGGTACTGTGTGGTAGTTTTGGCTTGTTCCTCTACATCTCATTGTTTCTACTGTGTGTGTTTAGTGATTTTCAAGCAGTGTTTATAGATCTCTCCTATCTCCAGATTTCTTTCAGGAAGAATTGTCATCTTTTTCTCCTGGAAGCCAACACCCTAAAGCTTAGGGCTCCTGAGCTGCCCTCTGGGTGAGTCAGAGTCCAAGCACCAGTGGTCCTGTAGCTTTGGTGACCACCTTCTGCCAGGCTTCATGCTTCGTTCCTGGCCTGGCCCTCACAAATGCCCTTCATGGGCTTTGAACCCATCGGTGTAACAGAAATATTTATGTGAGGGCTGGCTGGCCAAATAGTTCAGCAGATTAAAGTGCCTGCCTATGCAAACACAAGGGCCATTGTTCCCCCGGGGCACAATGAGATGACTGGGTGTGGTAGTACTCCCCTGTAATCCCAGCTGTAAACAGTTGGGAGGCTGTAAACAGAATTACTAGGTGAGTCCGAACTTTTAGTGAGGCCCTGTAGACCCTGTACTAAATACATTAAAAAAAAGAAAAGAAATATTTGTGTGAAAACTTAAGTCACCAAAAGAATGAAGTTCTAGAATGTCTAGCAAACTCATCTCAGGTATATTTTACCTATGTTCATGGAATAAAAAAATATGGAATGAATTACGTAGGAAATTAACCCCTACCAAAATTAAAGCCCTGTCTTAATGCTGTGTTTACAAATGTAGGAAAGAGTGCTAAAATGGAAAATGAATTCCAATGTTAAGACAGTGTCTTATGTTGCATAAAAATTGCTGGTGTGTTGTTTTCCAGATTTAGTCATGCAGGATGTTTAAATTCTACCCATTAAACCAAAAGGCATTCACAACAGTGTGTGAACTTTAGGAGTAATTTCCATTTTGAATTTGAATGTTCATATAAAAGGTGGTGAATTCTTTTTAACTCCTGTTTTTATGGCCCCAAAATCTATACTTAATGGGTTAAGTAATTATCTGCACATGATAATGAAACTGAGAGGAAAAAATAAAGTGGATTTTTTTTCAGAGTCATGATCTCGATTTGATATATGATTTGTTGCACTTAAGAAATAGTGAAAGAATTGAACTCATGGAAACTGAAATTAGAATCTATTTGGGGAATATAATTTGTGAAGCTCATTTCTATAAGCAGAGCTACTATTCCTAAAAATAGACAAAATTAATTTTTAATATTATTCTTATATTGATTTCTTAGACAACAAATTTGCACAGCCACATGACGTACCCTTTTGTTCTATTATCAATAAATAAGAGGAGATTTAGTTGATCTACATTATCACCATTTACTAGGATATTCATCCCTCAGGCAGAAAATAGGGCTTGATATTTAGATGGTATTCCTGAGTTATGTATAGTACTGGTGTTATACAGACACTAGGTTGAATATAAATTAACAACAGGGCAGAGATTTCAGGACAAGACAGGGTCAAAGACCTTAACCATATGCACATATTCACAACTTTCTTTGTTTTGGAAAATTATTGCTTTCCTTGGCTGTCCATGACCATGTGCAACTTCTTGCCATTTGGGTCATATTTTAGGAGGTCTCCAATTCTGCATCCACCTATTTTGAATTTGTGCTTTGGTCTGTTCTTCTTCGGTGCTTTCTAAACTGTCCCAGTTTCCTTAGCACACCGTTTTTCTTGAGAATGCCCTGGTCTCTATGAAGATTCTCTACCCAGGTGTAGACGCAGTGTTAGTTCAGTTTAGCATCTTAGTACTAATAACTCAAGTTAGCTTTCTGCCTCAGCTGTTAACTTTCTGGTTGAAAGTGTTTCACCTCCAATGTTATAAAATACATATTGTACAACATGGTGTTTTATTATACATACATTCAGGGAAATGATTTCCTGAATCAAGAAAATTAGAATAGCCATCCTCTTACATAATTACTGTGTCTCTCTGTGTGTTAGATAAGTACCTAAAATCTACACAAGAAGAAAAGAAAACTGTTGCACTAATGCTTTAAAAAGGACAATAGGAGGAAAGATTTTAATATTTTCCCATTTATTTATTATTTATTATTTTTCCATTTATTTGTTTTATCCCATTTATTTTTATTTTTATTTTTTATTCATTTTAATAAGAAAATAAAATAGCAATGAAACAGTTTTAAAACAACTTAGTAGGACAGTCACAATAATTAATACATTGTGTATTGTTGTCTTCATAGTGGTTATTCAGAGGGTAGAATTCTCACCCTAACGCTATATGCAAAGCAACTACACTGAAGATAGCAATGTGTAATACTAAAACCATGCTTGGAATACCTATCATTCTGGTCTTCTAAATGTGTGCTGCTTCTAATGTCATATCAATTATTTGTTTATTTTTTAAAAAGAGTACACAACAATATTAAAACAGAATAAATTACGAATGATAGGGTTTCACTAAACAAAATAATATGAATTTGACAGTATTTGTTGCATTGTACAGTGTTCTTGTCGAATTAGTTGTTCAGATTATCTGCTATATGCATGCAAAATTGGAAGAAGGAAAAAAAGACAAAAAATATTTAAGAAATGGACAAGAGAATAATGAAAAAATTTGAAAATAGAAGACAAAATTTAAGCATTAACATTAAACATTAAGTGGGGGAGAGATGTATCTATGTATGTAAGCAGATGGTTTGGATAATTATACTGCGGACTTCTGCTGGTTTGTGGAAAGATTCCATTTTAAAAGAAAAGTTTCATTAATGATTGAAAAAAAAAACAGAAACAAACAAACAAACAAAAAAAAAACCCTGCTCAGGATAGCTACCCTTCAGTCACCAGATTAATTTCATTTTTTTTAACTTTTATTTTTCAAGTAAATGTAGTCTATGTTTCATTTATTCTACTTGGCATAAGTGAGAATTATGTCTTTGCTAGTAAGTATTATTCTAGGAGTTTCTCAAAAATTGGATTTGAAAACCCCTTAGTTGTGCTACAGAATGTAACAAAGTCTACATAGAGCGATTTTTCAGCCATGCACATAAAATTCAGTGAGTGAGAGGAGCGCAGCAAGAGAGTCTAGGATTGGAGCTCGCATCTTCCTTAACCTGTCTGGGGAGGCTTGGTCAACTGTTGCCTGAACCTCCACTGGCTAATTCCATACAGTCTGGGCTCTCATCTTAGCCCACTGCAGATCCGCGCCCAGGTATTCAGCAATCACTGGCGATGGCTCTATTTTACATTCTGTCTGTCCTTTTCCGGCCCTTCATTTCCTATACCTACAAACCAGTTTCTTTCCTCACTTAGATGGTGCCACATGACATAATTGTCTCTTATCTTTTCATATTGCAGTTTATGTCTTCAAATAGTTTAAAACAAATTATTTCATAAACATTGTTTTCTCATTTTTAAAGTAAACAAACATTCTAGGGTTTTTCTAGTGAGAGTGGATGCCCTTACAAATGTAACTATAGTATATTTCTTGTTAAAAATTCAAATTAAGCCAGTCTCCATCAAAATTATTATTATTTACTTATTGTGTGTATTTGGTACAGGGTCTCACTATGCAGCTTGGACTTACAGTGATCCTACTGTTTTCAGCCTCCCCCACACTGGGATTACAGGACTGTGTCACCACTCCCAGTCTCGGTGGCCGGCTCAGCAGGGCCGGGGATGAGCCAGTGCACATGTTAAAATTATTTTTAATGTAACATTTTTTGTGTATTAATTTGAGCTAAATGTAAGTGTTGAAGTATTTCAGTCAGTTGGATTGAAAACAAATGAGTCCCAGAAGATTATAGAAATACACTATAGATAAATTGTCAAAGAAAACTGTTCACATGCACCTCAAAAATGAACATCAAATGAGCCAACTAAGAACATGTGTTTGGCCATATTTTAAGTAAATGGATTTGAGTCTAAGTTCAATCTTCTGAATGTAGACAGCCAGTTTTCTCAACACCATTTATTAAAGAATATGCAATCTTAGCCTCCAGTGTATAATTTTAGTCCCTTTATCAAAATCAAATAGTCAAGTATGTTCAGGTTGTTTCTGCATCCTCTATTCTGTCCATCGATCTTCATGTTCGTTTTTGTGTTGGTATCATGCTGTTTTTATCGCTGCAGCTTTGTAAAATAAAGTTTAGAGCTGAGATGCCACCTGCTGTGCTCTTGCTGTCCATGTTGGGTTTTGCTATTTTGGGTCTCCTCTGGATCCGTATGAATTTTTGGCTTGTTTCTCGAGGTCTGTGTAGAATGAGGTTGGTATTTTGGTTGGGATTGTAGTAAATCTGTATGAGTGCTTCCCAGTACCTTTGTACCACTAGAGCTCCAGGACTGCAATAAATATGAATAGAACAAGGACTCAACTTACAAATACTTGAGTTGTGAACTTTCACAGATAGAAACGGACTTCACATTACGAATATTTATGGATGAGAGCAAGTCGCAGGTGCAACTCATGTGCCTGCTGACCACGTCACAGCAGGGCTGCAACTCCACAGCATAGCTGTGCCTGCTGCACAGGGTGATAGCATGCAGTAAGTGGGACAGTGCCTAGTCAGAGCCCAGAGTGTCCCGAAGCCAGAGGAAAGGCAGTGGTGATGGGTGGTGTGGCAGGAATGGCTAGGAAGTGGAAAGCCATATACATTTTATATTTGTGTCAAACATGTATAAGATTCACTTTTTCAGATTTGTGAATGAATTTTATTTATGAACCTTCTACTAATACATAACTTGTTTGTAATTCCAGGACTTACTATATCAAATTTTTAGGTATGGTCATTTTGACTACACTGGTTCTGTCCATATGGTTCACTATGTAATAAATTAAAATCTAAGGGAACCAAAGAACTCATAAATGTTAAACCAGAAGCACAATGTCTTGAAAACAAATAGGTAAAACCCTTGAAGTCATAGAAGGGCAAGAACTTCCAAAACAGAACCCTCAATGTGTAGGACATAGGACTGAGGGTCAATGACTAAGATTATATTCACTCTGTCTGAACAGCAAACAATCAACAGAGCAAAAAGAAAACTTACAAACTGGGGAAAAATAGTTTTCCAACTATTCTTCAAACAGAAGAATAAAATGGAAAGCAAGAACTTAAGGATTAAACAATGAAGAGAGGGCAAGGAGAATAGTTAGGCAACATGGCTGGGGCAAAACCATGCATCTACATACACAAGATGGTTAAGGCAATGATCCTGAGAATCTCCATCAGGTTTTTGAAACTAGCAGTTAATTGGTAGGATTCTCACCCTGACTGACTATGTATGCTGATACTTGTGAACTAAGCAACTGCACAGAGGATAGTAAAGTGCAACACTAGGGTCATGCTTGGAATGCCTGTCACTCTGGTCCTCTAAATGAGTACTGCTTCTAATGCCATATCAATTACTACTATACTCTCTCTCAAGTAAGTATTTGTTTAAAAGAAAAGGTAATAAAAGAAAACAAGAGTCATGAAAAAGTCATAGGACTGTCTTGCTACAATGTTGTATGTGCTTAGATTTCTAAATTTCTGCGTAAAAATGTGTAATTGTTTGTTTATTTATTTACTTTAATTTTCTGCTTTTTTCACATTCGATAGGGATTTAAAGTTTAGAATGTCAATGATTATTGGAAAATATCTGTTCCATGTTATGCCTAAGGCGTTTGATATTAGGACAGATAGTGATGTTAAGCTCAACTGTCTATGTTGTAGGGTAGTAATATCATTAAGATTCTCTTCTTGAGAGTTAAAAAATTAAGTTTTCAGACCAAAAATTAGAGAAAAAGAATGTCTACAAGGAGAGCCAACATTTTGGCCCTATCGCTTCAAGATCAGTGAGGACTCAGGACATAAGAGAACCTATACTGTAACATCCTGTAACTCAGTGGTGTCCCAAATTTTCTGTTCCAGGAGATTATGGGGCCACACAGGAAAGTGGTTGATGATGTAGAGTGTGCCTAAGGAGAGTCACATGGAGAGAAAACTTTCTCTCAGGCTTTCCAGAGAGCAAATTGGTCAAGCAATGGCTTTGACTCATCCACATGACTGTCACTGACAAAAGATCTACAAAATGCTGTACATGGTCTCAGGATAAATCCTGAATGGATTTGACTGACCTTGTCAGATACAAAAGTTACATTTTGTTATATAGGTCTTGCTTTATCTTGGTCTCAACCATCCAACAAAAAAGTATAAACACAAGGTATAAAATGTAAAGCCATATTCATATGCTGAGCTGTAAAAGGCCCAAGTCAACAACTTCTAACATTACCAGTCCTGCGGATAATCCACTACTATTATGGTCTACTAGATTATATTGGATTACTTTGCTGAATTCATGCACCTACAATATTTGAATGGTAATGAAATACCCACCTCTGACAGAACTAAACCAATAAGGAGGATATACAGCTACTTTCTCTTAGTTCAATGAGAAGAAAGATTTGTATTAATAGTGTTTAGACAAGATATCATATCTGTATCTTGTGCTATGAATAACTACTCTGAAGACAATATACAATGTATTAATTTTTGTAACTGTCCTAACCTGTTTTGAAACTGTCTCATTGTTGTTTCTTTCTCAATAAAATTAATTAAAGAAGCAAACAGAAGACTAATGTCTAGAATATATAGAATTCAAAAAAATACTCAGTAAAAAAGGGCAAGTGAAGTGAATAGACACTTTACAGAGCTAAAAATGACAAATAAATACATGAGAAAATTTTCAACACTGCTGGCCATTAGAAAAAAGCAAATGAAAACATGGAGACTCCCTCTTATCTCAAAAGGAAGATTCCATCTTACCTCCCTCATCAAAAAATGTAATGGTTGGGGCCAGGGAGATAGCTCAGTAGAATAAGTGCTTGCCTGACAAGCACAGGGTCCCGAGTTCAATCCCTGGTACAGAAAAACAAAAAAATTAATGGCATATGCTAGGGTTGGGGGAGAAACCTTGCTACACTGTTGGTGAGAATGCAAAACCATACAACCACTATGGAAATCAGAATGGAAATCTCTCAGAAATATAAACCTAGAAATTCCACTTGGCCTGGCTCATCCCCTTCTAGATATCTTCCTAAAAAAGTTAAAGACATCATGTAGCAGTGAGGCATCCATACCCATGTTTATAAGGGCATCACCCATAGTGGCTTAATGTTAGAAGCCACCTATAGGTCCATGGCCAGAAGAATGGACAAAGAACACATGCTACTTCCACATAGTAGATTTTTACTCTACCATCACAAGATAAACCTGAGTTATTTCTAGGAAAATGGATGCACCTGGAGACCATAATATTAAGTGAAACAAATCAGAGACACACAAGCTTAAACATGACAGGGTTTCTCTTATGTTAGAAACCCAGAGTAAAAATGAAGAAGAAATTAAAAGATTCATATTAGGAGTCGGGAGAGATCTTTCTCAAAGGGGAAGGAGGTAGAGAGATGGAGGTAGAAGAGTGGGGCAGGGATAGGGGATGAGAAAACATTGAGATGTGCTAAGCACATGTTCCAACTCCATAGAAGGAGCCAGCCAAATAGCTCAGTGGATTAAAACGCCTGCAAGCAGGCTGAGGGGCCGGAGGTTTGACCCCCAGGCCTGCCGTGCAGGCCCCACTGGCAATTGAGACTGGGCGTGGTGGCTTGTGCCTATAATCCCAGCTCTTGGGAGGCTGTAAACAGGTGGATCACTATTAATCTGATCTAGTAGTGAGACCCTGAACACCCTGTAGACTTTTCCCTAAAATACAGAAAAAAAGAGAGAAAAAAAAGAAAAGAAAAGAAAAGAAAAGAAAAGAAAAGAAAAGAAAAGAAAAAAAGAAAAGAAAAGAAAAGACAAAACTCCATAGAAGGAATGTGAACACTAGATACGGCCAACATGTACAAAAGAAAGGAAGGGATAGAGAGATGGGCAGGTGAGGGAGGGGGATAGGGAAGGTGATGTAAAAGTGAAACAGCATGTGCTAGGTACGTGTACAAGCTCCCCACAAAGAACGTAAAATTATGCACCACACACACATCTAACAAAATAAAATTGGAGAAAAATAACCTGGAGTATTCGTAGGAACACGGATGCACCTTGAGAGCAGTGTTAAGTGAAATGAATCCGACACACGAGTTTAGATATTGCACAGTTTCATTTACATCAGAAACCCAAATCATAAGTAAAAAGACAAATAAAAGACAGATATTAGGAAGCAGAGAGTTGGATTCGTTCAATGGGAAGGGGATTAAGAGGTAGAAAGAGGGTAGGAGGGAGAAGAGAGAAAGGGAGTAGAAAAAGAAATTGAAGCATGTTAACTGCAGACAAGGAAGGTAAACATCATGTATTGCAAACATGTACCGATAAAAAGATTGTCACTAGTAAAAATAAATAAATAAACAGCTGTCAAATTCTGAACAACAAAATGAAATCAAAGGGCTTAATTACTGTCTGACAAGTGCCTAACAAGCAAGCAAGGGCGCAGGTATCTTTAGAACATGCTCATCTCTGAAGCGTGATGCCTGTGTAGCTTTCCAAACTGTGCCTTCACGGAATTCTATTTTCAACTTTTGAAAAAACAATTATTCCTTTGAATAATCTTTGTTTTATTTTACTATAAGGATAATTTGTACTGATGGTTGGGGCTGGGGAGATAGTGCTCTAAGCTAAGCATCCACCTGCAGGCAGAAGGCCCAGGTCAGTCCCTGACATGGCATGGGCAGGCCAGCCTCGGAACCCCAGCACACCATGCTGGCTGGGCCACCACAACTGGATGTGGTGGTGCACACCTGTAATGTCAGTGTTGGGGAGGCTGGGACAGGAGGATCACTATGAGTCTGAGCTGCATAACGAGACTGCAATTAAATAAATTAAATTCTTTTTAAAAATTAATTTAAAAAATACATATCTAAATTGTTCTATTTTTGACCTAGCTTCTATTTTAAAACCATAGATAATAAGTAACAATTAAGTGCACTGATCTATTTCATTTTGAACTCTTCATGGGATTTGAGGTGAAATTTAGTAATAAATGTAACAAAATATCTAAATTACTATCTTCACCATTTTAAAATCAATTGTTCATCAAAATGTACTAATCATATTTGGAAATCAAATGTGTATGAAAAAAAGAAGGCTCTGAGTGTTGCAGCTTTTTACTACTCTTAAAAATGTAAAATATATTAGGTTAGGTATGTGTTATATATCATAGCTTGCATTAATTATGCATTATTCATAACATGTACATTTGTTTATTTGGATAAAGGGATAGACTTGTTAGCTATTCAATACAAGAGTCAATAACATCTGTTATGGATCAGTGTTCTTTCTGTCATACCATCAGAGTTTTTATATATTAGCATAGGTACACATATTGAATTATGAAATGTGTTATTCTATATAGTCTAAATAGTAGAAGTTTTCTTATTAATTTTATTCAAAACCAGCTGCAGCTTTGGGGATGCATATGAGTTCTATTTTCATTAAATATACCTAAGCAGTTGACAAAGGAGATTTCCAGAATGAGTTACATGATGTCTAACACCAATGTGTGGAGCAAATTTTATCATAAAGATGTATTTCATTATGTCTGAGATTTGTATGTTGTACATACATAGCTTGGAAACTGAATACTATAAAAAACATCAGGATTAACTGAATTTTGTATATATGTCATTTTTCCCTTGGCAAAAATCTGTAGAGTAGTTTGCAATTGCCATTGTTTGGGGTATTACAAAACAAAACATAAAAAGAACTGATAAGGTTTATGCAATTTGCCTTGTGAACTGCCCCTCACATCGCTCTGTTGATTAAAATTGCATGCACACATCTTTGCTTATCAGTTTTATCTATCAGAGTTTGAAAAGGCACTACGCTTTCAGTGTGCAAAATCTTACAAGCAGGATGAAATTATAGCCATTATTTTAATATTGTAGTGCAAGTGAATGAATATGTATTTCTATTATCTACCTATCTGAAATATATTCTCATGGGAAAATGTTGGCTTTTATCCCAAATGGCCTTTATCATATTTTGTCAAAGTTTTAAATATTATTTTAATAGGATTAATCAAGGTACAAATGTAAATCTGCAAGATTAGTGTGTGGATTCTTCCCTCCTCTGTCAAATGCATACAGTTCTTAGAGCTGCTTCTGCAGTTGCAATATTTGCTTGACTGTGTTTGTAGATGGGAAATACGAGTGGATTGTCTGAAATAATTTAATTTTCTCTGAAAGTAAATATTTCTCCTTATATTTATACTCTTAGACTATAGATTTCTTAGCCCCAGATCCCAAAGCTCTTCCATACTCCTCGTAGATGAAATTTCAAACTTGTGGCTAGGTGGTCCACAAACACATGCATCCTTCAGAAATTCTGCAATCTCTACACATTGTCATTTGTCAACACTCACCTACTATCCTTCATATTCTCAGCACAGTAGGAGTTGACTTTTCTTCTGTACATTTTTTGAGGACAGTTTTTAGGTTCACAGAAAAATTAAGAGGAAAGTATAGAAATTTCCCCTGGCGCACACAAGTAGCTCTTTCTTGGTGCACATTCTGTGGATTTGAACAAATGTCTAATGCATTCATAGCCATCCGCATAGTAACATGCAGATACTGTCAGCACCCTAAAACTGTACAGCGCTCCCCTGTTTCATACTGGAAAGTGATTTTGACTGTTAGCTTAGAATCTGGAATTGTTCCACACCTTACATGTACTCACTACATCTTTTATTAATGAAGGTTGTTTATTGCAGCGATTATGTTGACTTACTGTTTCAGTTTTTTAGTTAATGGATTCTTTGTGTTTGCAGAAATATTGCATGTTTGTTTTGACTGCCATCTAGGTTTTATAAACATATTTTTCATCCATAAAAATATAAATATGGTATCATTGGAAACCTGTCTCACACAGCCTAGTCTTGAGCAGTTGTACGCTTTCATTGGTCCAGTGATGGACAAATCATTTTTCACCGACGGAGAACCTTGAGTGTTGGCCCTGTCAGTTATTATGAACTTGGCATTGTAAGGGTCTTCTGTTTCTCATTATTGACTGGTCTTTGTTTTCTGGCAAAACAATTTATAGTTCATTTTCAGAGAACTATACATATGGTATTGTATTTTAATTTAAAAGACTGTTGTTATGTCTGATTCTTATAAGCAGAAATTCATTATAAGGACACTTCTCATTTCCTTGAAATGCTTCCTTCCTTTTTTTTCCAGGGTTCTTAAATTGCAAAAGCCAGCTAAATTATGTGCTTTGGGGAGTTAATTTTTGGTACCATATGTCCCTAAAAATGATTTAATTTTATCGAAAACATGTTTGTGATGACATTTATGTTCTGTAATGTGCAAAGATGATTTAAGAAATTTTTTAAGGAAAAAACACAGTGGTCTCTTATTTTTGCAACACAATAATGGTGTATTATAAACTTAAAAATTTTCCATTTATTCAGATTAACAACTTTCCAAATTGACCACTATGATTGTTTTTTGAAAGTAACAAAGTCAGATTCTCTTGACAAGATGTTACATGTGTTAATATTCAATTTCATGTGAAATAAGTTACAAAGTTACCTCCATAAGACGGTATTAATTGTGTGAGTAGGGTGACAAGAAATGCCAAAAATTCTACACAATGTGTGAGGTTGCTTAAAACAGCAAATCCTTTCTTAGGCATGTAAACTCACTCAACATTTTGATATTTCTTTTATTGGTGGTAAGATCCTATTTGGAGAATACATAAGCAAAACTTTGATGTACACAAAGTCGTGTTTGCATGGTATCCGATGCTCAAGTATGCAAGATACTCATTCAAAAATTAGATTATATGGGGCCAGGGAGACAGCTCGATGGTCTAAGTGCCTGTCTGGCAAGCTCAAGGACCAGGGTTTGATCCCTGGTACTGCATGTCATGCTGGCCCTGGAGCCTCAGAAGCACCGTTCTGGCCACCAAAACTGTTCGTGGTGGCGCACACCTTTAGTCTCAACACTGGAAAGGCTGAGATAGAAGGATCACTATGAGTTTGAGCTACAGGGTGCAGCAAGACCCTGTACCAAATAAATAAATTAATTAATTAATTAATTAATTAAAAACTTACATTATGTAATTAGATAGTGCATTACTCTTAAAGTAAATAACAAGCCAAAAAACATGGTAAATGCCTCTGTGCAAAATATTAGATTAACTAAGGTTCTAATTTTTTACTAAAGTAAATTTAAAAATTCAGTGGTATAAGGTACATTTAAGTTATAAGTGTGTAAATAAATGTGTCAGTAATTTCTTGTACTTCTATCAGGTTGGTAAATTTGGACATTTGCTTTATATACTTGAATTAGGAGAGGTATGTTCCGTGTTATGTTATCTTTCTAAGAACTAATTACTAGCCTTTCTACTGTGTTTCTTCCTTCATTTTCATATTAATACCATTTTAAAGAGCAATCAAATTAAAATATGTATTCTATTTCATTTTGTTCTCTATACTTGTTACCTATACATAATGACATCTTTTGTATTTTGAATGTTAGAGCTTGGGGAAAAACATACTACAGTATTTTTTTATTCGCATGATAGACAATTAGATTGTTTGCAAATTTTCATTATTGAAAGCAATGTTAGAAGTCAACATTATTCTAAGTTTTGTTGTGTATGTATTGTGGTGATTTTTCCAGAGAAGTTCCTCTCAAACTCAGCACCTCTCAGAATCACCTAAAGACCTTGCTAAGCAAGACTTTCTGAGGCTCAGAGTTTCTGTTGTAGTTGGCGGAATGGCTATCTCTAACAGCATCCAAGGTGGCACTGGTCCCGATAATTGGGGATACAAAGTGGAAGAATCTCATGTGGAACAGCAGCTTCCATTGTAATAACTGAATCAAAAGGGCAACACATTTTCAACTCCAATACAAAATGGTAAATTGCACGGTAGTAGCCAGATGCAGTGTCGTACAACCCTAAGAACAGCACCGTGGAAGCTGAGGGTAGATCACCATGAGTTTGGGGTCGGCCTGAACTCCACAGTGAGACTTACTCTTAAAAAGCTAAAAACCGGGTCGGGCGAGATAGCTCAGTGGACTAAGCACCTGCTTAGGCAATAGCAGGGTCTGGGGTTGAATCCCGGGCACCACTTGCTGTGACGGTCCCGCCCCCAAGCTGAGCCGTGACCGAGTCCAGGCATGGTGACACACTCCCGTAATCCTGGCACTGGGGAGGCTGAAAATATGAGTCCAAGCTGCGTAGTGAGACTCTGTAACAACCAAATGCATTAAAAAATTTTGAAATAAATAAAAAACTGAATTTAAAAATAGCAAATTGTTCTTCAACTCTTTCTGTCATACTATACCCCAATTTAAATAACATAAGAGAGTTCGATTTTCACTTACAAAAAAAAAAGAAAAAAGAGAGTTCGATTTCTTCTGTATCTTTACCAATATTTATAGTCAGCACCTTTTTAAAAATGTTTATCCACCTGATGAGTATGACGTGTATTTATTTGTACTTCCTATCGAAGTTGAAAATCTTTTCAAGTATTTCAAGCTATTTATAAAAAAAGTAGCTTTCTTTTTGGTAAGTGACTTATTCATTTCATTTTCCCAATTTTCTGGTGGATTATTTTTATTCCTCCTATTGATTTGTAGGGTCTCTTTATATATTAAAGAAATTAATCATTGTCACCATTAAGTTTTTTTGTTTGTTTGTTTTATTTTACAGAACCAGGGATTGAACTCAGGCCCTTTTGCTTGCCAGGGAAGTGCTTATTCCACTGAGCCCTCTCCCCAGCCCAGCATTAAGTATTTTTATAATCTATCTAAGCTTGTGGCTTGCTTTTATTTTTAAATTGCACAATTTTAAATGTTTTGTGAGATTAATTTTGTCACTTTTTCATTAGAAATACTACGTTTCTTTGCTTAAAAATCATTTTCTCAAAAGTCATATTATATCATATTTTCTTTGAAAAATTTTAAAGATTAACTTCACTCATGTTTATCTCTGTTGCTTTTATTTTGGCATATACTGTGAGCTAAGGATCTAATTTTATATTTTCTTGCATCCAGATAATCTGTCATATTTCACATTTCTGGATCTTACAGACATGTACCTAGTACCACAGCTCTGTCATGACCAAAAGCTCTGTTTTCTATTCTAATGCTGAATTATTCTGAGTTCCCATAGCTTCTAGGTGTCTTATATTCATGTTAAATTCTCAAGCTTATTCTCCCTTTTCATATCTTTCTTCTAAGCTATGCTTAGCCCTTTTGCCCTCGGAACTGTAGATCAACTTCGATGAAACTTAATGAGAGGATAGACTACACTGTGGAAACCCAGCATGTGCTTGGGTTTCTCATATGGAAACATACGACACCTCTCCACTTATTCAGACTTTCTGTACTTCCAAATAGTTCTGTAGCTTTTCCTATAAATTCCTGCATACCTTAAAATCTATTTGTTTATTCATTTTTATTTGTGGTTAAGAATAACATTTTGGGGGCTAGGGAGATGGATCAGTAGAATAAGTGCTTCCCTGGCAAACACAAGAGCCTGAGTTCAATCCCCAATTCCACAAAAAAAGAAAAAAAATAGAATAACATTTTTCCCATTACAGGTAAAAATTGGTTATATTAATGCTGATCTTATAAGCAGAAATGTTCATATACTCTCATTATTCCTAATTGTTGGGTTTATAGATCCTCTTGAATTTATATATACATATTTAGAATTTAATATATGTATATATTTAATACATTAATATATTTACTATATTTGTATTTTATTTTATATTTAATATATGTTAATATATTGATGTATTTATAATATAACATATTTACATATTAATATATTTAATGTCTATTAAAGTCTAAAAGAAAATTTTAAAGAAATTCTTTTATATATTTTTAAGAATATATTATATATATATATATAAAATATATTATATATATACTCTTTTCTACTTTTTTTGGCCAGGATATGCACTAAAACTCTGAATTTCTGAATAGAGGCATTGATTCCTTACCTTTGCTTTATTTTCTAGATATTAACAAGAATATTTCTGAAATTTTTCCATTTTATAAAATCTTTGTTGAACATCTTTATATTTACACTGTTTATCTAGTTAAATCTCAACTCAATTTTACAAGGAGGTTTAAGAAATATTTATTAAGTGATCACTATCAATAGACATCTTGCAGTTGAGATTTTATAGTAACTATTTTTCTACAGTAGTTTCTGTCATGGCTTACTATTAAATCAACCATCCTTTCCAGCATCTTGAATATTTTACTTTATATTATATATCATTTTTATTACTTGTTTTGGATAGGTGAACATGTATGTGTATGTGTAACTTTTACTGAATTTTGGTTCTCATAATAGACTTGAGATTTGTCCCCCAAAAACCCAGTTTTGAAGGCATTATTCTAAGTTGATTCTTAAAGAACTTTTCTACTTAGGTGACTTCAGCTAATACTGACATATGGGCTAATTTAAGATCTTTTAAGCTACCTCAAGCTATTGAATAAAAATGATCTTACTGCATTTATCTGGTTCTCCTCATTTAAGTTGTGTATTTAAAAAAAAAAATCACCATTCTGTTTGCTTTTTAAATGTGCCAAATCTCTCTCTCTCTCTCTCTCTCTCTCTCTCTCTCTCTCTCTCCCCTGTAGCTTGCACTTGCCACTTATTCTGCTGAGCTATCTCTCTGGCCTCTCCCACTTGTAAAAAAAAATCCATTTTTTTCCTTTAAAAAAAAAATCCTTTAGAACTGATATGCTGTGCTGAGGCTATAGCTCAGCAGCACAGGTGCCTGCCTGGAAAGCACAAGGTCCTGAGCTTGAACCCTGGGCCAAAAAAAAAAAGAAAAAGAAAAAGAAAAAGAAAAAAAGAAACAAAGAAAGAAAAACTGATTTGCCTTTGGTTGTATTTGTGACTGTTGTATTACTTTATTATTATCTGCTTTGCACAGATGGGTTTCGTGGGCATGTTCCTAGTGTCCTAGTACCTCAAAGGGAAATAGAGTTTTGTAAGAGTTATGTTCAAATAAGAATAACCTTGAAATTGAATACTCCAGAAAGTTAGCGCAGTATTTTTCCATAAGCAACTTTCCATTGACATACCTGATTCCATGCAGTGAGGCTAAAAGAGTTCACCCTCTTAAAATCCCTTGATGTTGACTAAGTATTGTGAACTTTAATTGACTTAATAAGCTATTACCCAATTTTGAACAGGGTAGGTTTCCATTTGGTTTTGTTTTAAATTCCAAAAATTATAATAATCCAATTGAGAAAGGTCTGAGTAGGCAGAAATTTGTAAATATAGTATATGAAGATTTTGATATGCATTTGTTACTAATATTAAGGAGGGTACACAGGCAGTAATTTTTAATTACAATGTATTGTTTAAAATGATTTCTGGCTAAGTTCTGTAGAACTTTCAAGTGTTGGTAGAAGTCCTTATGACTATGAGAGAGAGAGAGAGAGAGAGAGAGAGAGAGAGAGAGAGAGAGAGAGAGAGCCTACAACAAGCCTACCATGAATGCAACCAACCTGTGAATTATATTATTTAAATGTCACAGTGATGAAATTGAGAAAGTTGAGGGATTGTCTTTGTCAGAAAAATAGCAATAATCTAACCTCTTTGGAGTTGCACAAACAAAAGACTACAGTTAAGCTTCAAATAGTAAACTGTATTAATTTATTGGAATATACTCACTTCATTCAGGATGTTTACCTCAGCCACAACATACCAAGCCAGGTTATAAAGAACTAAGCAACCATCTGTTTTAAAATATATTTCTAGATGTAATTTTCAGAAATAGGACACCTTATCAGCAAGGATGATTTCCTAATAATTTTAGTTTAAAACCAAGTAAAATCTTCCATATCCTCATCTTCATCCATCCTGTTTTGAAAAGCAAAATCTCTACTCTGCTGAGTCACATTTTAGTATAAGATCAAATGTAATGACAAAAAAAAAAACTTTCCAGTGTGTATCCACTATGAAATTTTTCAGAGATGTCTACAATGATTACTTTCCTGTTACTGATGTTTAGCACCTTCTTTAGCTTTCCCCACTGTTTCAGACTGAAGTAATTTATAATGTAAACAGAGGTCTAGTATGTAGCATTATTAAAACTAATTTAATTAATATTATTTAAATCTTGATGCCAGTATGGGGTATTAGAGGGCTGACATGTCATTCCCTACCCCTAACACCTATTCCCTTTCTCCCTTGTCATAAGCACAGTGTTAATATGATCTTTTCTACATTTGTGAGCGTACCTAGATATGTAATTTACCAAATGTCATAATGAGTATTGTCTTTCAAAATACAGCACACCCTTGCCCTCGATAACTGTTGATTTGGTTTATAGTATAGAAAACAATGACATGTACTTGGCTACAAAAGCAATGCTAATTTTTAATTAGATAGCCTAAATTATCTGAAATAGCCATAAAATTATTCTGGGTAATGTAGTCCAACATTTAGTAGGTCCAAATATTTATATTTTTCCAAGGGTATTTGTTGTTGTTTTTCTAGATTATCTGGCCAAGAAGAGAAGTTTTATTTTTCTGTGAACTGAACATTATATATCTGTTTGGTTATAGCAATGTGTAACTAAGGTAATGATAATAAAAATTTCACAAGAAGTCAACTGGTTCTATTGAAATATACAAAGAGAAGGTCTCTGAAACCCATGCATCAACTGTAAAAATTTTACAAAGGGCCTTTACATGTAACCCAGACTAAACAATATCATAAAATAGGCATTTAAAAGCATGGTTTTACTCCAATATCAAGAGGTACTTTATATGACTTTTTACCTAAAATGTTTAATATGAATTTTGTTTAACTTTTGGTTCTGCAAATCACACTGAGTACTTATCATGTTACTAAAACAAAAGTGACAGAATTATCTATATGCAAATGTCTTAGGATTTTAAAAATGGTTTTCACTGGTAATTTTATGTATTCCTTTGCCAACAGCCTTATAGATTTTTATGGAGTGGTTCTGGTAACTGTTGGAGAACAAGGCAGCATTGTGTCTTGGTAAAAGTTTGCTGTTTTGTTTTTATATTAAACCTCCAAAGCTCCCAGCATACTGCCAAGGAGAAGCCTTGCTTTGCCTGCACAGGGCCAGTATTTAGCCTTTTGCTTCTAAACACTGCACCTCAATGCAGTGAGATATTTCCGTGTCTCATAGTCGAGGGAGGCAGATTAATAGGAAGTTCTAGCTGGAAATTTCTTCCCTGTTATTGTTCCCCCTCTGCAATTGATGGCGAAGTTAATTCTCTTTAGTTTTGTCATGCTCTAAAGCACACATTGCCAAGCCATGGTAAGCTTTATGGGGGGGGGGGGAGAAAAAGCAGTGGTGTCCATCAAAGTCTTAAAGTTGCATTTTTTAAACTTCAGCTTGACCTGATGGGCCATTCAAAAAAGCTTCAAAAGATTATTTTTTAGAGAAAGGTTCAATATGTCCCGAGGCTATCGGTTTTGAGTTAAACTGGGTGAAGTAGAAATATTTTACTCATCAGCTTTGCAGTCACAGAGTTTGCCTCAGCTAGAACAAAACTGCTGAGGCATTTAGAGAAAATTAACCCCCCATCCTGGCGGCCAGATGTGACTGGTTTCTGATGAATGCGCATGAGTGGGCTGAAAAATCAAGGGACTGTGAAATTCCTGTCAGGTCCGTGCAGTGCAGAACGGGCCATTGACTGCTTTCTCTATTTCCCTCCATCATTCTTCTTGAACACCGCCATTAATTTCCTCTCCTGCTCTGACTTGTGTTTTCCCCTCCCTCTTGCCTTTAGCTCTGTCAGCTGCAAAGAAGGCTGCGGGAGCAGTGGCAGGAGCACTTCCGACTGGTGGTCTTCTTCAGCCTGATGAAGCTGGCCAAGTTCCAGACAGATTCTCAGGAGACTATTCAGAAAATATTAGCTGTGCAGGTAGGTGATTGCAGGGAAGTAGGAAAGATCATTCTGATCTAGATTGAAAAGCAAATGATGGGTAGTGTGATGAAGCATTAAAACCATATCCCATCAGACTTTTATAAATTTTTAACCTCTTTAATAAACTGGGATTGCATGAAGGATGAATTCAGTAAGTTAGCACATATACCATGCATACTTTGGGGGAAAAGAGAGAGACGACTTATTTCTCACAAATCTCTGGGCAGATTTTTATAAATATCCTTGGTATAAATGTCTTTTTTTTCGAATGTTCAGGCTTTGCAGTCGCCACACAGCTGTTTAAATGATGTCGACAATACTTACCTCTCAAAGCTGCCGTGCAAAACCTGCTTCAGTGAAAACGACTCTCTTATGTTCATGTTGTCTAGCTTTGTCTTTCCCTCCTATGTGTGGGGAGGTAGGCTTATGTTCCCAAGCAGAGCTGGAGATGCCTAACTGAAACACAAGCCACTTTGGGCTCGAAAGTAACTTGTGGCTCTAGGTGCATGTGAATTTTTACTACCTGTGTTTATCTCTGTAAAAATGTTTAACGGACCAGTTGTCTTCAAGATTTTGAAATAATTGAGAACTCCATGTTAACTTTATGAAGACCAAGACCACCCCTGAAATATTACTTAAAATTGCTTTCAATTAATTTTTACAATTTCAAATGTTACAGAACATGTTAAATATAATGTCCCAAACAAATTGCGCACATGCATGCGTGCACATGCACACACACACACTTTCTTTTGCTATTAAAAAACCCAGAATTCCCATTCCATGAAAAACAAAAACAGGGCCAAAGACTCCAGTGTTCAGCAGGTCACAGCACATGTCAAGAAAGCCAAACCCCAAGCTGAGCCTTTTTTCAACTTTTAGCTATGAATCGTGTTTCTTTCACTAAAGTAAAGAAACATGTTGCAGGGCCTAGGGAGATAGCTCAGTACAATAAGCACTTACCTGGCAAGCTCAGGGTCCTGAGTTCAATCCCTGGTACTGTAAGCAAGCAAGAAACAAAGATGTTGCAGATCATTTCCAAACCCATTGGTCTATTTCAAATTTCCTTTTTGCTGATATCCAGTTGTATTTTCTTCTGAGCAGTGTGTATGTGTGTATGCATGTAGCTGTGTGTATGTGTCTGTGTTTGCTTTGTATATGACTTTTATTGGTAATGGTTCAAAACAAAGTATGAAAGCAGTAAGAAAAAAGTAACTATAAGTTGTGAAAAGGCAGCAGCTAACCATGTTGGGGCTAACAGAAATATTTGTTCTGGGAAATATTACAATATCAAATGTTACAGAACATGTTAAATATAATGCCCCAAACAAATTGCACACATGTATGTGTGCACATGCACACACACACACTTTCTTTTGCTATTAAAAAACCCAGAATTCTATTCCATGAAAAACAAAAACAGGGCCAAAGACTTCAGTGTTCAGCAGATCACAGCAAATGTTAGGAAAGCTGGGATACAAACCACAACTGCATTAGTTTGGAAGTCAGAAATGTCTTGTTTTCCTTAAAAAGTCTATTAACACAGAATACACTAAAAATTATAGAAACTCCCAGTCTTGGCAGCCCAAGCCTGCAAACCCAGAATGAAGATCGTGAGTTCAAGGTCAGCCTGGCCTATCTATCTTTCCCTAAGGCAGTGAATCAGAGGCCAAGCTGATCTATGTAGCAGAACCCTGTCTCAAAAACAAACAAAATGATGAGGTACCTATGACCTGTGATGCTGTTTTAGGTATTCAAACGTTACCTGTAATTTCTAATTAGTGTCTTTAAAACATACATATTTCTACTAAAATATAAATGTTCTGAAATATCTTACGAATGGTAACTTCTTACTCTGAGCCACAATGTATTTTTCAAATATGAAAAAATCATTTCAATACCCATAAAGTGAATTCCTAATCTAAAACCTTCCATAATCTTTATTGTAATCTTTCATTAGAAAAATCACTCTTTCGTTTACCAAAACTTGATTTTTAAGTGGAATATCTGTAAGGCTGATGCATATAATGGAAATGACTGAACAAGAACAGGCTAGAATAGTGGGAACTTGGCTGCTCAGCACCTAGGGACACAGCAGAGAGCTATGGTTGTATTTAGGAAACTCAAGTAGCATCTATAAATGGTTTCTTTGATTATCTACAAAAGATACCTTCAATTTAGTGTATTTTAGCTCTAACCTTTAAATATGAATATGAAAAAAATAATTTTCAGGATCATACCACAAAACTATGGAAACCTGCATAATCCTCTAGAGGGGAAAGTCATGGCTGACCCCTTCAGCGTGGTACCCAGTGACTGCACGGCCAGCTCCTGCTAACTTTCCCATCTACGTCTCCTGCCATGTTTCAGCACCTCCAGAGTTCTGAGTCAGGAAAGCTGCTTTTCAAACTCCTCTCCCCTCCTGTGTCCATACTGTGCAATGCTCCTCTTTGTCTTAGCTGCTTGAATCCATTCACCTAATCTGCAGTTCCCAGGTCTTTTCCCAGCCTGCCTTGGTTTCACACACTAAGTTTTGTTTTTCTTACTTCTTACTGGACCCTAGACATGTTATTATGCTGCAGTTGTGTTTTCAGCTGTTAACCCTCCATGCTTCTTGCTGTACCCTCCCTTCTAGAAGTTTCTAAGCTTTTTCTGAATTTTATACTGTCCTTTTATTTCTCCCTCAGTTGTTCTAAAGGTGTGTAGCAACAATGTGGATAAGGAATTTGTTGAGTGCCAAGCACCTTTCTACTTGTCCTTGACGATCTTGTTTTTTAAAAGGAAAACATGGTAATGATTTAATATATTTAAGAAGTCTATTGATATCAGTATAGACAACTTGACTCAAAGTGGCTAAACATTGCCTAGCAGACCAAATGTTATGGCTCTCCATGTTCATATGATTTCCTCTTAGAATTTCTTTAAGTATCGATGTTTGAGAATTTGAATAATGTGTTATATTTTGAAGCAAGTGTTAGGATAATGCTGCTAGATATTAGTAAACTATTAGATGAGAAAATTAGTTGATGAACTTCATGAAAATGTAATTGCATATAACATTGTTGAGTACAAGCAATCTAAATAAATGTTTAACTGAAAAAAGAAAGATTGGCTTTGACCTGAGTTTAAAGCCTTGGGACAGTTCCTTGCAGGCCCAGACAGGCAGTAGTCACAGATCTGTAGTTGGCAGAGGCTCAGGCAGGCCATATAAGCATGTGAGTTACATGATGGAGCAGAAACCAATAAGATGAATGATAACTGTGATGAAGAATCCGCATGCTTTACTTTGAAACCACTTATATGAGAACGATGTGGGGATTTTAATTGACTACAATATTAATATGAGCCAAAGTAAACTACTACAAAGTTGGAATCAAAGCTGTGTCCTAACTATAGCAATCATTTATGACTTCTTGGCTCTCTCAGTGTATTTAGTGCTATTATTATTTACTTTTTACTATGGTTTTTCTTTTTTCTTTTCAATTTAATTACTGTTACCATTTTTTTTTCTTTTCTATTTCCATTTTGTTTAATCTTGTGATGCCTCATACCTTTTTGGCATTGGATTTGGAGAAAAAGACTAAGCCCTAGAATCACTCAAAGGAAAGAGAGTGATGCATCCAAAACATATTAATGTCTCCTTAAGCTATATAAGCAGGAATCCTTTGGTCTGGAAGGTGATGCTAAGTCCCATTGCATTTTTTAAGTTGAATACATCTGAAGTATCTCATGCAGTTTGAACAGTGTAGTTTAAGGACCATGTTAACATTCTAAGGTAGCATTTAGAAAGACAAATATCTGAACCATGCAAATAAATTCAACATATATTTTGATGAGTTCTAGGTGCAAATACTGGGAGGAGAGGATGGAAGAGGTTAAAAATGTGGGTTTGGACCCAATAGTATCAATGATATACAAAGTAAGACTTTCCAAGGATGCACTAACGGTGCTCAAGCAGAAAGGAGAAAAACATAGGCTAGGTGAGCTGGGGAGAAGATGATGTGTTGCTCGGTGGGAAGCCAGCCCAGGGGCTCTTCCTCAGGCCTGTGCTCCTAGAGTGTTCCCATGACTTTTTTACACATGCACATCAGGCTGCATCTGTGCTCTCTCACCTGCTGGCATGTGAGCCTTTTGAAGTAGAAATTAATGTGCTTTTCTTCGTCATTGTCTCCCTAAAAACAAAATTACATTTTTATAATATGATAAGTACAAAAATTATGTTCACTTAGTTAATTGATTTATTAGTAACAATAACCTCAAAGGTTCTTCCCAGGTCTAGCCACCCATGCTTTCATAGGTTAACAAATAAAAGCATTCACTAGTTGCTTTGCCAGGAATTCTGATGACACTGAAGCAATGTATTCAATCGTTTGATACACACACACACACAAGTGCATGGATGCACACACACTCTCCTACATATAAGAACAGTCTAATATCCCATAGTATTTGGAAGACAATGGGACAAATGAAAGAAAGCCAGAAATATCAGGACTAAAAGCAAAATCACTCAGCAATATGATGAATCTGTGATTTCTTTTTTGGAAGACAAAATAAACTGTAGTGTATTTTTTGGGATATATAAATATATATTTAAAGATAATATGTTTGAAGAATATATTCCTATACATTTAAAATAATATCCTGGAGGAATAACATTAAATTGCTAAATCTTACTAATGCTAGATAATAATATCATTGATAGTTAAATATAGCTGCAATAATTTAAGAATATGTACTAAATATGTAACATTAGAATGTGTCGTGCTGAAACAAATGGAAAAAATATAGTACCATAAAAATCCAGTAACTGAAAATACAAGAAGAAAGAAAAATATTAAAATACATAAAATAAAGACATATATTTGTTATATTAGCCAAATGGTTATAACATTATGAATAGTTATTAAAAGTAACTGTGAGACATGGTGGCACACTTTTTTTTAATTTTATTTATTTATGTGTGTGTGTGTGTGTGTGTGTGTGTGTGGCCAGCTCAGCCCACCAGGGGGCGGGGCTGGGTGGCATGTGGTGCTGGGGGATTGAACCGCGGTCCCTGTGCTTTGCTAAGCTTGTTCTAAGTAGGTGCTTTAGACCACTGAGCCATCTCACCAGCCTGGTGGTACACTTTCATACTCACAGGACAAGGAAGCTGATGCAAGAGGAACCCCATGAGTTTGAGAACCCAGACTATAGTGAGTTCAAGACTAGCTAGGACTACTCAAGGAAACTCTGTCAAAAAAACTAAAAAAAACTAAAAAAAATATATATAAATATATTGCAAATGGTCTTCTTATACAGTTGAAAGCTGCAGATTCAAAGATTAGTAAGAAAAACAAAATGTATGTATCCTGTTTAAAAAGATACACCTGAGACAATAGAAATACTTTTCAAAGCTTGAAAAGAAATAATAAAATGTTCAAATCTATAAAATATTTTTCAAAACCTTTGAAGCAAAAAGAATAGGAGCACTCAAATTTGAATATTTCTTATTTATAAAAGACATACTCTACTAACATATATTAATCACAAAAATTATACACATGACAGCATAGCTT
>NW_004524579.1:8914860-8915937 GCF_000260255.1 Octodon degus | reverse complement strand
AGAAAAGAAAAGAATCAATGCACACAGTATAAGGGAGAAAGCCTATGTTCTTATGGAGCACATGCCGGAAAACAATCACTAATAGGAGTAACAAGATGCTCACTGTAATTTAAGTCTCAAAACATTTGAGATCAAAATTTCCATAACTTAACAATAATTTTTGTTTGTTTGTTCATTTTTGGGTTTTTTTTGTTTGTTTGTTTGTTTTATAGTACCAGGGATTGAACTCAGGACCCTGCATTTGCCAGGCAAGCGTTTATTTTACTGAGTCATCTCCCCGGCCCCACATTCTTGATAAATGAGGCAGAGATGTTGTATAACAAAAGGACAAAATTATCATCCTTGTCTGCTAATATGATTTTTTCCTCTTACATAAGTGAATCAACTAGAAAAATTTGGAAATTAGTAAGACTGTTATTTAACATGGCAACCTGAAAGATGTAGTTTCTAAGAATGAATAGCAAAATATGTAGTTGTCTTTTCAGAGAGAATTATCAAGTAACATTGAAAAGACACAAGTAAAAACATGCATAACAGAAAAATCTACATCATTTTCATAGATGAAGAGACCATACTGGACACATACTAAATTTTTAATGTCAAAATTTTAGAAGCCCATAAATTTTATACAATCACTCTTCCAACACAAACAAGATTCTTTTAGGGAAGTCAGGAAATTATGGACACATTTGAAAGACAAAAATCCATGGACTAGCTCTGACAAGGTTTTTTTTAAGAAGAAGCATCTTTGAGGGTGGAAATTTATACTATTGTGTACAAAATATGCCAAAGACTATAATAACTAAGGGAAAACAACATATCAACACAGGATTGGGCAAAAAGTTATGTAGAACAGAATAGGTGATAAATTTATAAAGGAGTGTATAATAAATATTTTCAGTTTTGCAGGCCAGGGAATGAGGAGGTAATTTGGCAGTTTGAATGCCTGCCTGGCAAGCACAAGGAACTGGGTTTGATCCCTGGTGCCATATACCATGCCAGCCCCAGAACCCTGGTATTACCATGTGGGCCAGTAAAACTGGACATGGTGGTACACACCTGTAATCCTAGTGCTGG
>NW_004524579.1:8910114-8914472 GCF_000260255.1 Octodon degus | reverse complement strand
AAAATAGTGGCATTCTAAGTTGTGTATGATAAAAGTGGACTATTCACTTGCCAGCTGCTTAAGGGATACAAGTAAATATCCACAATGTCATAATTGTCTCAGTTACTCTTCTCTTGTTGCTGGGACAAATACTCAACACACAAAATGAAGGAAGGAAAGGTTTATTTAGCTCACAGTTAGTGGAGGTTTCAGTCCGTATTCAGCTGGCTCCAAGGCAGCCTGGCTCATGGCAGAGGGCAGCCATTCATGGCTGTGGCGAAGAGCAAGAACATAGGGAGGAGCGCAGCACAAGGGCTACAAAGAGCAAGTCTGTCTCCCTTAAGTTGCATTCAGGCTATCCCACTCAAGCTGGGTGTAGCACTCAAATCCATAATCCCAGCAGCACTCACCCCCATAATGCCAGCACTGGATTATGAATAAATCATGATGTCTAGAAGTCAGCCCCATGACTGCATGAGGCTTTGGGAGACAACTAGACACAAACCATAACAATAATAGTAATAATTTACATCATATAATTGATTAATAAAGCCTAGCATATAGTACATAAAAATACAAAACAACATATATATTGACAACAACGTAATTTGTATATTTATAAAGTTTCTAGGGTAAAATTTAAAATTCTCATGTCTTTAAAAATATAAGGGGGCTGGGGAGATGGTTCAATAGGATAAGCACTTGCCTGGAAAGTGCAAGGGTCTGAGTTCAATCCCCAGTTGTGCCAAAATAAAAGTACAAATAAAAAATAAAAATATAAGACTGAGCATGGTGGTGTGTGCCTGTAATCCCAGCTCTTGGGAGGCTGTAAACAGGCAGATCATTAGGAGTCTGATTTAATAATGAGACCCTGAACACCCTGTAGACCTTTCCTTAAAATAAAAAAAATTTAAAAAGACTATTAGGTAGTTAAATGGTAGAATGAGGGGAGAAAGCCATCATAAAAAAATATAGTTTAAAATGACCAAATAAATAAACACATATTCGTGGAAAAAATATAATTTAAAAAATCTATAAGAACACGGAAAACACTAAGATATTTATTACTGTATTTAGTATAAAGATATAGAAGCATTTATCTGAATCAGTATAAAAAATACAACTCAATAGGAAAATATTTAAGTTTTACAAGACAATACTTAAGTGACATTCAAAAATAATAAAATGCTTGTGTCAAAAGTACTTGACAAAAAAATTAACAAAATATAAAAACCAGGCCATAAAAACAATAAAACATACCTCAGGCCATCAGACTTTTAAAAGCTTTTACGATGACAAAAGTATAAAATATCTGTCAAGGACTATGGGATTCTTTCACCAAAATTAATAATCATGTATTTTTAATAGTGTGATTTTGTATTTTACATTAGAAAACACTCTCAGTGAGTGGCATTTGCGGTCTATGAGGCTTAAGAGGTTGATGAGGAAGGAATTCTTTTGTAGTTGTTTTATTGATACAGTCTTAGTTTACTTTACAATTCATCTATTAGGCAAATAATTGTTGAAGTCCTACCACGTACCAGTCACTGTTCTGGGCACCTGGGGTGAAACAGTAAATACTACACAAAAATCAGTGACCTCTTAGAGTTCATCCTTCCAATGGGGAAAGCAAAGGAAACAAGTTAAAGTTGTATTAGCGCTGTATGTGAAGAAGAAAAATAAAATAGAGGAGGTGCATGTACGGTGACTGCAGAGGTACAAAATGCCTTTAAATTTTTGGCGATCTACCTGGTGTAAATAAATACAGAATGGACAGCAGCCTGCGTTTTGGTGTAGTGGTCTGTGAGGTGGTTGGCTGCATCAGCCGGGAGGTAAAGAAAGGATGAAAACCACGTATGCCAAGATCGCTGCAGGGGGTGATGCGTCGTATATGGTGTGCAGTGTGGTATCCAACAGTGAGCACCGCTTTTGTACCTAACATCATGTTAAGGAGATTCTCAAAGTACAACCTCTTGCCAAAGCCCACTAGTGACGAATGCACTTCTACTTTCCAACAGTTTCACCTCGAGGGACTAGTGCAGCACTAGTGGTAGAGGCCTTAGCTAGTGTGTGCAGTGCAGCAATAAAAAAATAAGGAAGTAAAAGAACTGAGGCGGGGTATCATTTCAACCTCTTGTATATTCCAGAAACTACACAGAGGTGCACAGCACTGCTAGCCATATAGTGTAATAAAAGAAATGCTTGGTTGACTTCAATTCTTTTGCTTCCTGCCTCAGCTTTTAAGGTATGCATAAGCACATAAAAAGAATTAAACAAATGTTCTTAGTTAAAACATTCAAATAAATGAACTACATTTTAGCCAAATATCTTCGTTTAGCTGTGAAATCAGCATTCCATTCTCATCCAAAGCTGACGATAGCTAAAAAATAAATGCCTGTTGCCAAAAGTCATTTCAGAATGAGAAAATGTTTTCTGAAAGAGAGTTTATAAGCTCATTTCTTCTATCCCCCTACCTTAGGACTTATTCACTCATTATCCTGCTATGGTTGTATTATGCCTCTAGAATTTCATTTTGATTGATATGGCAGGGTGAATTATCATAACAAACTGAGGCACAGATTTCAGTCTGTACTTAATGAATACCAATACGGTATATACAATGCATATCATGGTCTTTTATCTAAAGCAATTTACAGTTACATTGAAGCATACCAGTTAATTTCAAGACATATTTCCTGAGTGCCTACTGTGAGAAAGGCACTTTTCTAGATACTGAGGATCTAAAAGTGAAGATAACAGTTCTGTCTTTAACCTCACAAAGGATCCAGGGACAGTCTATTGTGTAAATAAAAATGATAGCTTTCAGAGAAATACTTAGCTCAATATGAGAAGAAAAGGTCATTTCTTTCTTTGTTTGTTTGTTTTTGTGGTACTGGGAATTGAACTCAGGACCTTGCGCTTGCCAGGCAAGTGCCTATTCTACTGAGCTATCTCTCTGGCCCCCAAAAGATCATTTCTTTAAAGGAGTAACTCCTAAACTGTACCTGAAAGTTGGGGGGAGCTTCAACAAAAAGGTGGAGAGGGAAGACAGCACACTGTACAGAGGAAATGACAAGCAATTTGGTATTAGCAGAGCATAAAAATGCAAGACAGGGAGTATCAGAGATGAAATGAAGAGGCAGATATAAAAATAAGAAATAATTAGTTACATGGTTAAGTGTTACGAAGTACAGACAATAAACTTTATGGTTGGCCAGGAAACAGAGAGAAATGCGCGGGGCTGAATTCAGGGGGCTGCCTTTGTACAAAAGAGAAGCCTTGGAAAGGGCTCCCAGGAATGAGTGCTGCAGTAGATTTGAAGGGAGGGGACCCTTGCAGGGATGGAGCAACTTACAGTCCAGAAAGTACAAGGCTCTGAGAAACAGAAACAGTGGGACAGAATAAACACTTATTTGGGTTTTCATGTCTTTTTTTCTCTCCCTTTTTTTTTTTCAAATCATTTCCTAAACATTACTATGGGATGATGTTTGCAGTCTTTTATATATTTTGATGAATATAATTCTCAGAGCTCTAAAGTGCTACCATAGGATCCCATTTTATAGAGAAAGAAACAAAAGTACAGGGAGCTCATAGTAGTAGAGATAGGATGTAAACTCAGGGAATTCAAATGCAGAATAGCTTCTCTAACCCGCTCTGCTATGGGACTCCTTTGTGTAGTACTGACATTAGACTATAACTATGTATATAAGCAGGATGGTTTGGACAACTGTACTGTGCATTTCTGCTGGTCTATGGAAAGGGGCAGATAATATTTAATTTGTTTTGTCTTCTTTTTCAACTGTTTGTGCTTTTTCTCTTCTTAATTTCTTATATACTTCTTTCTTTTTACTTTCTTCTCCCAATTTTACATGCATATGCCTAGTAATATAAAAATTATTGGTTGGAAGACAGCACAATGTATTGCAACATATACTGTGAAATTCATATTACTTTGTTAAATGAAATTCTATATCACTTATAATTTTTTCTGTTTTAATACTACCTTTACTCTTTCTAAAAATAGAGATTAGACTATATCAAAGGAAGATAGTGACTACTAAGAGAGAAAGTCTTTGAAACGTTCTTAAATATCAGCCTGAGTAATTTAGTTTTGACACATGAGAAGTCCACTAAGTACTCTGTACATAACTATTGACCACTGAGTCATAATCAAACCAAGTATTTGATTTTTTTTTTCTCTTTTTGTATCAGGGACCAAACTCAGGACCTTGTGCTTGCCAGCCAGGTGCTTAAGCTGCTAAGCTAAATCCGCAGCCCTCAAACTAAGTGTTGAAGTATTAGCAAATACTTTTTAGGAGCTTTTTTTTTTCCATAGTGTTAATATAACTTAATTTATCATCTATCAAAGAAAGGTACAC
>NW_004524579.1:8892818-8910014 GCF_000260255.1 Octodon degus | reverse complement strand
GCATGAATTTTACATCCAGTTGATGTATAGATTATATACATACTATATAATATATACAGAAAAATCATACCCAATGAGATTTATTCAACTCAAAACTAAAGAGGAAAAGAGACAATCTTAAAAGCAGAAAAAGAAAACAAAATCTTGATTCTAGTTTCTTA
Source organism: Octodon degus (assembly GCF_000260255.1). Taxonomy (NCBI): domain Eukaryota; kingdom Metazoa; phylum Chordata; class Mammalia; order Rodentia; family Octodontidae; genus Octodon; species Octodon degus. The sequence goes on along the minus strand of NW_004524579.1, from coordinate 8,909,853 downwards.
CAAAGAACTATGAAGTCCAAAATTTTAGAAGAATATCTCTAAACTGCTAAAAGAAGACAAAAGAAGTCAAAATTCTCTTCCTTCAAAAATATGTTTCAAAACTAAAGATAAATGGCCCCCGAAGGAACCTTGTATTTATAAGTAAGAAGGAAGAGCATCAGATAGACGAACAAATACGCAACTATAAAAGACTTTATCACAGCCGGCTGCGATGGCGCATGCGCATCAATCCCTGCACTTCAGAGGAAAAGGTAGATCACTATGAATTAGAGGCCAACCCGGGCTGCACAGTGAGCTCAAGGCCAGTCTGAACAATATAGTGAGCCCCTGTCTCCAAAAAATAAAAAGACTTTATTATCTTGATTTATTAAAAAGACAAGTGTATTTGGACCCAAAATGAAACATTGTAGTATAGGCTATACAACATATATGAGTACAAAATAAATGAGAGCGATTGTATAAAAGATAAAAGGATAAACAGAACTATCCAGTTGTACATCTTAAATTTAATGTAAAGTGCTCTTATATTGATCTTAGGGAAAGGGAAGGAGCTACACTTTTAAAAAATACCTATTTTAAAAATCAAACAGAAAAGCCAATAAAAAATTAACACAAAATACTAAAAACTAATTAAATGAAAATAAGGCAGAAAATCAGAAATTCAAAAGTGTTAAATTTTGGAGAAACAGAAAAGATTACATCCCACCATATCAAAAATTGTATTAAATATTAATAGACTAGAAACATCAATTAACAAATAGTTGTGGTCACACCAGACAACACACGACTCAATTTTAGATTGGTCGTAAGTGATACACATCAAAATAAAGTGACTGACTGGTTGAAAGTAGCAGGATAGAAAAGTAAAATGACACATCAAGCATAATACAGGCACCAAGGCTATGTGAATATTAAATAAGTGAACCTTCACAACTAGACAGGGTCAGGAATGGAGAAGGTAGTTTAATAAAGCTAAAGAACCAATCCATCAAGCACTTGTACAACTACGTGTGTGTCTAATAAGCAAAGTATATAGAGTAAATGTTGAGAAAAAAATATAGAAATGTAGAAAATAAAAGATTGTAGTTATACTTTGAGATTTCTAAAATCCTCTTTCAGGAAAAGACAAACCATGAAGGAAAGTAGTAGTAAGAAGGTGGAAGGCTTGTGTACCACCATCACCAACAAACTTAGCTGCCACTTAGAGAACAGTCTTTCCGAAGCTGGCTGATGTGTGTTGCGTTAAAGCACAGGTGCAGCATTGTCACCCACAGACCATATGCTGTGTCACCAAACAGCTCTTAATTTAAAATGATTGAAACAGTAAAGAACGTTTCCCAACCACAGTGAAATTATTAGATATGAATATTTAAAAGCAATCTGAACCCTCCCCCATATACTAGGAGTTAAGTCACGTTCTTGAAAAAGATTAAGTATAGAGAAATTAGAAAATATTTTAAGTGGAATTAAGAAAGTTCACCCCAGATTAACACCAAATGATAAAACTGACCCTTGAAGAGAGATGGAGCTGAATCATTTCCATGGGGTATATTTTGAAGACTTGTACCACTGGGCCTCTGCCTAGGTAGAGAAGAATACAAAATGAGGGCAGTGTAATAATTTCCAGTGCACCCAATTTAGGGGAGGTATTGCTTAGTTAGCACCTCATCAGTTATCGTCCCTGGGAGAGCACCCTGTGACATTCTGATAAAATAGCTGAGTCGACAAAATTCTGCATGACTATTAAAGTAATCATATCTATATTATTCTTTTAATATATTTACCCAGTTGCCAAATTGTCTGTCTAAGACTAGTTAAGGCTTTCTTCTCTGCCTACATTCTTTACTTCGATTCCTATTTTTCCTTAGTTTCACTTATCCTCTATTCCTGTACTGCACAATTTTTAGGTTTTGTTCTCCATTTATGGTACTGATCTTCTGACCCTTTTATTTCTCAAAATATCCAGAGTCCTCTATAACAACTTCCATGAGTGGTCATGGGTGACAACGGTAACATCATCTTGCCTATTTTATTCCTATCTGCAGATAAAGGAGACCCTTGTTTCAGCTGTAGGTATGAAAGATGAGAATGTATTCTTTCCACAGGTCTGCTGAGGCAGCTCCAGGGTGCCAATAAAGCGTATATCAGTACTAAACTCCAATGAATTAAACTCTCTACCCCTTTATGTTAAGTAACATATTAAATCAAATATATTTATTTTTTATCTTAAAATAAAGTAAGCTAATTTTCTGATTGGTTTTAATTGAAAGATAAAATTTACTGTGTTCAGATTATTTTTTGAACTTTACAACAACCCTAGCATTTTTATTTTTTCCTAATTCACTATGCCAGTAGTACATTTTTCAAGTGGAGAAGCCATGTCAATGGTGTGGGGGAGATGAGTTTTTCAAAGACAGAACTTTAAGTTTGAAAATTAGTGACTAATGGAGCATATCCAGTAGGTATTTTTCATACAACTTAGCATCATTATTATATAATGATGCTGCTTTGATGTGAGATTAACTCAGACACACCATTTTTCACTCAAAAGTATCAAGATTGTAAAACAATAAACAGTGCCATTGTAACAAGAGGAAAATATTAAGATAAGATTTGGAGAACATTTTAAAAATTTTGAAATAGTTTTGTTCTTTCCAAGTGGCATCAAGTCTATGATAGATCATAGATAGACACAATTAGAAAAATAAAAAAAAGGATTTAATCAACTTTACCATGGAAATAGTATGTTACAGAGTTAAGGCTAAAAAGGATCATTTTTGTTTATTTCATGTAAAGTGTATACCAAGTAAGAAACAAAATATTATGCAATGTATATCTTGTCTCAATCTGCATAATGAAAAGGTTCATGTTTGGATTTTTATTCTTAAGAACTTGCACATAATATCTTGAAGGGAAAATCATCTGTCATGACAAAATCTTGATTGGAAAAGCCTTTGCATTCCTTTATTTTGCATATACCCCGGTACCCCAGTTAACAAAGGAAATGCTTTCTGAACTAAATGTTATGATCACCTTAAAATGAACTAAAGTCCAAACAAATATGAAAAATTGATTTATCTTATTCATATATAGCAGTTTCATAGCATGCTTCAGCCATAGGATACATACTTCGCTTTCATAAACAGCTGAATTCCTAATCATAACAAATCTCTGTGACGAAAGTGAACTTGTTGCTCCATTTATGGGGTTTGATGCCAGAGCTGGAGAAAGCAAAGTTACTTCTTCAAAGATTCATGAATGGAAACCGATGAATTTCTGAGCTCACACCTCCTCAGTTGTGAGTCCTACTATACTGTGCCTTACATGAGTCCCCACGTGAGGTATTGTATTCTAACTCAACCCTAAGAAACACAAGGTCAGGGACTCATCCAGTTAAGGTTTCAATTTGGGATATTTTCTCATGAGGAAATACTACTGTCACTGTTCTCACTTTACACATTGGATAGACCTCTTTGCTCCTTAACTTAATATGCACCTGTTTTACACACTATCTCTAAGAGCTGACTTGTTCAAACATCTGTCATTAGAGACCACGTCACGTTCTGAACTCCGTGTTTGAGGACAGCTTCATTATCAAAGGTAAGATACTCCCTACTCGTCCCTCTGCACTTGTCATTACCTGAATTAGGGTATTTCAACACACCTTCAGTACACATGTTGATAGATATATCATTGACTATAAATACATCTATCAGGATGCTATCCATGATTGCAAAGCAGATTATCTTGTGTAAATACACAGGCCTTAAAAATTTAGACATTTCATTTAATTATCTTCTCCCAGAAGTATATAAGGAAATCAGAAACCTAGTGTGAATAACATTATTGTCACTTAAATGAAAACTTGCAAGAGCATTTTTTGCCACAAATTTAATAATTTTAGTATAATCACTAACTATGTTTTTGTTTTACAGAACTAGTATGATTTGGAAAAAGAATAAAATTGCTTTTAAAGTACAAAAATAATTATGAACCACTTGAAACGTAATGTCTGTGTTTTATTTCTCATCAGAATTCATTAGTGTGTAACATCAATAATTTAGCCCATCATTTGCCAACACTGACTTGGCTCAGTAGTTCAATCATGTAACCCTGTAAACTCACTTTCCATTAAAATGAATGTTGCTGACAAAGGATAACTAAAGAGATACTTCATTTATTAACTAAAGAGGTACTTCATTTATCAACATTTTTAAATTAGGAGTTTGGGGCCACAGAAGCTTAGCGGGATGATTTATTTGAAAGATCTTTATATTAGACCTAAAGACTTATTCCAAATCATATGATGTAACCCACAAAGACAATTGTGTTTCATTTGTGTAACATGTGACTCAGAGATCTCTCTTCAGAGGCAGGCATAGCCACCTGCAGAGAATCAAGTGATGTACCTGAATGAAAACTTGACTGCTTAGTATAAAATTATGAAGTGTACAGCCTTCTTCTGTACCTTTGTTTGCTTCTGTTTAGCATATTTTTGTAAAAACCTACAATATGGCATCCAGTGTTCTAACACCATAATATGTTAATGTTGATTTGCAGCATTAAGAAAATAGGCTACCATTAGTTGATGAGTATAAGACTCCCCAACTCACAAATTATAGTTTAATGCTGTTATCCCTTAGGTTTGGCTCCAAGACACCAGCCCCATCATGCCACCATCTATGTTGCTTAAATTCTTCATATATACACTAGGGTTGTGTTTGGGTATACCTTATGCATATCTCCCTATATATTTTAAATGATCTCTGATAGCTAATCACTTCATCTAATACCCAACACAATATAAATGCAATGCAAACAGTTGTTATATAGTATTGTTTAAGAAATAATGACCAGAAAAACATCTGCATGTTCAGTAGAGATGCAATTTTTCCCTCCAATATTTTTGATTCGCCATTGGTTGAACCTATGAATGCAGAACCCACAGATAAAAAGGGCTAACAAAATTCCTCATTGCTTGCCCCTAACCTACACTCTTGCACATTCAAATGCCTATAGATGTTACCCACATTGCTTACAAGAGAGTTTCATTTTCCAGAGTTGATCTTATACCCTGCTGCTATGTTGACATCACACCACTTTGGATGCAAAAAGCAAACATACAAACAAATAACATCTGCAGTGCAGTGAGCAAAGTATGAAATCAGAATTCCTTATATATGTCAAAATTATCATCTCATAGGCCTTTAAACATGATTCCCAGCAAGTGCCGCAAGACTGCACAATCAGCTTCTTCCCTGAGTTTTCTGTAATGAATTAAATGCATGTTTCTTATTAAAAAGCTTTTTGTACAACTAGGAGGTTCTCAGCACTTAGCCTCTAGAGTTGCCAGCTGGCATCTTTCCTTGTTTTGGATCAAAAAGTTCTCAGCCAACTGATTCATTCAAAAGTCAAAATCCAGGGCTGAAGCTGGATTATAAAATATTATCTTCACTGTATCAAAACTACTTTCCTTTTGTCTCATGACTTTTTTTTTCTCCCTTTTACTTTTCCTTCCTTCTTTAAAAATGTACTTATCTTGACATATTCTAGAAAACAATGACCCTACAGAAAATGTCTCATGCCCCTGTTATCTCTCCTTATAAAAGTTCAGCAAAAAAAAAGTCTTTCCAACTCTTTTGAATAAAGACTTACTCATCTTACATTCAATGCTAGCATATTCTACCATCTTACTGTGAAGCTGTAGAGAAAGTTGTACCAGGTTAATGCAGATAGCAGCAGGGTGTAGGCAGTGAGTTCCAGCAATTCGGCCTTGGTCCAGTTTCTGTAGCACTTCATCCTTTCAATTTGCTTTTAATTTAAGTGTGGCATCATAAATAACCCTGGTAAGTAAAATTTTGTTACGTCTACTTTATAGGAAAGTAAATTCTCAAAGAATATATCTGAACTATCCCTGGTGACATATATAGCTGATATATGCTAGAGTTGGATTTAAATTCTGCATTTTGTGACACCCAGCTGTTTCACAGTTATTTGGGGCTGGGAGTGAGCAGGGAATAGAGACATAGAAAGAGAATTGCCGATTTGTTGTGGCAGATCATGAAAGATAGGAAAAGAAGCAAATGCTTCATGTAGCTAATAGTGAGTTATCATTTTTTTGTAGCTCTAGAAGTCTTTTTCCCATAATTTTATTGATAAACAAATAGCAATGAGACAGTTTCAAATCAAATTGGTAGGACAGTTTCAATAATTAACACATTGCATACATTCCTCCCAGTGGTTAATTGCTGTACAAGATGTAGACATTATATCCTATCTACAAATAATAGTGAGGTTAAGCTTAACAGCCTAAGTTGTATGGTAATAACAATAAGCTTGTCTTCTGGATGGTTAACAACCTAAGTTTGCAGACCAAAATTAGATGAAAAGGAGGGCTGCAAGGAAAGCCAACATTTTGGCCCTAGCCTTCCGAGGTCAATTAAGACTCAGGACATATGAGAACTTGTAATGTAGCGTCATGTAACTCGGCAGTGTCTCAAATTTTCTGATCAAGGAGATTATGGGGCCACAGAGGAAAGTGATCGATGATGTAGAGTGTGCCTAAGGAGAGTCAGATGGAGAGAAAACATTCTCTCAGGCTTTCACAGAGAGCACATTGGCCAAGCAATGGCTGTGACTCATCCACATGGCTGACACTGGCAAACAATCTGAGGTACAGGATCTCAGGATAAATCCTGAGGGGATTTCACTGACCTTATCAGACCCAAAAGCTACAACTCTTGTTGCATAGGTCCTGCTTTACCTTGGTCTTAACCATCCAGCAGAAATGTATAAAAACAAAATATAAGAAGTAAAGCCATGCTGTTATGTTGAGCTGTAGGGGACTCAGGTCAACAATTTCTGACATGCCAGTCAAGTGGAAGACCCAGTACTATTATGGACTACTGAACTCTTTTAGATTATTTTGCTGAGTTAACACCTATAATATTCAAATAACAGAACTTAACAAAAAAAGGGTATACAGATGATTGTCCATTTTGTATCTGTGTATTCAAAGTGGTTAAGATAGATATATAGTTACATTCTCTTAATGAATAGAGTGATTTGTTCTAATGGTGTTTGTAGATGAATCATCATTTAAAGAGTTAGAGTTTAGAAGTGACATCTTAAAGAACAACTCATCTAATCTATATTCTCATTAAGAATTTTTTTGAAGGGAAAAATAATAGATATTTCCAAGACATAATTACCCTGACTTATTAAAATAATGAATGGCTTAGAAAAAATAGAGGAGAAAAACAATAGCTATAACAACCTTATACTTGTAGCTAAGGATAACTAACACAATAGAGAATTGGTAGGACCCTTACTTCAAGGAACATGAAGAGGTCATTCCATTCAGGTTCCACAGAGCATAAGAAAACAAAACCATCCAGAGGTAACTTGTGGGCCAATGAAATACTAATTGTCATGCCAATACTCAAGAAGATGATGAATCTTGTCCATCTTGTGATCAGACTGTGACACCATTAACAGGAATAATCTTGGAGAAAGTTGGTGAATAAAGAGAAAATCAAGGGGCAAAGGCAAATGCCTTAGCAAAGTACCTGCATTCTGGGTTCAGTCCAAGGGAAGCATGTCACCCTCCAAGGAGAAAGTAGAGCAGACCAAGTTAAAGGACTAATTAAGAACCACATAACACAAACCATGAGGAAAAGACTTTATGACTATGGTTGTCAGTGTCTGCAACAGCAGCTGAGAGCTTCAACTGGATGACTCATAAAAAAATTAATAATTTCTCAGAGTTCTGACAACTGGGAAATCTAAGGTCAGGGTGCTGGCAGAGTCAGTGTATGGTGAAGGCGTCTTCTGCTTGGACCTCAAATAGTGCAAGAGGCCAAGGAGGTTTCTTGTACTTCTTTTATAAGGACACTAATGCTAATCCTGAAGAGTCTACTCTCTCCTGACCTAATCACCTCCCTTTGATGCCATCATCACCTTGGGAAACAGGATCTCAAACTATGAATGGAGGAAGCGCACAGATATTCAGACTGCAGCACATATCCTGGAGATATGATTTTTTTAGTATTCGAATACATAACTATCTATAATGAGTATATATTTTTAATTTATTAATTTGATATTTTAGCTTGTAGTATCAATTTGAAAATTTAGCCTAGAATGGTATACATCTTACTATGTAATGTATGGTTATGTTTCTTTGAGACTTCCCCTGGCCACTTATTTAGAGCAATGATTTTAGTTATTTTATTATTAGGGAAAGGAAAGAGCCAAAATGATTTTTTGTAGTGACCTTGAAGTTTGTGGATTTATTCTTGTATTCTGTTAATTTGTTGTGAAAACAAGCAACAATCATGGCATCTGTTAAACTAAGTGGCTGTTTAACTGTTTTACACAATATTACATATAATCCAGTTCTAAGCTATTATGACACATATAGTTTATGCTGCATTTCATAGTTACGTGTAAAATTTGAATAGCTACTTTAAATTTCTTTAAAAAAAACCTAGAAAAATGCATTTTAAATTTCCCATATGCTCGTACAAATACCAGGCATGAAAAAAAGCATCGTGGTGGCCAGCATGTGACCCTTTAGAGTCCCCTCCCACACAACTGGCTTTCGAAAACAGAAGCATTCATGAACACTTCTTGATCTTTCTCAGTTTAAAACAAAATTATATACCTTTAAAAGACAAAGCATTCTACAATCTACTAAAAGCAAAAGAAATATTTTATAAAATCATACTAGATATTGGCCAATTAAAAACACTTCTTAAGTATATGTCAGAAACGGATTCTAATAGCTAGCTTATAAAATAAAGCCAATATAAGAAAGACTCATGAGGGAAATTGTAGCACGAGCATTTTATTAGAGAAGAGGATAGCAACTGTATTTGTAGTTAAGCAGCATCCATTGCCGAATACCTTCAGATAATGAAAATTTATATAAATTTGTGTTGACCAAAGGAGATTACAGAGCACTTAGAAAATGTGAATAGAAAGCAATCAGCGAACTCAAGTGACACAAATTATAAAAGCTAAGTGAAAGAGAAAATGAGCATACCAAGTTATGAATGGACAAATTATTTCTAAAAGTCCTGAAAATGCTAAGGCCTAGCAAAGATCTGGGAGAAGGGGTGTGTGTGTGTGTGTGTGTGTGTGTGTGTGTGTGTATGTGTGTGTAAAATAGAAACCTTTCAAAACTTTAATAAATGTTTATCAAATGTCTCTATAGCATTGGTGATATAACTACAAACCAAATTCAGATTCTACTCTTAGGGAAATAAAATATTTTGTCTATAATAAAAAAGGCTAAGTTAAGAGGAAATGTCAATATAGAGTGATGAATGCAATTCCAAGTTATAAGAGAGAGGCAGGAAGATTTTTTCAAGACAAAGGGCAAAGAGATTGCTAAGTCCTAAACCTGAAAGAACCATGCACATTCCTGGAATTCCAATAGCAATGTTCAATTACAGAATGCAACTTGGCTATGACTACAGGTGAGTATAGAAAGTTAACAGGAACAGGTCACACAGGCAGCTGCATGGCATGAGAAGCAGCTTGGACTTTTTCCTGTGGCTATTTAGTTAGAAGAAGAAAAATGAGAATTGATGAGAATAAATAAAAGAGATATGAAACTAGATGCTATATTTGTACTGATGCAGGACCTATTGCTGAATATCTTGAAATAAGGAAAACTTGTACAAATTTCTGTTGAACAAAAGCAATTAGGAAGCCCTGAGATACTAGCATTTGGATTTAGGGGGCTTATATGCTGAGATGGGGAAGATAAAACGTGTAGGGAGAGAAGGGTGTGAGGCAGAGAACAGGTTGCATGACTGGAGCTTGCAAACTAATGAGGGTCCCCTTGCAGGGGCTGCAGGGCAGATGTCAGTGAGGCCAGTTGGTAGGCCAAAGTGATGTGGTGTCACTGGAGGTAAGCAACAGCACTGAAGAGATAACACAGAAGTGGTAATGACAGAACTTTAACTGGATATAGCACCCAATAACTAAGAATTCTGGTTTGGGAATTCAACAAGCATTGTCTTTTACCATTCATTATTTTTTTAACCTTTATTCCTTTTTTGCTAAATAAATATTCTTTGAACAACCTCTGAATTGAAAGCAAGAAAATGGAAAATAAGAGCCACACACCACTTTCTGTCCTGGGCATGGTCTAATGCTGCCTCCTGCTCCTTTGAAACCATCCCTGCTACTTCTTCCCAATTCTGTCAGTGCAGAGACTACTTTTTTCTGCCTCTATAGTGGTTATTGCTGCTTTACAGCACAACAGTTTGATTTTCATTTCTCGTATAGCTAATACCATATTTAGTTTTGTATACCCAAAAAAGCCAATGCTATGTAAAAGGCATATTCTTAGTACATGTAAACTGTGCATATATAGCATTTACATAGTATATGCCTTCAATGTATACACATGATATATAACATATGGGTCCTGCATTAGTTCCACTCAATGACAAACAACGTATATAATGGTGTGCCCACGAGATTCTATTGCTTAGAAATGTCTTAGTTATCTTAGTTTGGAGAAGTACATGCTGGTGTTTACACCAATAAAAATCTTCTAAAAATGTATTTCTTAGATCTTCCCTCATTGTTAAGCAACTTGTGACTCTGCGTATCTTTTTCAGAAGTTTTTAAAATCCTAGAGGCTAGGATTCATTATTTATTCAGCACTACACTACAGAGTGCCTTAAAGAAGCTGCTCGTTCTCTCCTACTAGGAGAAACGTATTCTAATAGGCTCTCTATAAATGTTGGAGGGGAAAAATAGCTAGCTTTATCAAAAGATTACCTGAGATGGTGACCAGAAAATAAGATGGGATTTAGCTAATTAATAGACTTTTAAACCAACGTCGTGTTCGGAGCACGGTCAGATTCGGTTTACTTGAAAGAAAATTTTAGAAGACATGCCCTGGAGGCAATGGGCTTTCTTTTCCAACAGGTTTTTAAGACAAACAGAGGACAACTTGTTTTGTAAAAGTCATATTTGAGAACTCTCTTGTGTATTAATTTTCCTGGTATCAGCGTAGGTAAGGAACTTTAAGATGTTGCAGAAAACCAAAAAATTACGAGGCATATGTAAAACAAAGGCTATAAATTAATATTTCTAGCAATGTGAATATTAAAAAACTATTATAAATTTGCATTTACTTACAATGTCATTAAGAAGTAAATATGCAAGAGCAGAAAGTTCAGAGTGCAAAATAAGGGACTATGTTAAAAAGTCATTTTGACACTGCAAATTTTCTTTAGCTATTTCTTCTATTTATTTGAAGCACAGGAAAACAAAATTGGTACATTCTGGGAATTTGGTGGTACAAAGTACACTGCCATTTAACACTGCAAAATTAATAGTGAAAAATTACATGACTATGTTGACTTAAGCGAAGAAAAAAGAAGACAAAGTGTCTGAGTATATACCAGTTAAAAGGGCTTATAAATTATTTTGTTATTGTATGTCACATTTTTAAAATAGTTTGTTCATCACTTTAAGTTGGGCTAGGCAATCAATTTTTAATAGCAAAATGTATTGAAATATAAGACAAATACTTGTCTTATGTTGTCAGTTAAAATAAGCTATAGTTTGCCAATGGTAATGTACATATAAGCTGCATTTGAAAGACAAATATCTGAAGATATTAATGAAGTCCACGTATATGAAATGATTTTTCTCTGTAAGAAACATACAACTTTCAGTCAGACAGAAAATCTGTAGCTTTGAAGTAAAACTCATTACCACTTTTATTTCACCAGGTAAGCCAATTGATAGGTGCAAAAGTTCTTGCATGTGATTAGTTACCATAATAAAGTTATAGAAAATGCTATGGTCTTACAAACCAGATGCACACGTTTACATGCTGTGTTGTTTCTCACCCAAAACACAAATAAGTGGAACAAAAGATAGATATGAGGAAGTGGGAATATCTTTTCCAGGTCGGGAAGGGAACAAACATGGAGGACAGGAAGAGAGAAAAGAGAGAAAGGGGATTTAAAAGAAAAAGCAGAATTTTTAAAAAAGGAAATAGAGGCTTTGTAAATGGGGAGGGCAAGAAGAATTGACAGGAGCAGGGAGGGAGCGGCAAGGAAAGAGGTAAGACAAAAAAGAATTAAGATGTACTGTGTCTATGTGTAAACACGCCATGATGAATGTAATCATTATGTACCACAAAGCACGTACTAATTTAAAAAAAAAATACAGAAGGTTTAGGGTCCATGGTGCCTTCAGATTATCCATAAGGCAAATAATTTCAGTAAGATTAAATCCCAGAAAATTTACATAGGTTAATATAACTATCAACCAAATAAAAAACAATAGACCTACTAATGGATCTTAAAACAATTACTACTGACCAGATTAATAAATTTCCTCTTGTAGAATACTTTTTTAGTTTTGATAAAACAAGGATGTAGTACTTAGAGAGGTAATAGTCCAACATTAGGAAAAGCAAAAACCTATAAATGAAAAAATTATATATATATATATATATATATATATATATATATATTTGCTTTGCAGAGGTATAAAGCAAAACTAACCCTAAAACCAACAAACTATTGCAAATCATTTCATTAAGAGTTGCTCGTGGTATATTAGTTGAACATCTTACAAGGCTGAGGAGCCACTGTATTCTGGCAGCAATTCAGAAAGTGATGTGTTCTGATGCTTGCCGTGCAGCGAAACATTCTTATTCCCATAATCTACAAATCCATTTAGCTATAACTCGCTTGCCCCAAAGATTTCCATGAGCTCTTTTTAAGATTTAAATTCTCTTAAATATTTTAAGATGAGATTTATTATATTATAAATTTCTTTGAAGAATGTAGAGAAAAAGAGTTATTAATAATTACAAAGACATGTAAACCTAATTATTTGTAAGATGGCAATCCTAGAACAGGATGTTGACCATCAATTTGTGAGATACTCAATTCAACTTTGAAATTTCATTCAAAGATTTGACAGTATCAAGTACATCTTCACATTCTTACTTGCACAAAAAATTGGGGGCCAGGGCTATAGCTCAATGGCATAAGCGCCTGCCTGGCAAGTGCAAGGTCCTGAGTTTGATCCCTGGTACTGCCAAATGAAAAAAAATTAAATAACACTAAGCTCAATTGTACCTTTTCTATATATTGTCTGTATTTTTGAGTAAATCTTACATATCTCCTAATGCTATTAAGCATTTATGTTATATATTTATTTTATTAAAATTAACTGGGAATTGCTGCAAATAACTTCTGATTTTTCACAAAGCGATATAAGTTTTCTTTCTAACATGAAACTCCTGAAAGTACTTAATTAAGAAAACTTTTGTGTTTTCTTGAAAGAAGTTTTACAATAAAACAACTTTGTGTTTTATTGGTGTGTTATCATCATTTTAAGTAAAATAATACTTGCCTCATTTTTCATTTCATTTGGATTTTCCATTAGACTTTTACTGGTGAAAAAAGTAAGTTACATAATCTTTATGCCAAATTATATTTTCATGATTATCAATTGCTCTGATTTACATCAACTCTGATTTTTAAATATAGAAAAGTAGTATAAACTTTTATTATTTCAAAAAGAGTATGGTTTCCTAATGCTAAAGTTTTAAATAAATGAATTATTTCTACCCACTAATTTCAGTTACATTCAAACATTTTTTCTTTCCCTTTCTCTCTTGGAAGACAAAAAATACATGTCATATATTTTCACAATAATATCAATAACTTCTTGAAAATTGCCAATTTCAAACACGTATCTTATTTTCAATTTTACGAACTTGAAAGATGCAATCACAAGAGAAGATCAGCTGTCTGAGACTGCTTTGAATAGAAAAGCATCTTGACTGGATGCGCAATAGCTAGAACGGTATTAAAAAAAAAGGCTTGATCACTGAATGCCTTTGGGGCGGGTGGAGAACAGTGGAGGATTCCTGAACAGCAATGTTAAATACATACTTTGTATTGAAGTGATGTAATTCTCTGCCACTTTTCCCACCTCAAAAATGATAGTGAAGGAAGGTAATTTTGGCTACTACGCACAAAACACTTTTATTAGGGAAAAGGGGTGGTCTCACATCCATATCACCAATTTCTGGAAATAAATGCAACAGTTAGAACTCAGATGAAAGTATCAAAGTTGAATGAAACTGCCACTTTTAGTTAAGGTGAAGTAACAGAGATTATATTTAACACACACACACACACACACACACACACACACACACACACACACAGAGTTTTCAAGACTTTGGACATTAATCAGTGAATGGCCGTGATCCAACAAAGACCAAAATAACATGGAACAATTGGGATGAGCGCTAAAGTTGTCCACATTTGCTGCCTTGAGAAAGCTCATAAGCCATTGTTCAGGTGCCTGGAGCCTCCCAGAGGCCTGCCTTGGATAACGTTGTCAGTTGTATCCACTTACGGTAAAACTGTATCAAGCCAAAGAAAGTCACTCAAAATAAAAATGACAATAAGATCTGGATGTTACACAAGGCCTGTACCTACCAGATAGAATTTTTTAATTCGGAAAAGTCTTGTTCAGGAGCAGGGATAAATTATCTCTAGGCAAAACACAACTCTGGTCCCACCTAACAAATCTTAAAAGCCAGACTCAGAAAGATCAGGTACTTTCAAGTCACCTAACTTCATCTCAGAATCAATCTCAAAACTTTAGGAATAGAAAAATATCTGGCATCAAAGAAATAAAGTTTGGAATGTAAATAAAATATCACTAGAAATGCAAAAAATCCAAAAACTACAACCAAGAAAAGAAAAATTCAAAAATTGAGACTGGCACAGAACTGATACAGAAGACAACAAAAAAAGTTCTTTATTCCATGTTTATAATTTAACATTGAAGATATAAAAAGAAATCATATTTAAAAATATAAAGGCCGGCCAAATAGGTCAGTGAATTAAAGTGTCTGTTTAGGCAGATGCAGGGACCCGGATTTGACCCCCAACCTGCTGTGCCGGCCCTGCCCCAGGGCACATTGAGACCAGGATTGAGATTGGGCGTGGTGGTGCATGCCTGTAATCCCAGCATTTGGGAGGCTGTAAACAGGAGGATCATTACCAGTCCAATCTGTGCAGTGAAACCCTGTAGACCCTGCCCTAAAAATACAATAAATAAATAAATAATGCAAATTATAATGTCTGAGATAAATGTTACATATAATAAGACCTATAGCCAATTCAACATTACATTTAAAAAATTAGTATATTTGGACTGGGGAGATAGCTCAGCGGTCTAAGCACCTGCCTGACAAGTCAACAACCCGAGTTCAATCCCCAGTATCGCATGCCGTGCATGCCGCAGAACTGAGGAGGTGGGCAGTGCCAGTCCCTAAACTGGACATGGTGACTGTTATCCAAGCACTGGAGAAACTGAGACATGAGGATCACTACCAGCCTGATCTGGTATCAAAAATAATTAAATAAATAAATAAATAAATATTTATAAATTTGAAAGTTTAAGAAATGAAAAATATCTAAGATGATAAAGACACAAATAAGATTTTTAAAAAAGAAAGCAGTAGCAGTTAGCTATGTAGTACCTTCAATTGGCCTAATATATGATTTTTTTATCCCAGAAAGAGAAGAAAACAGCTGAATTTTTTTCCATCCAGAAACAGAAAGAAATATACAAATCCCAAGCCCAAGAAATGTAGAAACTATACCAGGGAACTTTACAATTAAATTGCTTAAAGGTATTAATAAAGAAAGATCTTTCAAAAACTCAGATCAAAGCAATGGCTTCCCTTTTATTTGTTAATAATAATAGCAAGAATTCAGTTCAGCAAATCTATAAATTAGCCAAAGGGAAAAACAAGACCAATGAATGGACCCAATTCTAAAAATAAAAATTTGTATTCTAGAGGAACATGCAAATCAGGAATCACTTAAAGCTCACTATATAGAAAATACTGTGGAAATAGACAAACTGTTTATCGATTGTATTTTCTATAATTGTATCATCTATTCATAATCTTGATCATTTTAGTCCTAGATATTTTCAAATTATATTTTTGAACAATGTTTCCCTTTCTGAATATTCATTTGAAAGTAATCAAGATGATTAATTTTTGAAGAAAAGTAGCTTTAAAAAGAGTATGTTAGATATGCTAAGATTGTAGTAAAATTCAAATTCAAAAGCAGAGTGATTTTGTTTCATTTTTAGGGAAATTTCAAGAGACGGTACGTGAGATACAAACTGACAACCATTAGCAGCATATTTAGTCTCATTGTGGGTCATGCATGAGTACTATGTGTACAGAGCATCCCTGGAAATTATCCAGGGGCGCCAGGTATCTGAAGGACAGGCAGAACAGGAACATAAGATTTTCCTGCTGCTTCTTCCCTTCTCCAAGTCCAAAGGAAGCAAAAGTAGCTCATTATCCATGCAGTACTTTTGTGCAAAAGGTGGTTTTCATAGAGCTTTTAAAAAGCTAATAAGGTAAAGGAAATTCAAATTATGCTGTATAAAATAGTGGAAGATTAGGCAAGCACACTTGAAAGCCCAGTTAAAACTGAACGAAACTAGTATCTGAGATACCTATACTTTATTGCTGTCAACATCAAAAACCATCTGCCATCACGTCCAAACAAAATTGCAAATTATATTTTTTGCTGTAGGAACATGAGGAAAATAGTATATGAACTTCAAAAACAGAGAGCTGGTTATATAAAAGTCACAATGTTCAAAAATTCTAGAATGTGCTTTTCTTCAGATTTAGGTATTTCCTGGCAAATAAGTTAGTTAGGTCTCTGAAGAGTTTCAGTACATTCTGCCATGTGATCTTCTCAAAGCCATGATTTTACTAAAGTGAAAGTTGGGGAAATTCAAATACATCATGTTGGAAAATAAGAAGCTTCTATATGAAAACCAAAATGCAAAGTTAAATTGCTTTATATAGACCTATTTTCCGAGCCCAACTTTATCTAGCCAGTAATTTTTTTAATAATTTCATTGAGAAACAAATAGCAATGACACAGTTTCAAAACCAATTAGTAGGACAGTTTCGATAATTAATACA
>NW_004524579.1:8885214-8891620 GCF_000260255.1 Octodon degus | reverse complement strand
AGTATGGCAGTAATTGATATGACATGACAAGCAGTACGTATAAGAGGACCAGAATGTCCGACGTTCCAAGCATGACCTTAGTATTACACATTGCTACCTTCAGTTCTAGCCAGTAATTTAAAATACATTAAAAGAATTGACAAAATTTTCAAATATAAAAGAGTATATTCCCACTCACAAATTACGTACATCAGAAAACTCACTTAAGATTAGTCAGCAGAATGACTTTACGTGTCCCAGCTTATGTCAAAAAATCACTTACCAATTGCTGTAAGGTTTAGTTATGCCTCATGGCTAACAGCAAATTCACTACTGCCTCTAGAACCCACAGCATACACATGCCATCCTACATGGCCTTTGAAGGTTCAATTTTAAGAGCAATGTACACTCACCTACCACTTTTATTTTATAATCAGAGCAAGAAACTTTCCAGCAAAGCCATGAAGTTCATTGAAAAGGTGGCTCCTAAGCAAAGTTGGGAAAACCCAATACAAGTGGTGGAGTGACTCACTGAACTCAAAGCCTAACCATATGGCTATATCCCACCATCTGCTACTGACATGGCGATCCTTCAAAGGGGGCCATCTGTGAGTCCATCCCTGAAAGCCAGTTACCATGAGGAGCACCACTGATTGTCATCTGCTTTCTGCCCACATTTCCAAGTAAGTTTGCAACCCTGCCCTTCCCACACTCAATAATCAAGCTAGGTACAACCACTTACAATTGTAACCAGGCCCCAGCTTTAAAAGCCCTAAGACTTTAGCAAGCTCCCTCCTCTGCTAGAAAGAATACTCAGAAACTATGATAGCCACCTCCCGCATGAAGATTTCTCCAGTTTCAAAAGTCCATAATTTACCTCCTGTGGACAGACCACCTTTTTTTATACTTTCTCTCTAGTCACTGAAACTACTTTAAGTACAGGTTCATTTTCTGCTTTGTGTGATCATGAATTTCATCATTTCTCTATTCTAAATAAACACGTTAGCAGTGCCAAGTTATGACAACATAAGCCACTGAGAACATCAATTCCTTAAATAGAACACATATTTAATAAAGAATACAGGAAGAAAAGTACAGAGTAGGAAGGGAGGGAACGGAATGAAAAACACATTGGATTAGCCTAGGTTTAAAAAACAGCAATAAATCACTGGCTAGTTGTATACTCTTATCCTGAGAAACCTATACTTTGGATTTACATTGTGTAAAATGTGCAGCTTCTGAAAGGCAACCCCTTATTTCGGCAGTCTGGAACTCTCAAAATACTCTACTGTAAATGGTAATTTCCTGTAGCTTCAGGACTCATTTGTGCTTATTGGCAATTGTGTGTTTAACTTTATTTGTGGGAATTCATCTGTAAATAAATCTACAGGATTGTTGTGTCTCTTATGGTGCCAGATTGTGAAATACAAAGAAAAAGACCCCTTCTATCCATGTGGAGCTTATACTCCACCACTATGTCAGTCTTGATAGTGCCATTCTTTGTTCATAGATTTCAGTT
The DNA here is from genome assembly GCF_000260255.1 of Octodon degus. Classification (NCBI taxonomy): domain Eukaryota; kingdom Metazoa; phylum Chordata; class Mammalia; order Rodentia; family Octodontidae; genus Octodon; species Octodon degus. The sequence continues at coordinate 8,890,122 of NW_004524579.1, read as the reverse complement.
GTCTTTGTACAACTCCAATAAAGTCTAAGCCCTCATCCAGAAGGAGCTGGATTGATAGAAAGGTAAATAATCTTTTGAGACAGTTACAGTGCTGGCCAGGTAGTGATAGCTTTCAGGGCTGGGGCAAAGTTCTTCAAAAGACCATGGTTTTGTTTTGTTTTGTTTTGTTTTTAATGTATTTAGGACAAGGTCTTATAGGGTCTACAGGATCTCACTACGTAGATCAGACTGGTAGCAGTTCTCCTATTTTCAGCCTCCCAAGCACTGGGATTACAGGTGTGCACCACCACTCCCAGTCTCAGTCACCATCTCAGCGTGCCCCCAGGGCAGGGCTGGTATAGCACATTGGGAACTGAACCCCTGCTACTGCACTCTGACTAAGCAGGCACTTCAGTCCACTGAGTTATCTTACTTGCCCTAAGAGACCATATATCCTTTTAATAAACATTCACTGTGTAAACTGTATCTCCCTAGCCAGGATTCATGGGTCCAGGATTCAAGGGGTACAAGTGGGAATGGTATCACTCACCATCACTCCTAGTAATCCCCTAGCAAAATTGCTTCCTGTTCCCCTTCCTTTATTCTCTGCTGGCCTGGAAGTCTTAGTTCCAGAGGAGAAAAGGCTTATATTAGTGAGCAAATGATTGCACTGAACTGGACGCTAAACCCCATGGTCCTTTTGGTCTCCTTATGCCTCTGAGTAAATGAGCTAAAAAGGGAGCTACAGTATTAGCTAGGGTTACTAACTCAGACTGTCTAGAGGAAATTGGAAAAAGCAAGAATGGAGTAACATACTTGGAGTGCAGGAGAGCCCTTAAGAAGGGCTTCTAGTATTACCATATCATTTGTAAGGTCAACGAGGAACTGTACCAACCCAGTCCAGTCAGAATAACAAATGATCCAGAACCTCCTAGCATGAAGGTATGGGTCACCCCACCGAAGAATGAAGCAAGACCCTCTGAGGTGCTTGCTGAAGGCCCAGGGAATGCAAAATGAGTAGCAGAAGAAGGTAGGTCTAAAAGCCAGATAATATGCTTCCTATGTAACATAATGTGGGTAGACTTACTATTGGCTGTTAAGTACTGTCAAATCTATACTGTAACATTCAAGTTATGAAGTGTCAAACATAAGCATCACCCAAAGAAAATTTCACTTCTGTTCTGGGAGTAAGTTAGTACATATCTGTTTGTATTCAGCAGAGGAATAACATGTTAGCACAATTATGAACTTGTCTTTGTATTTGGAGACTACAATTTAAAGAAATGGATCTAGTTGTCACATTGTGAACAGATAGGTTGTGCTAGTTAATGGACTGTGTGAGCTTGTGCAAGAAATGCTCAACAAAATTGGTTCATCATAGTTCTGGGTGTGGCAGAAGGGATTTACTGAAGACAGAGGCCACACCCTGGGTGTCAGTGACACCAATGGATAGGCTTCCTACCTGACTTGAGTAGCAGGAAAATGAGGAAGAAATGCTTGTTTCTGTTGCTTTAGGCAAATTTCAGTGCTAAGTTTCCCCATAGAGATTGTCTTTGGGCTTCCAGGATGGACTCTCTGGCTCTCTGGCCTTGTATCATGGACTCTTAGGGCTCTTGGTACATTTTCCTCCTTCTCTTTGTCATTTTGTGCAGCACTGTCCTCTGACCTTAGGTGGAGAGCTTTGGTGTAGCTATTACCTTAACACCTACCAAAATTCTTACCCAAGAGAGATTATGTGGTTAAGGCAGTTACTGTTCTGTATTCATGCAACTACCATTAGGAACATGAATAATGGGTAGTGATGTTTAGCAGTTGACAAAGTTTTGTAACTAATGGGTTTATATTTTAGACCATAAGAGCAAACATTATGTCTGTATAGCTAAGCAGATATTAAATTGGGAATTTGTATTTAAATTAGTTCCCCTAAGTTCTGTCTGATCACCTCCCCTTGATGTACATGGGGTCTTCCAAGCAGACTAGTTCACCCTGGTTACCTGTTGCCCCCTCTCTCAATCAAGAGAGAAACAGAGAGGATGATGTCATAGATCTGGGTCTAGCAAAGTGTCTCAGCTTACTGGGTAAGGATCTATCAAGTTTGAACTCATCCAAATGTGCCTGGTTTTGGTCTGGCTGCTGTGCTCAGCTTCTTCCTGCTGCAGCCCATGGATGTAAACCTGCTGTGCCCCTCTGACAAGATTTTCAGCTCCTGAATTATCTGGGTGGGTCTGGGCCGTAGCCTCTCTACAGGGAGTTCTGCTTCAGGGTTCCATACAAGGTCTGTCTAATGGAGGAGGTTCAGGCAAGTGTGTGGATGATCCCACAAACATGCCGGGCCTGGGCTCTGGCTGGAAAGGAATCCAGGGAATGGGTGAGTAGGTGGAAGGACACACACACACACACACACACACACACACACACACACACATTCCGGTCCTGGGCTCTGGCTGGAAAGGGATCGGGAAGTGGGTGAGCAGGTGGAAGGTCAGCCTCTTGGTACAGACTCACAAGGAGTACTGCACTGAGTTCCAGGCCTTCGACTGCATCCTTTGCATCACAAATCCACAAACATTCCTTTTGCACTCTTCCACAGCTAACTCTGTGAGTGGCCCTCGTAAGCCTATCTTGTAAATTCTTGTATATTTGTATATCTTGTGTTAATTCCATTTCTCTAGTAAAGTGAACTGATACAACTGTTCATTTCATGCCCTACGTCATATAAATTCAATTCACCCGTTCAACTTTTTTTTCTCATAACATGAGGATGCTTATACATGTGCTGTTCATCAAGTCGATGCACCCTCTTCTGTCTCCTGCCTCGTTCTGAGGCAGCTCACACAGCATTGTTCAGGAGACTGCCCTCAGCCCACACCTACGAGTAGCACAGACCTTCAAAATTGACCCTCTGTGGCCACATCATGTTCTACATCCTGTGCTCTTAGATGAGTTATTTCCACATTGCTTTAGGCTAAACTATATTTTGTGCTCTAATTACTCTCCTGAAAGAGGGAAACTTACCTTAAAAGCATGTGCTACTTTATCACTTTTAGCCACAATATTCTTCATTATATCATCAGTAATGCCTTAGATAGGCAGACATAAATGAATGCTTACTGAATGAAAAATTAAAAAGAAAAATAATTTATAATATCTATACAAGAATTGTATCTAAGCACAAAATGCTACTTTAAATTAAATTTATTTTTTCCACAACAGTACGGTTTTTCCAGAATAGATCTGGTGGGATTTTAATCTGCTATCCAGTAAATGGTCAAGTAGGCAACATATTTTATGAATGGTAAATTTTCAAACATTAAGATCTCTTGGGGTCAGGAAGATGGCTCAGTAGAATAAGTGCTTTCCTGGCAAGCGCAAGTGTCTGAGTTCAATCCCTGGTTCCACCAAAAAATAAAGAAGATCTCTTTATATTTTTAACTTCAGAATATTGGAGATCACTTACTATGCTATTATGATATATGTACATGGGGAAAAACTGAAATCTTTTACTCTCAGATCTGGTACAAGACAAGAATGTCCTCTATCACCACTCCTATTCAATATAGTTCTTGAATCATTAGCTATAACCATTAGACAAGAGAGAGAAATAAAAGGAATAAGAATAAGTAAAGAAAAAGTTAAATTATCACTATTTGCAGATGACATGATACTTTACTTGGAAGACAAAAAAGATTCCACCAAGAAGCTACTAGAATTGATATACAAATTCAGTAGCATCACAGGATACAAAGTCAATACCTAAAAGTCAATAGCACTCCTCTACACAGATAGCAAACACAGTCAGAGGGAAATTATAGAAACAATACCTTTTACAATAGCACCACGGAAAATGAAATACCTTGGAATTAATCTTACTTAAGAAGTCAAAGATCTTTTCAAGGAAAATTTCAGTACTCTGAAAAAAGAAATCATAGAGGATTTCAGAAAATGGAAAAATATTCCCTGTTCATGGGTAGGAAGAAGCAACATTGTGAAAATGGCCATACTCCCAAAATTGCTGTATAGATTTAATGCAATCCCTATCACACTACCACCAACATACCACACAGACCTAGAGAAATCATTTCTAAAATTTATTTGGAACCAGAAAAGACCTAGAATAGCAAAGGCAATTCTGGGCAACATTGACAAGGCAGGAGGCATCATAATTCCTGACTTGAAATTATACTACAAAGCTACTCTGATAAAATCAGCATGGTACTGGCAACAAAATAGACCTGAGGATCAATGGAATAGATTAGAAGATGCTAAAGCCTTTACAAACACACTCAACCACCTTATCTTCAACAAAGGGGCCAAATATACCTCTGGAAGAAAGTTAGCCTCTTTAACAAATGGTGCTGGAAAAACTGGCTCTCTACATGCTGAAAACTAAAACTTCACCCAGATCTATCACCATGCACTAAGCTAAAGTCAAACATTAATACAGTCTAAACGTTAAAACAGAAACACTAAATCTCCTGGAACAGAAAGTAGGAGGAACTCTTGAAGACATAGGGGTAGACAAAGAGCTCATGAACATAAAACAAATCACATGGGTAATACTTTAAAGAATTAACAACCTGAACCTCCTCTTATTGAGAAGTTTTTGCACATCAAAAGAAATTATCAACAAAGTGAAAAGAAAACCCACAAATTTAGGAAAAATGTTAACTAATAAGCACTCAAACAAAAGTCTGCTATCTACAATTTATAAAGAACTAAAAAACACTAGGGTCCCAAAATGTAAAGACCCAATCCAGAAATGGGCATCTGAGATGAACACACACTTCTCAGAGGACAAAATTAAAGAAGCGAATAAATATATGAAAAAATGCTCCACATCACTAGCCATCTATGAAATGCAAATTAAAACAACACTGAGATACCAACTCACCTCAGAAAGAATGGCTCTCACAAACAAATTAACAACAA
>NW_004524579.1:8878985-8883639 GCF_000260255.1 Octodon degus | reverse complement strand
TTGTCAGATACAAAAGTTACATTTCTTGTTATATATGTCTTGCTTTATCTTGGTCTTAACCATCCAGCAGACAAGTATAAAAAGTAAAGCCATATTATAATATGCTGAGATGTAAAAGACTCAGGTCAACAACTTCTGACATTGCCAGTCCTACGGAAAACTCACTTCTATTATGGACAACTAGACCATATTGGAATATTTTGCTGAATTCATGCACTTACAATATTTAAATGACAATAGAATGCCTTTCTCTAACAAAACTAACCAAAAAAAGGGACACAAATGAACGACCATTTTGTACCTGTGTACTCAAAATAGTTAACATAAATATACAGCTGCATTCTCTTAATTCCATGAATTGAGAGATTTGTTCTAATAGTGTTTGTGGACAAGAGATCATGCCTACATCTTATACAATGAATAACCACTGGGACAACAATATGCAATGTATTAATTATTAAAACTGTGCTAGTAATCAGTTTTGAAACTGTCTCATTGATATTTGTTTCTCAATAAAATTATCTTTAAAAATGATATATGTACATATAAATTTATACATCATATATTTAAAAGTGGAATAAATTATTTAATGTTGACAGAAATTTAAGCACAAATATGTGAGGTTTTATTTTTCTCAGTAAAACATGGGCGCCTACTCCTGATTGTGCTCTGTGAAGAAAACACAAGTAGAATTAATCTGCTAATTAAATTAGTAATAATTATGTGTATAGAAAAAATAAATTAGTATCTAATTTTATTCACAAGAATGATTTGAGGAAAGGTTACCACTTGTGTTGAAGTTTAGGTAGAATAGCCTTAATTTCCTAACAGAAAAAAATAGAACCTGTACACCCATGGAAATTTTTTTGCCCTTAAAAATTTAACACACACACACACAAAAAAAAAGAATCTAACACAAGGGCCAGGGAGGTAGCTCAGTGGGCTAAGCACCGGCTTGGACAAGCACAGGGACTGGGGCTCAACCCCTGGCACCACATACTGTGCCAGTCTCACCCCAAGGGTAGATGAGCTGGCCATGGAGACCATTTATGGTAGCCCCCTCCTTAATCCCAGCACCGGGGAGTCTGAAACAGGAGGATAACTATGAATCCAAGCTGCATAGTAAGGCCCTGTACCACATACATACCAAATAAGTAAATAAAAGAAAGAATCAAACACAATTACAGAGCATGATCATTCATTCAATGAAAGATTCATATGGAATCTTCTTTGCCAATTGGCTAGAAAAGAATACTATGAATACTTTCTTAGATTATATTCTTTTTGAATAATTAGCCTTGTTTTTAAAGTACTACTATGCTAAATGTGAAGGTAAGGCATCGTTTCTCTTCATCATTAGGTCTGTTGTCAATGACGCAGTTATTTTCCTCCTAACCTAAATTGTGTTATACCTCACATCTTGAAGGGCAGCCTCACTATACAGGTAGCTTGTTCCCCTTCCAGTCTCCTCCAGCCCCAGCAAAAAGGCCTTCAACTGCTTTCATCTTTCTGAATGTTTAACTTAGTTCTTTGGTTATCTGATAATATTTGAAATACCGCTTAAAATCCAGCAATATAATGTTTCTTGTGAGTGCTCCTCACCAAAAAATCTAATAACATTGCATAAAAAAAGACAAAGTAACAATTTTCCTTCTTGAGAACCATTCAGCTATGACAACTTGAGGTTTCTTAGACCTTCAAAAATATGATCAGTATGCACAGGAAAAGTCTCTGCGCCTCCGACTTTCCTTTGCAAGGATGCGCTGTGAAGCTTTAATACCTACACTACCTTTTTAATAAACTTGCACCAATAGGCTTTGGGAGATAATTTGACTTTTTTAGAAAAAGAATAAAAATATCAAAGCTGAAATGTAGTTTTTTAAGCTGCAAGATCATCTCCCCAGGTGCTTTTTTAATCTATTGAAATATATACATTTAAAGAGAAAACCCAGATGATTTAGCATTCTTCCATATTATGTCAGTGAGCATGACTAGTTTCTCATTTTTTTTCTAATACTTGCTGGTGCACTGACTTATGGGAAAAAAAACTTTCATGAAAAATGTGTGCTACTTTTCCGCTTTTGGCCTTGTATGTGCTTCTTCTCAACCTTAATTACAATATAAATCAACTGTAGAAAAAGATTTACAGTGATCACTCCTCACTTAGAGAGCTGTGAAGATTGATCTGGAAGTAGGATGTTTGTCAAGCCCTGTGTCTGCTTCTCATCTTAGCTGGTTCTAAAGCGAATTGCGGGGCACATCTGGAGGCATTTGGAAAGAAGTCAACATAAGAAGAGAAAAGGTGCCTACAGTTGGCTCTTTGTTCTCAACACTCTGAACCCTTTCCCTTCCAAAGTTTCTGAGTGAAGACATTACATACAACGGGGACTTCAAGCCCATTTCCGAGGTTAGGAGGAAAGATGACCACAGCTATTAAATTTATTCCTAAACATTCACTGTAGTCAACCAGGTGAGATGGCAATTGGAATAGAAATCTCCCCATCGCAAGTGGACTGACTTTTATGACAGCCATCAAGGATTCAGTCAGGCCTTAGCATTCTCCAGGCTACTGTATAGCTTCTGCAAAAGGGATTAATCAATCCCTATTTTCATGAAATGTGTCTGTTTTCTAAGGTAAGTCCATTCATTACTCTAAAATATCAAAACACACAAACAATTAAGAAAGCAGACACAGGGCTGGCCAAATAGCTCAGCGGACTAAAGTGCCTGCTTAGGCAGGCGCAGGGTCTGGGGTTAAATCCCCCATGTACTATGCCGGCCCTGCCCCCGGGGCATGCTGAGATGATGAATGAAACTGGGTGTGGTGACACACCTGTAATCCCAGTGCTTGGGAGGCTGAAAACAGGAGATCACTATGAGTCGGTTCTGTGTAGTGAGACCTGGTAGTCCCTGTACTAAAATGTATTTTTAAGAAAAGAAATTAGACACAGTCTAATATATATTTCTGCCTTTTTGCTCCCTGGGAAGTTTTCAAATCTGCTGAATTTGGGTCTGAATGCAGAAGTTTGACCTAATCTTCACACCTCAACACCTGCACTGCCCTCTTGTTGCTCTGCAGGCAGCCCAGTGTCTCTTCAACCTACAAAATTGAAGAAGTGAAATAGCATGGCTTTTATCTTTCTTCTTGTTGGATTCTTTGAAAAGTGATTTTTTCTTTTAATGTGACTACATCAGTTCCTTCTTGATGTAATAGTAAAACTTCTAAGAAATTACTTAGACAGTTGATTACTAATTTGCCAAGATAACTCTCTTTAAAATGTTCTCATTTTCCCAAACACCATTCTAGGAAAAAAATGATGTTTTGCTGCTCAGCTGTCCCCTACCTTAATTGTTCCTCCTCTGTAGAAGAGTCATGTGCCAAAAAGAGGCTTGCTCTTAGCTCATAGAACTCAGACAGAAATGTAATCATACTTTAAAAATAAAGTATATTCTCAAATCTAGAAATTAGCTAGTAATTGAAATTATCATCACAGTGTTTTAACTGATGACCATTGAACTCTTTTCTGGCAAACGGCTCATAGAGCATTAATTGCACGTCACATTACAGATCTGCAGAGTTAAGTTCTGTCTTGCCCTTGGGACTGCGAGAGCTAAAGCAACTTTGTAAGTGTCTTTCAGAATTGGGAAAAAAAAATCACTTAACTGCAAGAGTTCTACTTCATCTGTGAGATATGTGCACCAGTATCCTTTTAAATATAATTTCCTTAACATTGAAGCTCCCTGTGTACAAATCCCAGCACAATAATTAAGTCATTTCTTGCCCCTCAACTCTGTATTGTGGGGTCCACACTACTAAGCAACAATGGGAACAATGACTCTTACTTTGTGCAATATTTCTCTAAGTGGCTTCCTAAGAAAAACTCCAGAAAATCATTCTGATTTATGATACACCAAATCAATGGGCACAGAAAGAGGGGTTGATGTTGATTTCGATTTTTCTGAGCAGTGTTTGCCTGGGGCATTTTTACAGTCCTATAAACATTTAATAGATTATTTAAATAACTTATGATCATGACTTACCGTAATATGAATAAGATCCTAAGATAGGAATGTAAAAATATCTCTCCCTGGCATCAACCAATGAATGATATTGCTAGACATATTATCTACATTGTGAAGTCTGCAAGAAGTCAAAGAAGAAAAGTTCATAAAAGTGAATGAAAGATGGCTTTGAAAACCCAAAGATGATGATGCAACCATTCATAGAAAAATAAGTATAAATTTAGTGTCCTCAAATTTCATTAAAAGTGAATTTATCTTTATAACTCATATAGAGTTTGGTTTGTTGTGAATCAAGTATCTAATTGATTTTGATCATGAAAAGGTTTTCATTTCCCAAGAAAATTCTAAAAACACAGTGAGAAAGATATACATGCTGGGCTGAGGGAGGACATAGCTCAGTAGAATAAGCACTTCCCTGGGAAGCATAAGGTCCTGAGTTCAATCCCCAGTACTGTAAAAAAAAAAAAAAAAAAAAGATATAGTTATCAATTTACACAAATGGATTCTTTTGACACCTTAGAAACACATACATCCAGAATCTAATTATAATTTTAATTTAAGACTAATGGAATACAAACTGTCATTTTATTATAAAAATAACAAATCATTTGCAATTAGCTATTTATTAAAG
>NW_004524579.1:8828985-8873985 GCF_000260255.1 Octodon degus | reverse complement strand
GCATTAGATGCACTGTATTTTATCAAATTCTCTCTAGTCTTTGGGTGATTTCTCTTTATAAACAAAAATTTTGTGACAGCATGATGAAATGAAATCTGTGTAACTCGAGTAGCTCTAATAAAAATATATATTCAATGACTTTCTCATTAAAAAGGCACAAAGCTCAGAATATCATAATCCGCCATTTCAATGTTTTCCACCTTGAAAAAAATAAAGACATCGGTTATTTTAGGACGTCCAATCAGGTGCTAAGGCAATCAGATAATAGCAGGAGATCACTGGCCTGACTCCACATCTGTCTTTCCATTCCTTGAAGCGACTTACATAGCATCCCTCTTGACAGCAAAGCTGAGCGGCAAGGTCTCGGCAGGAGGCTGCAGGTGTGGACTGATGCAGGCCCATCCGTCAGCCGACTTTCCGGCCGGAACTTCTCTGAATGCCGGGAAACACGTTATTCTGAAACAATGTGGATCACTTTCCTAGGGTGTAGTAGAAAGAGAGCTTGACCTGTAAATGAAGGATTAAATTAAAAGATATGAGGGAGCTGAAAAGTTTTTTCTACTATATTTAATAAACTTATTGTTAAATACCAATGTTAATAAAATTTAAGATGATTTCAGATTTTGTCTAAACACTTGATCCCATCACTAATTTGAGATTAGTATAATAGACTTCCTCACTCTGCTTCCTTTCCTGGAGAACCATATGGGAAGATTCTACCAGCATGCACAAAACTATAAATGTCATGTATTGTTCTAAGCAGCAAATCACAAACCACATAACAAAAGCATCAGCCACAGGCACCAGAATGCCAACATTACCAGTACCTCAACTGTGCAACTGATCACACCACAAACTTCCAATTACAAGAATGAAATTTGTGTCCATCCGAATCACCCCCAAGGAATGAGCTGTAGGTGTGGGAAAAGAGGAAGCCAGTGAATAATGGATCAAAGAAGAATTACTTTGCATTCTAAAGATACCATGAATAAAACTATGGAGGAAGGTGAAAAGCAAACTTTAAATGTAGCTGGTAGAAAACATAATCAATCCTTCAAGGAAGTTACCTCTCTGCTCTGAGCAGGAAAGTCTTGTCGACCAGTCTTGTTGGAGATGTTGATTTTATAACTATAATTGCAACAGTTAGTTGAAAATGACTACCTGGCATTATGAAGAGAAGAGTAGATGTCCAGGGTGTGTTTCCATATCCAGTTCTCCCTCATGATTGGGATAAGCAATGTCTTAGGCCAAGTCTGCTTACAGCCTTTTCTTCTTGGGCGCCAGTAATCTCATTCATTTATTTATTGTCTTCAGTGTCTCATTATTATCTGCACTGATCTATGGCAGGACTAGAATGGATTCTCCTTTAAATCTAAATTCATAAACTAATAGCTAAGACTCCCTCTGTTTCTGCGCCTGCCTACACACAGCCCTCTTCTTTTACTGTGATCCCAGAGTTGGAATGATCTCTGTTGCTAACTTGTTCTGCACAAATATGTACCAGACAAAACTTTAAAGAAGGATCTGTTTTTCTTTCTCTGCTTTGCATTACAGTGGCAGACAGAATTATGTAAAACATCCTGGCATTTAGTCAGGGAGATGACATGTAACATGGGGGGAAATTTACCACAGTGTAAAAATCCTTGATTCTCTGTTGCACTATTAGATAGTCACATTTCACACCCACTCTGGGACCTCAGTGGTAGGTGGTATGATGCAGCATTTATAGAACATGTGTAATTGTGGGCAGTTATAGAAAATGTGTAATTTTGATGCAATTGTATCTCCATCTTTGACTTTAAAAGATTAGTACACTGTAATAATAAAATATCAATTGAAATAGCTTAAAGGAAAATAGGTGGAATAAATAGGTGAAAGAAGTGGAAGGAAAATAGAATAAAGAATTGAGTATACCAAGAAGTAAAGTCAGCACAAAATAAAACTATGAAATATTGCACGTTTTCAAGTAATGCCTGCAAGCGAGGACCTATGCTTTCTAGTAGGTGGAATGACGCAACTACAACACCTTTGCCTTTCAAAGCGAGTTATCCTGGATGTGACAGATACAGGAATGTGCAGCATCTTATATCATTGAGCACTGAACTATAATTATGTTCCATGTTCAGCTCTGAATGCTCAATATGAGGCAGAAGAGGAAAACCTTAATGAAAGAGTAAGTGTAATCCTAGGTCAAATTTGACTGGTGAAACTAATCTCTGAATTATTTTTTTTTAAATCCTTTAGCAGAATTAATGGCTTATCGTCCCAAGAAAGACTTTTGTCACCTATCTGTGATCGTCACCAGCTTGATATGATTCCCATTCAGATCTTCACAGGAAAGTTTCTCTATTGGCTTAGTAAATATGATTGCTTGGTTTTCTTCCCAGCAGTATGTAATAAATCCAGAGCTAGCCCATTTGTATATAGTACCAAGCAGATGCTGAAATTTCCCAAATTTTTTTATTCCAAGTATAACTTCTAATATAAATTGGTGTAATAATACCATTTGGAAGAGGCTTATTTTTAATGTTTATTCATCATTAATATAAAATTATAAGGTATAAGGAAACAAATGAAATAATTTGTTGTATGTATGTATGTATATTTTCTCCAAGAGTCATGAATTCATTATGTTATTCACTATAAAATATGTATTGTTAAGATGTGGGTGAAAGCATGAGAGAGGAAAAATCAGGATAATAAAAAAGCAAGTAAAAAAAGGAAATGAATTGTTTTGCCATTAAAAGTAATACTGTGTTTCTGATTCTTCATCAAAGTCATGAAGCAGTTTCTTTGTTGTCAAGAATAATTGTATATTCTCCTTTATTTGCAATAACTTTGTTTTGGCATTTTGAATTAAGACATCCATTAAAATATTATGTTAGTTGCTAAGCTTATTAAATCATCTGAAACAAGTTACATAAGGAGGTAGGCACATCTCTTAAGAGATGTGTTGTGAACCAGAAAAATCTACTTTCTTTTAACAAGGTATTCACAAGTCCATTGCCAGATTCCAAAACAGTCCTACAGTGTCACAGTCACACCACTGGTCTATAAATGTACCAAGCCAGTTCTGATACATCACGCATAAATTTCAGTTTGAAAGTCGCAGTTGGCTGAGTTTTATAAGGGTCCATTTTCTGTTCTGATGTGATAAAAGGTGACATTCGGGCCATTGCGGATATGAGTGTGCTATAGTTTGACAGTGTTCCTGATACCCTTTTGTTCTGCTTTAATTTTCTTCACCATTTATTGACACATTGGTTGTGTCACTGAAGCCTGAGAAGTAGCATTGGTCACAGACTGGGTGTTTGCTGCCTGGGTTGCACTCAAGTGCTGGCCCGGCAGTATACCATGGCATTGGATTTGCCCTACAGGTAACTTTTAGAAATAATAAGAGCCTGGGAGGAAACTCAAAGAGGAAATCTCAGCAGCATAGGCCTCAGTAACAATAGCAGTGGTGCTCTTCGCTAACTGGGACTGCAACTTCAGAACGGACACACTGCAAAAAATAAAGACAAAAGAATATGGCTTCCCAAGTGGATCGGCTAATACAACTTGGTGATTGTTGGAGTGACAGAGATCGTACACAGATTGACCTCGTGTCCAGCTGAGTTATATCAGTATTTCTGCAGAGGCCATTGAGGGGAAAGGAATATAAAGGTGACCATGTAATTTATTATGAAGACTGTAACAATTATGATCATAAAAAAGGATTTTAACAAAAGTTGTACTGAGAAAGCATGCACCATGATTTTCTTGGCCTGGGAAAAGTAGAATCTCCAGTCTCCCTATGTAGCACTGGCCCATTACTTTTTCTTTTTAAGATTTATATCTCAATGTAGGGAACCTAATAAGTAAATGTATACTCTGTATAAATCATCAAGCCATGAAAATATAGAGGAAATGAAAAAAAGTCAGTGTAATTAATGATATTAGGGAAAATAATTTAAGTTACCTACAATTGAGGAATAAATTGATCTAGACTGACAAAGTCTGATTAGTTAGGCAAAGATATCCTGGGAGGTAAATAAGGTGATATTAATGTCCTTAACTTGTTCTATCTGGGACACATGTAGTATTAGCCCTTTCTGGCCACTTTGCAGGGTGCATTTCACTCTACAGGATGCTAATAGCAGCGGGGTCTGGTGCCCATACAGCACATGCTGTAACTGATTTTATGAGATGGTTGTCTGGTTGCTTCCAGTGCGTTACTATGGTCTTCTCTAAGCAAGAATTCTTTAGATGTATCTGAAGTGTTTGGCACATCCTGCCAATACTCTGGCCCATATGGGAACATTGTCTCTTTTCTTTTCCCCTCCCCTCCCTCCCCTCCCCTCTTCTCCCTTCTGTCCTCTTCTTCTCTTCTCCTCACCCCTCCTCTCCTCTCCATTCCTCACTCCCTCCCTCTCCTCTTTAAATAGTAGTCTTTTCTGAGGACAATTCTGGGCATTTCTTAAATGTTGAATTTTTAATATGAGGAAATAACTTCAGCCCTGGAATAAGGAAAAAAAAACTAAAATCATTGTGTCCCTCTTAGGTAACAGGCACTATGTTTTTTACTTATGAAGATATATTTTCTAAGTCTTTTTTACCAATAAAATGTTATTTTTATCACATTAGAAATGAAAAACACTGAGATTAAATTACTAATTTGTATATAAGGGGCAAAGCTGAAATTTGGTACATTATCCTAAACTCGTGTACTCTCCCTTGTCCCACAAGCGTTAGAAGAAAAACCAAGTGACCACCCAGTCCTAGTCTTTGGTGTCCACAAACCCGAGTTTTGAAGCAAGAATTTCCCTTCCTCAAAGAGGAATTCTCACACTGGCAAATTTTTGTGTTTGCTTTGAAACTGGTGCAGAAAACCTTGTCCCACGTAATCAGCCTCATGAACTCCCTTACCCCACAATATCACCTTCTAAGTGGGACTGCAGGGAGTGCAATAGTTTGGATGTGGAAGGTGCCCCAAAAGACCACTTGTTAAACACTTGGTCCCCAGACCACAGGACTGTTGGGAGGTGGTAGAAACTTGAAGAGGTGGAGTCCAGGGGAAAGTCTTAGGTCACTGGGGAGGTGGCCTTGAAGTGACTGTGAGGCTTTGGTCTCTTCCTCTCCTTCCATTTGCCCTCCTATGAACAGTTGTTCCGCCACATGTTCCCTCAATGGTGCACTGCCTGCCACAGGCCCAGAACCAACAGGACCAAACAACCATGGACTGAAACCTTCTAAGTAGGAAGTACAAATCGACCTCTTCTCTTTGTGAGCAGATTATCTCACATTTTTGTTACATTAATCGGAAACTGGTTCAAGCAGAAATCCAACCTAAAGACAATCTCACCCCCCACAGACACAGACGTTTGTTCCAAGGCTTCAGGGTCAGCTAGAGATTCAACAGCCTCAATAATCCCTATCAGTACTCACATGTGATATGATCTGATCCAGATAATGGACATTTTATCCTGTAAATTTTCCTTGGATTATTAAAGGTTATAGGGCCAGTGATATAGTTCAGTGGCATAAACACCTGCCTGGTAACCAGTGGGCCTAAACAGAAACTCTTGAGCAAGCTCATCTACTAACTCCAAGTACTGTTGCTGTCATCCTACAACTTATTTACCACACCATATTATGATATTTAAAAAAAATTCAATCTGAGTGTCATAAAAAAGCAAAGCCATATCTTATCTCTGAATTCTTAATCCTGAAGATTTTTACTGGCACATCGTGATGAAGATGTAACAGAAAAAAGATCTTCCAGATATTATCTGAGTGCATTTCATTTCTGATGGATAATCCAGTGCCTTCTCAAAATTGCCACAGAGGCCTCTAGCTACAATTGCTTCTTGAAAATACTGGCCTATAGCAAATTCTTCTCTTTCCTATATTGAGCAGCTGTTCCTTTGTTTTTGCTCTGAGATTGACCCAAAAACCTTTTCAGAGATGTTTTATGTCAAAGAAGCACAGACACAAACACTTAAAACAATATTAGACATCCGCAGGCAAAGAAGTCCTCCAGCAATGCTGCTGTTGCCTGGCCAGCACGTCCCTCATCGGTCCTATTCTCTCTGGTCCCCAGAGTTTGCTCATTTCTACAGAGGTGCAGCTGATCTATTTATTTTGTTGGTTTTCTTTTACTGTTCCAGATGCTGAGGTGTCACGTCCATCCCAAGAGTCCCACAGAAAGATTTTCAGATATTCCAGTTGTTACTAGTTCCTTATGATAAAATTTAATCTCACAATGGATGGAGAAATAGAAAGAAAAGAAGGAGGGAAGAAGGGAGGAAAGAAATTTCCTGAGTGGTCGCTCTCGCTCTCGCTCTCCCTCTCGCTCTCGCTCCCTGCCTCTCAGTTTTAGTGATGTATCATTAACAAAACAAAGAGCATATATGTAATATAGTTAAAAATGCACAACTAGATTTTTTGACAATTTCATATACTATGAAAACATGATCACAATCAACACAATCAAGATAGCCATCAACCGGCATTTCTGCAGCACCTTTGATAGACCTGTGGGATGCACCCCATCCTTTACTGTTTGCCCCATCCCCCCAAAAAAAAACCCATCATCTGTTTTCTGTCAGTATAGATTTGCTTGTGCAATACTTACTTATTTTGTCTTGATCTTCAGTCAACATTATATTGAAATACATCAGATTTGGAGTGAATATTAACAGCCTATTATTTACCTTGGCTGTGAAATGCCATTGTATGGAAATTCCAAGATGCATCTGGACTTACAGGTGGGATTACACCACCACATCTGGAAATTTGTTCTTTTTTAAAGTTACTCTGGATAATCTGAGTCTTTTGGACTTCCTCATCAATATGAAAATCAGCTTGCAAATTTCTATAAGAAATTAAAAAATGTGGAAGAATTTGATTGGAATTGTATTGAATCTATAGATTAGTTTTGGTGTGATTCATATCAAATCCATATCCAGACTTTTCCCTTTAATTTTCAGTGTGTAAGTCCTTCTCATTTGATTTTCATATATATTTTGGTAGATTTATCCCTACCTTTCACGTTTTTCATGATATAGTATATATAATATTTATTTTTTTATTTTTAAGAGCATCATTTAATATGTACAAATAACTTTTAATATGCAACTATTCTCAAGTATTTTGGTTTTTCCAGTTTGGAACTATTAGAAATAAAACTGGTAAGTATAGTTATGTGTGATTTATGGAATGTGTTCATTTTTTTCTTAAATAAATGGGTAAAAGTGGAATGTCTTTATCATATTATAGGTGTATATTCAATTTTTAAAGAGATCATCAAAGTGGCCATAAAATTTTACAAGTCCACCAGCAGCAGCCTGTGGCTCTATCAGCTTCCCTACATCCTTTTCTACAGTGGGTGTGGTCAGCAGCTGGACGCTAGCCGCGGCAATGCTATGCAGATGCACTTGCCGTGATCCTATCATGCAGCTCGGCTATGAGTGACAAGGTTGGACATCTCTCCATGTGCTTATAATATCTTTCCTTATGCTTATATAGCATCCACGTATCTTATTTGGAGAAATATCCATTCAGCTCTTTTGGGCAGTTTGTATTAAGTTGTTCATTTTCTTCTAATTGCACTTTTAGGTTATGTTATTACAGTAGGTCCAATTTTTTAACAGACAAAAGCGTTGGGAATATTTCTGTAATTTCTGTGGCTGATTATTTTATTTGCTTAGTGTCTTTTGAAGGACAAATTTTAATGTTAATAAAGAAATTATGTATTTGTTCAGTATGATTTTTATGGACTTTTTGTTCTAAGTAAGAAATCTTCATCTAACTCAGTGTCACAAAAAAGTTTCTTCTCTGTCTTCTTTCAGAAGTTTTAATATTTTATATTTATATTTAATTCTATCATCTTTTTTGAATTATGTTTAATAGATGATGACAAGTATAGAACAAAGCTCATGTTCTTGGTATATGAATATCCAATTTTTCTAGCTCCACTTGTTGAGAAGAATATATTTTCTTCACTGAAGTGCCTTTTATTATTGTCAAAAATCACTTATGCATATACGCTCCAATCTGTTCCGTACTATAGTGTCTCTCTTGATGCCAATCTCACACTGTCTTAATTGTTGTACATTTATGAGTCTCAAAATCAGAAAATTTTAAGCTATTAAGTTTGCTCCATTTTTTATTTGCTTGGTTTTATGGGCAGGGTCTCACCATGGAGTCCAGGCTGGACTTGAACTCACCATGTAGGCCAAGCTGTTCTCAAACTCACAACAATCCCCCTGCCTCAGCCTCTAGATGCTGGGATTGCAGGTGGGACACATCACTACATCTTTTTTTAAGATGTGGAAGTTTGTTCTTTTTTAGTTATTCTGGCTCATCTGAATCTTTGGATTTCCTTAAATATGAAAACCAACTTGCAAATTTCTACCAAGAAGTTAAAAAATTTGGAGGCATTTGATTGGAATTATATTGAATCTATAGATTAGTTTTGGTAGTTAATATCAAATCCATATCAAGACTTTTCTCTTTAATTTTCAATGCACAAGTCCTCATTTTATCTTCATATATATTTTGATAGATTTATCCCTACCCTTCATGTTTTTCATGCATTAGTATATGTAATATTTAATTTTTATTTTTAAGAGCATCATTTAATATATACAAATAACTTTGTAATTGATTTTATATCTTAAAGCCATGTAACATTTAAGTTTTTTAGAGATTGCATATGATTTACTGTCTACATAAATAATCATGGAGAAAACCAAAGTAAAAAGTTTTAATTCTTCCTTTTTTATCTGCATGACTTTGTTGGTTTTTTTTTTTCTTTTCCTCACCACTCTGACTTGACTCTCCATTGCAATGCTAAATATAATGGTGAGAATGGACAACCTTGCCTTCTTCCTAATTTAGCATTTTGTAAATCACCACTGAGTACAGGATTAGCTGTGAGTTTTGGTAGATTCTTTTATCAGGTGAAATATATGTGTTAATCCTGGGTTCCTTAGAGTCTGCTGGAGTTTTTTTATTTGTTTATTTATTTACTTGATTAAATATAGATGTCAGATTTTTTCAAATTATCTTTCTAACTTCCCTGGTAGTCTAGTGGTTAAGATCTGGTGCTCTTAAATTATCTTTCTGCATCTTCTGAGGTGATCAGAGGGAGGTTTTTTGTTTATTTGTTTTGTTTGGTTTTGTAGTTTCAAGTATCAAAGCAACTTTGTCTTCCTGAACCCACTTCTTCTGAATCATGAATATCATGTATAGATTGATTTCTTCAGATGTTATTCAGAATATTTATATCAATGCTTATCATGAATATTGATCTATAGCTTTCTTTTCTGGTATTTTCTTTCAGAATGTAATGTCTGACTAATTTTGGGTTCATAAAATGAATTGAGAGCAATCCTTTCACTTGTTAAAAAAAAAATACACATTTAAACCTGTCATGTTATATCCTCATTTTATTCACTCATTTGCTGTGGGATATGCTCTTAAGAACCTTAGCTAGATTTATGTTTCTCATCTTGGAAAATGACCCATATTCCATCTCCATCTTAAAATAAGACACACCAAGTGCAACCCCAGTAACAAATTATTACTGCATAAAACAATAAGACTGTGTATACCCTTAGTATCACCATTTAATTTTTATTTATCCAGTCAAAACTCACTGCAGAACAAGCTAAACAATTGTCCAACTATCACTACCATGAAGACATGTCATTTTGTCACAGTCAGAACTCCAGACATCACCAAAGCTAAAAGCTTTGCCCTTCTACCATTGAGAGTAAGCCTTACACTTTCCTATAAGCAAGGATTTCTCTTTTTTTAAGCTAACCACAAAGGGAACATTACATATTGAAAATGTCTTGTCTTTTCTTGTGACTATAAAAATATACATAAAAAGTTGCATAGACAGAGACAGTTTTGTTGACAGGTGTTTCAAGATTGCCTTTGTTAGTGGGCAAAGCAACCAAATTAATGACCAAAGAACAGATCTCCAAACCATATGAAATGTATGGCTTTGGGGACCACTACAGATGACACTAACAAAGTAGTTCATCTTTCCTATTTATACAAGACATCTGACTTTATTTTTAGTTTGTGTGTGTGTGTGTGTGTGTGTGTGTGTATGTAATTAGTAAAGGGTATACAGGGTCTCACTACACAGATCAGACTCATAGTGATCCTCCTGTTTTCAGCCTCCCAAGCGCTGGGATTACAGGCACGCGCCACCATACCCAGTCTCATTTGCCACCGGGCCAGCATGGCATCTGACTTTAGATGATAAAATATATTACTTGTACTTTGTTCTATGTAAATTTAGAAAATGAATGACCTGATAGGAACAGGAATTCTTCTTCAGTATCTCAAAAGTCATAGGTACAACTTGAGATGACTAGAGTAACTGACCTTTCAATTATGGTCCTTATTCCATTGTGACAGGCAGAAACTAAGATAGGAAATTCATCGGTTAGCTTTGCCAGAATAATATTCAGTCTTGGTAGAAGGCAGATTTTAAGGAAATTTAGCAGGATGGCTGGTAAATACTAAAGAATGTAAAAGTGTTTGTTTCCACTAATAAACAAGGAAGTAAATAAGTATATAATCCAAGAGAAAACTAGACAGAACAAAACCCCATTAAACATAGTAAAAGGACCATAAGTAAATGAATGAACATTTTTACTAAGAAGATATAAGTAACAAAAAGGTATATGGAATGTGTTCAGTATCACTAATTATCAGAGAAATGCAAGTTAAGGTCATGATGAGATATCACCTATAATTCTTAAGACAATTATTTTTAAAAAGACAAAAGATGACTGCATCATTCAATGTTTACTGGAGAAAGACACAAAAAATATAAGATATACAAATATAAAAACTTGTATAAGATTGGCTTACAAAGGCTACCAGTAGAGTAAGGTATCAAAGACTGCAAAAGGGCCATTTGAGTGCTGAAAATCCAAGAAACCCAGTTGAAAGCCCAGAGTTCACCGTAGTATCTGACACAAGCCCATATCAGGAGGTCAGAGGGCCTGTGCTGGAAGCCAGGAGATGTCCAGGGTGAAGGTGCACACCAGAGCTTGTCTGAAGAAGCAGAACCAATCTTGCCTTCTGCATTTCCCTCTTGAGTCTTCTGTCTTCAATAAATCCTTTTAGCCACAGCCAGAACAATGGTGGTGCAATTTAATTGGGTGTTTCTTACTCAACTTACACCATCAGTTAACTATCACAAGTAACACAGGCGAGAATGTAGAGGAAAGGGCCTCCTCACACAGCTAGGAGGGGAGTAGACTGGCAGAGCTGATGTGGAAAACAGTATGGAAATTCTTCAAAATGATTAAAATAGATCTATAACAGACATCTCACCACTGGACATAAATCAAAAAGCAATGAGATCTTGTGTCTTAGAAACTTCTGTACCTCTCCCTGTATGCACTACAACTTTATTTAAAGTAGCCAAGGAATGAGATCAATTTAAGTGCACAGCAGCAGGTGAACTAAGCTCAAAACTAGAAAGTCAATCTATCTGCCTATCTATCTACTTATCTATCTAGTTATCTACATAACTATCTATCACAGAATATTATTTACCCATAAATAGCTAGAAAGGACAGTAGGAAAGAAAACAAAGAATATTTAATATTAATAGGCCATGAGCCAGGCCCAAGAACAACGAACTCTGAAAATTAGTTGCTAAAGGAAGAGGCCAAATGCTGCAAGCTGCAGGAGGTGATTTCAAATAACCCTAGAGTACTGAATTATCAGCCATGGGAGGAAGCAGTTTGAAATGGTATTGTCTAGAGCAAACGTGTATCAAAACGCCAAAAGCATGGCTCCTCCAAGAGAGTGTGACTTCATATTTTCCCCTAGACCAGTTTTCAAGTAGGTCAGCAAGGAAGATTTTTTTATCCTTCCTTCTATGACAGCCAGGAGATGGTGCAGACTAATAAAAGAAACTCCAAAATAAGGGCTTGATGTGTTGCCTTTTTAATAAGTGTTAATTTCAGGTGAACTACATTGTGTTTTATTGTTTTTGCTGTTTTGTTTTGAAGGCTTGTATTTGTTTATTTGTTGCTTGTTTGTTTGCCTTTATGATGCTGATTATGGAACACAAGGCCACTGAACTACATTCCCTGCCTTTTTAAATATTTTATTGCAAGATAGAATCTCACTAAGTTGCCAAGGCTGCACTTGAACTTGGGGTCCTCTTGCTTCAGCTTCCCACAGTGCTGAGCCTACAGGCAGGGAAAACCTTCCCTTCCTTGAACTATTCTTAAACTATAAGGAAAAAATAGTAATTATTCTCAAAACTCAATTGATTCAGCCAGTGCTAAAATGAAAATTCAGAACTAAAAAGAATGTAAATATCTACTGTACTAGGAACCAGAATCAAATAGTCTCCATGAGGCAAATTTACTATACAATTTCATAGCAGACAGGCAGTGGCCTCTAATCTTTCAGCCCGTGCCTTTCCCCTTTTGCTCATGTTAGTCTAGTGATAAATGATGTAGAATTTCTCAGAGAGAGAGAGAAAATTATACCCAATATAAAAAGTGGTTGAAAAAGCTGATTACAGAGCCATTAGCCCCTGTGGGCTCATTTTATTGCTATAAAGTCATCATTCAAGTAGACATATTTAGCTTCTGTGGCCTTCATTTGTGGTAAGTAAAATAACCTCAGACAAAAAAAGAGTCCAAATCCAAACCTCCTATTTTTAGCGATATGACAGCCAATTTAAAAAATTAGAAAAGCCCAAAGTGGAAGCACAGTGACATCATCAGCTTGTATCCTTCCATGTGCTGTGTGCTGAGGGCAAATCTAGGGACAGGGTCCACGAAAGATGCAGAGAATCCAACATGTGGCCAAAAGACGACAGGAAGATCGATGAGGAGCTGACACGTCTGGAGCCATGACAAGCAGTCAAAGCACACAGACATACTCAACCTAGACAACAGAGACCAATTTAAAAAAATTGTTCCTATTGAATTTTAGACCTGGCAATGGCAAATAAATTTATTTTCTACTTCATTAAAATAATTTACGGACCACATTTTCAATCCATGGTAATATACTCATTAAGTAAATATTTATTAAGGAAACACAATTTCTCTGTGATTGCAGTAGGTTCTAACGGTGAAGGGAAAATTGATTACCAAACATGGCAATGATCTTACACCAGGTGAGCTCTGTATCGCCGGTGGGTCTGTAATCAAGCTCTGGGTGACTATCCGCCAGTGAACTAGAGAAGGGAGCACTGTCTCCCTCCAAATCACGTTCTTGAACTTCAATGTGCTGAATAATCACCCAAGAAGCTTGATAAATTGCAGGCTCCCATTGCACAAGTCTGGGCAGAGGCCAGAAAGTCGGCACCAGCCGGTAATTTGGCAATAGCTGTTTTGTGGATGGCACTTCATTCAGCAAAACACAGAGATCTCTGCCTCTCTGGCATGCTGTTATTTTCATGGGAATTAACATATCTGTTTTGTGTCAACCTCTGGCCTTGCAGACAGAGAAGCAAATAAGAAGACATTAGCTACTCATGTATTTGTGAGCACAAAAGTTGGAGCTGACTTGGAGTTCGGCTACACACACACACGCACAAACACACACACACACACACACACACACACACACACACACCCCTTACAGCTACACTCAGAGGAAGCACAGGAGCTGCCTTGCCTACTGTGTTAGTTGATATATTGTGTCAGCTTGGCTGAATCAGCTCTGGCAGCATGGGGTCCTTGCCCTGCAGGTGGGCAGGGCCCAGGAATTTAGAAAGGCTTCCTGCTGCCCTGCCCGACTTCCTGCCCTGCCCCACTTCCTTGGAGAGGTCTCAGTCTTCAGAGGAGCTTGATCTCAGCAGCTGCGCCACTTTGGAGGAGCTCTGATCTTCACTGTGGAGCGCTGGTCTTCGCAGTCAGCGCAGAAGGAAGAGAGAGGCTTGATGGAAGCTGCTGCAGATGCTGCTCCTCCTCTGCTCTTCATTGTTTTCTGCCGCATGAACTGCTGTTGTTTGCCTTGGAGCCAGCGGAATATGGACTAAACCCTCCAGTAACTGTGAGCTAAATAAACCTTTGCTTCCTTCATTTTGAGTGTCGGGTATTTGTCCCAGCAACGAGTAAAAAGTAACTAAGACACCTACCCTGTTGACAAAACCTAGTAGAAAGTAATGGGACAAGATCCTGTCCCCATTTGAAGTCTTAGTCCTGAGCTCCTGTACTTGGCCTGCTTTCAGATATTAGCTCACTTTGTCAAAACCCTTCCTCTAGCTTATTACTCAAGCATGATTTTGTTTTGCTCTTTCTGTTTGACTTTCATTGGTCTTTCTCTGGTTCATCTTAGTATATTTCAGCAATGATTTCTATGTTTTCCATACTACTTTACCTCTTAAAAGGATCCAGGACTCTCAGTATTTTTTTTCTTTTACCTTTAACTCAGACGAAATTTTCCTTACATTGTTTCTACCCCAAAGCTGGTCCTGGACCAAGTGGAGATTAGGCAAATTGAGTTGTGGAGGTCAATTTACCATCTCAGGAAAACCAAAATACTTTCTCACATTTCCAGAAATTATTAGATAGGTAGAGTTTAGCCAATTTAATTTCCAAACATGAGCTATTTTTCCTCAATAGAGGAGAAAGTTAATGAAATTGTGTTAGAGATTCATCTCATAATAGTTCTATTCTCTGGAAAACTAGAATGTTTCTATTCTGAAATAATCTATTTAAAAGTAGAATCTTCTATGATTTGAATCTTAAATTACCCAAAGGTCTATGTCTCATAGGCTTTCTCTCCAAGAAAGCACTGTTGGGATATAGTAGAAATCCTAGCAGAGGGTTCTAGCGAGAGGCTGTGGGTCATGAGGAGCCTTCCCAGTCTCTTCTTTCTTCTATTTCCTTTTTTTGTACTTCTTTCTTTTGCTTCCCTGAGGTAAGTTCTTCGCTGTCTTATGATCCCACCATACTGGGCTGCCTCACTCCAGCCCCAATGGGGCTGACCAGTCAAGGGCAGGAACACCTAAAAACAAGATCCCAAGAAAGCTTTTATATTTTTAATTGATTACTTATATTTGTTATAGCATTTCTTATGGTATTTGTTATAGTTATGGGATGCTCACTAGCACTAAGGTATGAACATATTCCATTTTACAGGCAGAAGTGCCAAATGATCCTTTCTATCAAAGATCTATCCCTAGGTATCTTTTATAGTTTTGACAAATTTGACTACTAAGATAAATAAATTGAAAAAAAAAAACACTAGGAAACATAAAATAATTGAAAGAATGTGAATTCTTTTTAAAAGAATTGATAATTTTGACACATTTGAACAATGCTATTCAATTTTTCAACACAAACTCAAATATAGCAAATAAAGAGAAAGCTATGTCATTTCGTATCCATGTCCAACATCAAAGAACTTGATAGGAATTCAATAGAAGACAAACCAATAACCTTACATAGTCTGTTAATTTTCCACATACTAGACTTGCTTTTCAGAAAACTTACAAAGTTCTTATAAGTGAGATTTTTATCTTTTTGTTTTACATTTTCCTCAGTGCTGGATACCTATTAGAAACTCAAGGAGGGCATGTTTTTTATTATTACATAAGTTACAGCAAATATTTTATTAGTAGGAGTTGTCATATGTGCTTTCTATTTGTTAAGAAATGAGTTTGTTGTAATTTGTACTAAGGAAGCAGGAAGACTGAGACCACGTCCTACCTCTTGGTCTGCTCTTTTGAGTTGTACAAAGAAGAGCATGGTAGAAACTTCTTGGGCTAGGCACGTGCAACCCCTGCCTGTCCGCTAGGGGGAGCTAGAGGAAGGAGCCTAAGCAGGGCCATTTGGGTCTCTCACTCCACTTTCACACCACTTGGTGGCCTGCTGTTTTGAAACTATAATCCCTATCTGAATTTAGACAAAGATAGTGACAGCAACTTGTTCCTAAGATTCTCAAGAAGAAAGATGTGTGTTTTATCTACCATTTTTGTGTGATGATCAAGTGCAATACTTTAAAACGTACAAGAAAATCAAGTGCTGTGTCTTTTTTTTCTCGTTCAAAAATAAAGTCGTGCTCCTCTCTTATCTACCTACCTTCCTCTCCTCTGACTGTCATCCCCAGTTAATTTGCTTGTGCCGCAATGTGGGCTTTAGGATCTGCAACCACTCCTTTTAGGGGTCAACTTAACTGGGCCACGATTCTCAAACATTTGGCCAAACATCTAGCTGTTTCTGTGAGTGTTTTGAATGCAATTTACACATACAGCACTGAATTATGAGTAAGCAGGTTGCCTTCCATAATGTGGGCAGGTCTCATTTATCAGTTGAAGGCCTAAATGGATCGAAAGACTGAGCTCTCAAGAGTGGGAGAGAATCTCTAGCAAATGCCCCCAGACATGAACTACGATTTCTTTGCCAGAGAAATTCTCGAACAAGCTCTATAGTACACAAGTTGAACTTTCACTTGATCCACCTACTAAATGATAAAGGCTGTTCTGTTGAAGTTTCTGAGAAATACAAGACTAAAAGGGGAGGCAGTTCAGCTGACAACAGTGTCGCAGAAAACAGGAATCTTGAAGTTCTTAAAATAAAAAAGATGCAAGCTGGAGCATCACTTAGAGGTAGCTGCTTGCATGTGTGAGGTCCTGGTCCTGCTCCCAGAATAGCTGGGTGGCAGGTGATAGAAGAGTAATGAGAGTAAAGAAAACCTAAAGGCTAATTTACAGATTAAGTCAGGAGCAATGGACGCTACAGCGTCTTGCCTGAGAAGCCTAGAAATCCCATGATGCATCTCACAATACATCCCTAACAATGTAGTACTTGTTTGTTTGTTTGTTTGTTTGTTTGTTTTGAACTCCATTACTATCCAGCACCAAACAGCAAGATCTGAAGGGCAGTATTTCTTCATACTTTTAGCTATATATTCAGGCTTTTTTCCAGTTGGTCATGTTGTCTAAAAGACATCCCTCCCCCTAAAAAAAAAATGAAAGGTCATCATTCACTATGAAGAAAATCATCAATGGAGAAAAGCTGAAATTTCAAACATTCTTGGTTTTCTATGAACAATACATAGAACGATTTCCGTACCATCATGGAAGCCTCCCCATAGTAGTGTTTTTGGTGGATCTGGGAATGACTGCCACTACATATGATTCATTTCAGTTTTTAAAACCATGAAATTCTTAGCCTATTACTAAACTTGAGTCCATTTATAGTCCAATACATCTGTGATTATCTCTGGATAGCAAAAAACAAGAAAAAAGGAAACATACTATAAACTCTGATTTATATTCCCAGCCATTCTGAAAATTCATCCCAACACATCTTCCTTCGCCCACCCCACTCCTCTTTGAAGTTTGTCTCCCAAACAGTGATAAGCCCAAGGTTACAAACTAGCTACAGCTTTCAAATCAATATTACCTTACATCACCATTGCCTAGCAGTTTAGGGCTTTGCGGCTAGCTACCATGACAATAGATGCACAGCCTGGAACCACTTTTAGTTAATTAGAGTCAATCAATCCAAACTTTGCTAACTTACTCATGTGAAACAATAGTATAATGAACCAAAGTCGGCGAGATGATTGGGAAATACAAATTATTGCACCCTGATAAATTAAATGTGACTATTACAAAATCTTCTTTCTAAATGAATACTCAAGAAGAGGATATATGGGTATTTAATATAATTAAGAATACAGGGAAAATAAACTTAAAGAAGCTATTAAAAGACCCTTCTATTTTAAGGAAGAAAAACACTTAGAGACTGTATAATGGGATGATCTGGCTGCATGTTTGGAGTATTCATTTGAGGAAATATCTTTCTGTCAATTCTATGTGGGTTGTGGGTGGGATAGGTGACGTGTGGGACATAAACACTTACAGGAGCCAAAAACCACAGAGTCTGGATGAGACAGGTGGATAAAAAGGGAAAGAGAGGACACAGATGGGCCCAGCCTCCTATATCTGTGCAGGTGGAGTCTCCAGTGTGAGTGTATGTAACTGACATGCCAGCACTTTGACTATCTACAAAATTAAATGGAAGCATATCCCCAGAATTCTGACAAATCAAATCCACTTGTTACAGCTTGTGTCTAGATGTCCCCTCACCTGAGCTTTATGTGGTTGTAGGTGAGACTTTTCAGTGCTGGTAAGATCCAGAGTGTATAACGCTAGGATTGATTCATGACGCAGTGCTAGGATTAAGGGTGCTGGAATAAAGTGTGTGTGGTTACTCAGTTAGTTCACTGATTGTGTGGACATCAGCCCTAAAATGAGTAGCCTACATAAAATATAAATGGGTATCAAGAAGCTGCTGTTGTAGCGAGTGGAATTTAAAAGCTTTTAGGCTCTCTTATTCCAACATAGGCTAAAATCAGTCTTATTGGTAGCTATTGCCAGTGAAACATCTCACATTAAAAAGAATATCTTTGGGACAAGCAAAGTTGACAGAGCTCTGACCCCGAGTTGGTAGACTCATGTGTGGGTCCTCTGCCAGCCAGTCTGATGATCTCTTTTTCCTATTTCCTTAATTGCAAATCAAGGTACTAAGGAAAATGATTACTGAAAAGGATCCCACTCCTATTATTCCAACTGGAGGTGTCATTTCAGGAATAGCTTTCAATAACTTACTACAGTGACACAGGTTAATATCACAACTTGCCTTACTACTTTTGTCACATAATCAGGCAGATCAAAGCAAATGGCAGAGATATTTATGTTGTAGAAGGCAATGCTGTCATATGTTATATTAGATCCCATTGCTTTATGTTAAACTCCCACTTATATTCCCATAATCTAAACCATAACTAACTTACTCTTTTATATATTCTCAAGTTACTATGCACTTTATTGTCATTGTGCATAACTAGGGTTCGTCCTAAAGAAATAAAAGTTGGCTACCACATCCCTGTAAGACTCAATGCTTGTGTTTCCTTAGGGTAGAAAGGAACTGCATTTGTTTTATTTTCTATACTTTTAAAAGATGAATGATGAAGTGAGAAGGCAGTTCACTCATCTTCATGCTCTATATGCATGCTGAATGCAATGTGAAGCATCTAGAGGGCAGGGAACAGCAGTTCAGGTTACTTTCCATGTCCTACGCTGTCTAACACAGCACGCCAACTACAAAGGTCCTTCCTCAGTAATCACTGGATGATGGATGGATGCATAGATGATGGGTAGGTTACAAATGGGTAAGGGATAAACATAAATCAATGAAAGGTCAGGGTAAGGACACAAAGGCACATAGCTGATATTTCTTTGCATTTGGAAAATTGTTTTTAGGCACTTGGTATTTGCAGACTTATCTTGGAAAATGGATACATTATTTGGACTAAACAAATGTCATAAGAAAATTGTATACATTCTTATATTCAGATTCACTTAACATATTCACATTCACAACTAATACCTTTAACTATTAAGAAAAAAGTGAGAAATAACAGCATAATTTTTAACTGTCAAATAAGTGTGGCTAACTTAATCCCATCTTCCACATCTCTCATTCAAATCCTATCATTAGCAATAAAATAAATTCTCGTCCAAGGTTCCTTCCAAGATAGAGTTTATATTTAGAGCTTAAACCTTATCAAACCAGTTGCCTCTCCCCAAACCACATAAAACTCACAAAGTATTTCACTGGCCATGACACTACCAATTGGTGATGAGAAATTTGCTTGTGCTTTTGACATTTCTGTGTGAAATAACAGCTGCTTCACTCACTTGGAAGCAGCCTTTTCCCCCTCCCCTGGGGTTTCTTATCCCCAGTGGAGGTGGGTGGGCATTCTGCTGGCAACGTTGCATACAAACAGAGATGGTTAGATGCTCCATGGCTGACAGCTAAGATGAGTTCATTCTGTGAGGAATATGTTTCCTAGTGGAGGACAGCCAGATTCACTTCCTTTGGGGAATAGAGGATGAGGAATATCATGGCCCTATTCTCATCCTTGTGAATCCAACACCCACAAGCACACAGGGCCAGCCAGGTGCCATGTAGAGCTAAAGGCTAATACTTGAAATGCCTCCTAACTACCAGAGGGAAGATCTTAGGTCAAAATGAGCAGATGATTTTAAAAGGAAACATGTGTTATGTGAATGTACCTGGCCTTCCTCTACCTTTCTCTCCTCATCACTGTCACAGCATCATTAATACTCCCTCACCGGCTCCAGTTCCTTAGCTTTCCAAACCTCTCAAACTTGAGAAGTGTTTCTTTTTCCTCTGGTCTCCTGTCCGGTCCCCTGTATCCTTGACTTCATACAGTGAGGGCCTCTGCTCCCTGTTCATATCACATATCCAACCACTTAATCAACCTATCCATTTCTTGTGCTCTTACAATTCAAGTCCAGGAGTGAAGTTGTGCTTATGTGCACTCCAACAAAAACTTGAGCCCTTATAAACTGGCTATAATCCTGATGTATTCTGTACTATTTTGCCCCAGGTCCTGCTGGCTGTGTTTTCCTATCATCAGAATGAACTTCCCTTCAACATCAATGCCATAACCTCATATAATGTCCATGTAAGGTCAAGACCAGCTTTGAGTGAGCTCAAGAGGTTCCTAGAATGTATGGTATGAACAGGAATCAGGGGCCCTTCACTGCGTGGACTGCGCTGTGGGTCTGTCATCCTCACAGTGCTGTAAGGATGGAGGTTCTCAGTAAAGGTCACAAGGCTTTGATAAAACTGGTTGTTTGCATTGGGAGGAATAGAGTGGAAAGCACTCTAAGTTTAGAAATTTGAAGTCCACCTTTAGACACCCATTAAATGGCATTTATTAACCCATCTGACCTTTGTTATCAAAATCTATAAAATTATGACATCTGGCCAGAGTGGGGTGGTGTGTGTGTGTGTGTGTGTGTGTGTGTGTGTGTGTATGTCAGTGTGCATGTTCTCAATAAGAATGGACACTTCTAGCTGCATGTGGACATTCAAGTCAGGAAAGCAAATGAAAAGTTTTGCTGGCAATGTCAAACTTGCTGATTGCTTAGCAGAAAGAGAAAAAGATCCATTCTTCAGCTGTAATACCAGAAATTTGGAGAAGGAGGAAAAAATATGTGTTTTTAAACAACGTGAGGCCAGGAATTCTCTAAAGCTTAAGTGATCAGCAGTCCAGACTTTTTCAATTACAGATATCATTATCTAGCCTTTTCCTAGAAGCTTTCTTTTACTTAAATTCTTTACTTGAAAACATTTGCTGAATAGTTTATTAGACACCTGCTACTATCAGGATCCCAGCTATGTGCCGTGAATAGAAAATATTTATTGAGGAGCTGATAGCCCAGTAGGATAAACCAATAAATAAACGCATCTATAGGCATATTTTTAAACACTGTCAAGAGAGCTAAGATAATTCTATGTATAGTGCTAGGGGCAGATAGATGAGGGTTCATTAATTTTACCTGTGAAAGATGAGGGAGACCAGGAGGAGAGGCTGTGGAATAAGAAAGGAAGGTGATCTGGCTGACAGAGACATCCTCACTTCATCCAGAAGAGAAAAGTTGTGCAAAATCCAGCACACTGAAGCATTGCTCCAGGTGCTTTGGACACCTTAGTAAATGGACCCACCTCTTTATCAAACACTTTTGCTTATCCCAGGAGAGCTGGGCTCTCCTGCAATTCAAGTTTGCTTTTACTCTGTGCTCCACTCAGTTGATCTGAAGAGAATTCAGACTGAAAAGTAGATTTCAGTTTCTTTTCAGACTATCAAGATGTGTAACCTCCCTGCAATCAAGATATATGGGCGGCCTCCTCCTGTGGCGATACACTTTAATGATTCATCAGTGACTGTACCATAACTCATTCATAACATCCCAAAGCATGAAGAGTTCCATCTTCATTATTACCAGATGTCTTACAGGTGCCTAAGTCAACACATCAAAATGACTTCCTGCAAGTTGGCAAGACCCAGTATAACTTCAAGGACACCCACAAATACATTTGTTGTAAGAAGTGTGCGGGAAGCTGGTCAGCAATTCTATAAAAATGTCCTTTCGTATCAAGACCCTCTGCTTCTCATGGTATGCCACTTTCACCTTGGAGATAAAAATGCTTCTAAGGACTTACTCTGAAAAGAAGTGAAATAATCAATTTCTTGCAGAGATTATAGCAATTACAAGAAAGTTTCAGTTATTCTGTCTCTTTCTCTCCATGATAGACAGACAAGAGAGACAGAGAGAAAGACAAAGAAAGGGCCTTTCTAAAGATAGTGATATTAGGCAGAATTTGGCTTAGGCATTAAGGACTGAACTATTGAATACATTCATTTCCTTATAAAACTGAAGTTCCACCAAGGTGCATAGTTGAATGTATGAAGCTTTTGAGCACACCAGGTGGTGGCAGGAAGCCCCCCTCTCCCCAGCACCTGGCACAGGTATCAGCTAAGCAGAGGTCAGGCAGACTGAGTCCCAGAGACATAAAGACCCTGAAAAATCCTTGCCTCTGACATTCTAGTGCAAGCGTCTGGAAAGAAACTTCTTCCCTTTTCGGGTCATTTAAGTTTGATATTTCCGACTGCTACAGATAGGCTTTTATCAAAAGTACTACTGAGAAAGTGGAAGGAGGAAAAGCGCAGACTGTTTTTGAGCCTGCAAGTTTGCTGCAGCCTGAGCTGGGAACACACGCTCAGCACCGACTATGGACCAGAACATCCTGGCCTCCAGTGGACATCCTGATCCAGCGTAGCCCCAAGGGACACAGCCATTGTGTCACATTACATGTTCTCCTGCACTGAGTCCTTCCTTCGTTGTCTGCGGCTTCCTTCCTCAGAAGTCAAAAGAGGCTCCACGTCTCCAACTCGGGTACCGTATATCTTTAAAGCGTTGCGTTGGCACACAGTTTATTTTTTCGTCAGCTGTAATCAGTTTTTGAATTCTGTTGTGTTTTATTTTTTTTTATCCAAGTATGGTTCTCATGGTGTAGTAAATGACATTAGGCTTTTGTAAATTCTTGCAGAATATAACAGATCATTGGTTTTATAACACAGTCGCTGCTTTTGCATTCTGATGAGATTATTAGTAGCAGCCTAGAATACAACATCCTTGCCTACTGTTAGTTAAAAAAAAATAAAAGTTTACTAAATGGTCTCTTGTCAACTGTATCTGAAAATCATTATAGTTTCTCTGTTTCCTCGACATGAGAGGCTCTTCAGCAAGCTGGTGGGTTATGTCAACATGAGGTTACAAAATTATTATCCCAGCTCTGTTTGTTTCCGTGGGGCATATTCCACACATTAACACTCCCTTGTAAATCTCAGTGGCTTAGGTGTTTGTACATCAAGTGTAGAACAATCCCAGCATTTGAACACATGACGTGCAAAATTGATTGACCTCACTCTAGCTTCTCTTGAGAAAAAACTCAGAAGGGGAAAAAAAAATGAGACCAGACTGATGTGATTTGCCGTCTCTCCATAACATAGATTAGCCCTTTGGGGTGTTCCAAGGCCTCCTGTAGAGAGATTTAAAATACACTCTATTAATAAAATTAAGTGTTTTTCTCTCTTGGGCCCATTGTCTATAATGTAAATTAGCTACGTGTGATATTTAAGAAGTAAATGGTCCTCTCTGCACTGCCACATTGTAGTGAACAGGGAGAGGTAAGGGGCGTATGACCAGAAGTGTCAGGCACAGGCCAGGGAGCAGAGTACTCCCTGCTCTTTGGGGGGCTGAAACGGTGACATTTGAAAATTGCCTACTGCATGTGCACCTCACTTCTTCCTGCAGCTTCTTCTCACATGCATACCTGCTCTCTGCATTAAGACCGTGACATTCTGGGATCCAAATTGATACAGTGGCAAATAAAAGGCTGTCTATTGAGCCGTAATGGTCTTGCAGAACTCATGGCATTCAACAGAGTCAATAACACAATTTTTTCATTGTGTAAATGCGTATTAAAATGAGGGATCTGATTTGCTTCGATAGTTTTGGCCTATCAAACCTATAAAATAGTGTTTTTAAAAACTGCTTGCATCTAGTTTGCATTTTACCAGAAAATGGGAGTAATAGGAATGATGAATTTTGTAAGACACTCTGTATCCTGTTTAGAAATTTCTACCTTGTGAGAGTTATGAGGTAGCATCCACTTCTCTCTTCTTTTGTGTTCACTTTCTTTTTCCTCAGTTTCCTGGGGCATCTCCGTTTTATTCACGAGGCTTTAAGACTGAATAACATGCAATGTTAACATTACTCTCTTTGAATTTGAAATGTATTCTTCAGGATCTTTTGAGATGCTTTTCTCTGCTGATAGTGCTCCCCAACATTTCTTGTCAGGTTTATTTAGGAGTCATAATCAAAAGCTACAATGCAAGCTCCATTTTAGCATGTTTCCTCTTCAATGACTATAAACTTTTTTCCAAACTAGTTTTTTTTTAAACTGAAGACTGAGACAATCAAATTTAAAAATAATAATAAATGGGCCTCTGTAGATCAGAGTAGAGGACAAGCTCTTTTTTCTCCAACTGAGCTAAGAATCAGGCAATGGAGAGACCATTGCCAGGTATGGAAACAAAAAAAAAAAAAAATTCCAATGTGCAATATATTAAAAAGTCTACTGTGAGGGGCCAGGAAGACAGCCCAGTAGAATAAGTGCTTGCCCTGGCAAGCACAAGGTCCTGATGTTCAATCCCTGGTACCACAAAAAAAGAAAAAGAAAAAGAAAGAAATTTTGGGGCCAGGGAGATAGCTCAGTAGAATAAGTGCTTGCCTGGCAAGTGCAAGGACCTGAGTTCAATCCCCGGTTCTGCAAAAAAGAAAAAAAAAAGTCTGCTGTATAAATTTAGAGTATTTTTCCCAGAAACCAATAGGATCAAGAATAGTATTGTACACTCCTTTTCCTGGGGAAAGCTGAGTCCTGTCACTGAGTCATAAAGTTTCTTTGAAATTGACAAAGATAATAGAGTTTAAACTCTAAATAGCTCATGGCTCCAATCCCACCCAGTCACACTTGCTTTGTGATCTAGAACACAATAATTAATGTTTTGTTTTGTTTTCATTTTTGCAGTACTAGGGATTGAACCCTGGGCTTTCATGTGGCATTACATCCCCAGACTTTTTTCACTGTTTTGTTTTAAACTTACTTTAAGATACGATCTCCCTAAGTCTCTAAGTTGCCCTACACAGAGCTCAGATTAGCAATCATCCTGTGTCCCTCTCCCAGACTGCAGGTACAGTTGGCAGGCACCACAAGGCCCACTTGAACTTCTCTCTGAATTTTGTGCTCTTCTGCTGTGCAGCTGGGGAGCAGCAGCAAAGACCCCCTCACCACAGGTACACCAGGAGTTTTAGCGAGCCAGTGCATGCAACATGGGTAATCCCATGGCTGGCACACCGTGCCCGGAAAATGCTCCGGAAATGCTAGGCATCACGCCTATTACCAATACTCATGACACCCTTATACTTAATCACTTGACTTATGTGTCACCAGAGTCAGTTTTTGACCTTTCTCTGAAGGTCATGCTTCCTTCCTGCAATGAGAACACTCTGTGGTCTTGGGGCCCTGTGAAGTCCTTAACCCCATGCCGTTATCCTACTGGTCTACTCAGAGGTAGTGAATGTGTCCTTTCAGTCCATTTTGCTTTCCCCCTATTTGTTAAACTGAACTGCAGATTTTGAGAATGCTAATTTGCATTAAAAAGTTCATAGATTTGGTTACGGGTGGACGTGGGAGTTGGTTCCATTCATTGAGTGTAACACAACCTCAGTCTTGGCATGTGA
Source organism: Octodon degus (assembly GCF_000260255.1). NCBI lineage: Eukaryota > Metazoa > Chordata > Mammalia > Rodentia > Octodontidae > Octodon > Octodon degus. The sequence continues at coordinate 8,848,304 of NW_004524579.1, read as the reverse complement.
CTACTTTGAGCTCCATGCTGTTTTACCCTGGAGCTGTGCTTCTCTTCTTTTTTCTATGTGAATGAGTACATTGTGCCGTTTTCCTAGGCGCCAATCAGTGCATACTTGACTGGTCTCCGGCAAACCGCCAGGGCTGCGAGGCCAGGGCCTCTGCTCCCTGCATCCACCCAGGTTGCATCCATCAGCCTGTACAGCACCCCCCTCCACTTCCCCAAAAGGTCGGACTTTCTGTAATGCTAATGCAGGGCATGCTCTTTTCTTCTACCACCAGTTAGAGCATTCTTCCTTTCATTAATTTAACACACACACACACACACACACACACACACACACACACACACGTTCCCACTTGCATACTTTCAATTCTTCTCATCCAAACTTGTTAAAGACATACACTTGTTTCAAGTATCCTCTATGTGCCAGGTGCTCACTGTGCCAAATTTTTCAAACAGGTGAGAGACAATAGAGCAGATGACCAAAATATTTCCTGACTATGATTAGTGCTTGGAAGGACATAAGTAGGCCCACTCTCGTGGAGTGGACCCCGAGAACCTTTGTGAGGAAGAGATACTTTAGAAAAGACTCAAAGAATGAGAAGCAAAACAACTGAAGAGCCAAAGAGAAAAGCTTCTTTCAAGTAGGAGTCACGGAAAGTACAGAACTCTCAAGATAGGAAAGAACTGAAAAAGTTTCAAAACATGAAAAGCCCAGCACGGCCAGAGCCTGGAGAGGCTGTGCCTGTGTGTAAAGCAGGAGCGAGCACTGAGGAGCCAGGACACAGAGCTTGGCAGCCTCAGAGGGCCCTGGTGGAAGCCTTGGGATTCAATGTAAGCACAGCAGGATGCTAATGCAGGGTTTTCAGATGGTTGCAGATAGCCGTGGGGCAGGGCTCTGCTCCAATTTATATCATAAACACCTCTAATGATTGAGAGAAGAAAGGACTGAGTCCCCTTCATTTCCACAGGTTCACATCTGTACATTCAACAAACAAAATTACATTTTTAAAAAAAGTTTTACAAAACTAAATTTTGTTTTCTACAGAACAAAATTATTTTTTAAAATTGCATTCAAACTGAACACATGCATACTTTTTTCCTTGTTATTATAACCTAAACAATTGAAAATATTCCCATAAGATGTACACGGCAAGAGGCATTATAAGCAATTTAGAATGATTTAAAGTATACAGGAAAGCTGGGGCTATAGTTTAAAGATAGAGTACATCTTGTACTATGAATAACTACTCCGAAGACAATACTATGCAATGTATTAATTATTGTAACTGTCCTACTAACCTGTTTTAAGATTGAGACAACTGTCTCATTGCTATTTCTTTCTCAATAAAATTAATAAAAAAGAGTACATGATTAGTGTGTGTAAACCCCTGAGTTTAATCCCTAATACAATAAAAATTGGTGATAAATAGACAGATAAACATAGAATAAATGCAAAAACTGCACCATTTTTAGTAAGGGGCTTGGGCATTTGCATAGTTTACATATGTGGGTCCTAGAAGAAATCCCCGAGGATGTGATTGATTATAAAACCACACTGATAGCAGTGAGGATGCCTTGAAGCTTTCCATGAATCACGATGTGAGGTGTGGGTGAGGTAGGGTATGCCAAGGACTAGACAACTCAGCGCGTGAAGAAGTAGAGATGGAAGGTAATACAAATTCCAGGAGGAGGGAAAGGAGGAAGATTGAAGAAATGAAGCCATTCCTAATGACCCCTGATCTCTGTGATGAGTTGTTGAATAGATAAAGCACCATTTGCACAGATGAGGAAGGAACGTGGTTGGGGATCCTGAAAGGAGTGAGTAAAGTTTGAAATACCCATGAGACTTCCAAGCGGGGTGCCATGTAGGCACCACCCAACAGGACCCTGTAATCCACTGCCCCACAGACTGAACCCTCATCCCACTAGAGGATTGGTTCAAGGAACTGCCTCCACCAGCCAGGTGGCAATTTCCTCCCCTTCATGCCTCATATGTCTTTGGCTGAGTGTGATTTTTATCAATCTGGATTGTTCTTTGCTATTAGTGTCAACACACAAAGTTCACTGCACTAAATGCTGATCGCAGAGCTCAGAATAAGCAGCACGTAGCTAGCAATCTTTTGCCAAGGCCTGAAATGCCAGCAGTGCTAAATCTCTGTATCAGGAAGGAACGCTCATGATCTAGAATCCAGGAAATGTGAGACTACTCTCAGGAGCAGAGTAGAGGAGCAAGGGCCCCTGGAGAGATGTGACAGAGTCACATAGTCGATACCTACCATAGGCATTGGTAAACATGCTAACATACAGGAATCTCTCCAGCTTCCAGAAGTGTCACATTTAAGAAGATATTGCCCTTTAAAATATAGATCAAATGGTGCTGTGTAAGGAAACACATTTGCAGGGGGAGGACCTGAAAGGAAAATTCGATAATTCCACAACCTTGATTTCTATAGGAGAAAATCATTACAACATTGAAATGTTACCAGAGAACTGCATAAAACGTTTTGCAATCATTCCTGTCAAATGAATGTAAGATGCTAATTGGTGATGTACGTAGTCCCAGAGATGCTTGACATGCAGAGAGTGAGTGAAGTACGACAAAGCATTTGTGTGGGCCATCTGGAAGGGCAAAGCACGCTGCTGCATGTGATAAGAAAGTGCGATTAAACAGAAACATTGGAAGCTAAGGCCTAAATATGCACAGCTCAGCTTGCTGGCATCCTTTACACAGACGCAAAGCCGGGCAAGGAACTCATCTCTGCACCTAGAGTCCCTGGTGACCCAGTGTCATGCAACCTGACTCTCCCGGGCACGGGGAGTTCTTGAGGGTCCTTCTGTAATTTGGGTGTCATGGCAGCTCTGCCTTCTGTGCTGGTTGTATTCCTCAGAACTTCAAAGGTGAAGCTCCGAGGTTTGCCACTGACTGAATCCCAGAAGCAGGCTTTGGTATCCTTCAATCATGAGCGCACACAGTGCGTAGATGTCCAAGGCAGATGGTTTCTGTAGTGTTGGTGGTCTGTTGCCCTGGAGACAGAGCCCAGGTCTTTGTTCTGGGCTACATCTCAGCCTGTCTGTCTGTCTGTCTGTCTGTCTGTCTTTCTGTCTTTCTGTCTTCTGTCTTTCTGTCTTTCTGTCTTCTGTCTTTCTGTCTTTCTGTCTTTCTGTCTTTCTGTCTTTCTGTCTTTCTGTCTTTCTGTCTTTCTGTCTTTATTTTACTGACAGGGTCTCAGTAAATCCCTGATTAAGTTGCCCAGGAATCTATGATCCTCCTGTCTCGGTCTCCCAGGGTAAGGGAATTATAGAGGTGAGTCAGAACAACCCACTTGCTTTTTTGCAAGTTTATGTACATATACAAATATCTTCCACTAACCCCAAAAGTAATGTGAAAAATAGTAATATTTGTTTTTGCTCTGTATCTGCAAGGAAAAAAATTGAATATTCAACAAAACAATGAAATGTAGAAGATACATTTTTTTTACTAATTTTAGTTCAGAAATTATATCTTCAAAGATTAAAGGTTAAAAGTTTTCCTAAATGTGGTGCTTACAAATGCCCTAGCCTGTCAGGAGAACTAGTCCATGTGTTGCACATTATTTGTTGTAAAGAACCAGCCACTGATAGCTTGAAAATGGGCCATCAGATCTGGTGGTGTTTTTTAATTGATGATTTCCTTTTCATTGAGGAATCCATAGACAACTTGAGTTATTGAAAGACATGGGAGCCCCGTTCAAGACCCCCTAGACCCAAAGAGTTAGGTTCTCCGGGTGTTCAGCCCTCCTCTGTTCTTTAAGGTTCACATTTTCTTCTGTTTGTCATGTACGACCTTGTACTGAAGGAAAGTTTCAAGATTTATTTAGCCCACAGCTGGTTAAAAAATAAATGAACCCAAAACACAAATACACACACCTGCAAAAGTGCGTCTCTGAAGTCAATCTACCTCTTCCTAAATACATTTTGTTTGCCTGACTATCTGAATGTAAGCCCTCAAGGCAAGAACTGTGTCTTTTTAATGTCTTCCACAGCACCAAGCACATTGTTAAAACTGAAGCAATGATAAGCAATAATAATAATGTCATTTAAAGAGAATGCTGACTCAAATAGTGTGGGTTAGACCCTTGGACTTAAGAAAGACTAGAATAAATTTGTGAAAGTCAAATTTGCTTCTAAATTCTGAATCATTTTCTTTTGGTCTGGGTTGTATAATTCTAAACCTGTGTTGCTAAAAATAGTATTTAAAATAAACAAACAAAAAGCTGTACTGGGGCAAACATTGTATTCACTGGGCATTCATTGAACACCAACAATATTTAGCAAAGAAATAAATGAAAACATGACACACTTCCTGTAATTTGAGGCTTTATAATATAAAATATGATGAAAAAATTGAAGAGGAAGGGGAAACAAACAGATTTTTTTTAAAAAACGCACTCGTGAAATCCACGCCTTGTAGATGGTAATGAAAGGTACTCATTTGCAATGGATGATCTGTTCTTAAGGACATACTGCATAGGTCATCTCTTTGGAGGGATGATGCAAGACTGATTTTCAACACTTCAGAAACAGGGACTAACTACAGTGTGCTCTGTACGCTGGCCACAGGCACTGCCAGCCCAAGGAAAACCAACTTCCCATGAGCTCACCAACTCCTAAAATATGCACCCAGAGATATTTGTTTATGGATGTAAGAGAGGTTCCAGCCCCAAACACTTATCTTTTATTGGCCATTTACTGCCTTATTTAGTGAGTTTCCTCCTTCCAGAATTGTGCTTAAAGGAATTGAGCTCAGGCCACACTGCTAGGGATGAAACCAGTAATGAAGGATGGTGTCAGCCTCCACTTCAAACCACAGTGTAAAGAAGGCCTGAAAAGAAGAGAGGCAGCCCTTCAGAATGGAGCTCAGAAATAAGCTAGAGGGAAAACATGCTTACTCACACAAAAGATCTACTGCTAATCCTGAAAAGTTATTGAAAGAAATTTAGGCACAGCCCAAATTCTAAAACTAGATTCATCTAAATTTTACATAACGGATTTCAATTTATCAGAGTTGATGTTCGAACTGGAATCTTCACTGCAATAGACTCTAGTAATGTTTTGTGACTCAGAAGACTCAAGAAAACTTGGGGCTGTCATGTCTCAGGAAGCCTAAAGGCAGCATGTATCCCATGAGTCCCTTTCATGGTCTCAGTGCTGTGGCCTGAGCTCCTCCTCACCCCTTAAAACACTGAGTTTCTAACCCCCAACAAATCCGAAGACAGGACATCCAGAGATGTAAATAATGCTGAATGAGGCCATAAGGCTGGGGTCCTCATCCAGTGTGACCATTGTTATAGAAGAGCAAGAGACAGCAGGGATGTGCACACCTAGAGAAAAGGCCATGAAAGACCCCCCGGAGAGAACAGTAGTGTGTAAGGCAGGACGGTAGTCTTTACCAGAAACCAACCCTGCCACCCCTATGATCTTGGACGTCTGGCCCCCACAACTGTGAAGAATAAATTTCTATTGCTTAAGCCACCCAAACTGCTGTTAGCACAGCCCTAGGAGATGAGCACAGTGAGCTTCAGTGATTACTAGAAGGGAAACTGCTCCCCTGAAAGAGAAGGTACTATGAACTTACTACTAGAAGATAGAAGGACAACTGCAGAGAGAGCAGGTGACACTTGTGAGTGGTGACACTTTGGGTGTAAAGGGATGGGTGGCCATAAAGGGACAGCTGTGAAAATCTGCCTATTCCTTCCCCTCTCTCACATATTTATACAGACACTGATTCTCCCTAAGCCCAAGATGAATAACTGAAAGCATCCTCTAGGTGATTCTAACACATGAACTGCCTTTCTTCCTCAGCCTCTGGTATTCTGGCTTAGATATTCATCACTTAACTATTGGTTACTTACCAGATAATCTAGATGCCTCAGTGGTTGTTGTTACAGCTTTTGGCTGATGATCAGCAGGCCACTCATGAGCCACAGGAGAGCAAATACACGTATGTGTCTGTACCTCTTCCTTCATCCATAACACAAAGCTGAACGAGAAGCAATGGGACCGAACCAGAAAAATGAGAAATCCTCACTCAAAAGGAAGTTCTCTACATGTCCATAGTAAAACATCTTACAAAATGGACAAAACTCTATTTTGCTTGTCCTCAGAGATCAGAATGAGAATACTATGTGACTGACCCACAAAGAAAATGAAAACTTTACTTGCTGTTTCTTAGTTTCATTACATCCAAATTTCTTTCTTTAACAAAAACAGCAAAACTTCATCTATATTTGGGTTCTACTTCCCTGACCTTCAATGAGGCTAAGACATACAGCCTCTGTGCCTCATACATGTCGCCATACAATTACGTTTTCGGAGAAAGGACACAATGGAAGAGACATGAACTACATCCAGGGCTTCTTTCCTTTTTTCTTTCCATCATCTGTAGCAAGAAGGATCCAAGGACATGAGTGTAGATCTCCTGATGCAACCAGCTGGTTTTGAAGGACTGCTTAACAGTGCTGAGAAATAAATTTTCATTCCATCAAGTCATTTATATTGTGGAGGTTATTATTTATTAAAACATTAGGGTGGCTCTAACAGCACTTATATCAGAAACTACTCAAATTTTACTCCTTTTTGTCAACAAGTTTCAAGGGATTCTCTTCAGAGAATGATAACCTGGAGCAACAATTTCATTCTCACTCTGATTGTTCAGAAGCTCTGAGTCAATGTGAAGGAGAGGATAAAGGGGACTAAGCTGATGAACTTATCAAGGTTTTGGGTGAAAGATAAATCACGAATCCTAGTGACTATCCACACTTGAGTGATGTCTTTCTCTAAAGAAGCACATACTTTGTTGGAATTTATTCCATAAAATCTCTCTCCTATATGGGACTTGCCTGACAAAGTCATGTAACTCTACTTTCTCTTCAATGACAGCAGGAGTGCAGAGTTCTGTGAGCATTACTACACATTCTCTGGTGAATATCTAACATACAGGTTTAAATGTGGTAGGCCTATATGGTGAATGACAGAAATACAGCTGAATGAAAGCCTACACAAGCTTGTGGGCTCATAGTAGTGTCATAACAAGTGTCTAGGATTATGGTCATTGTTTAAAGGACAGTTCTACGAAGTTTGATTAACATTTCCATTACAATCTCCTACCTCCTGATCTACAGGAAGGACCAAAGGAAGAACTGAGTATTCTCCATCCTCTGTCTGTACTCCCATCTGCATTTTTCACATGCTCAGTGAAATAGAGACATAAGGGAACAATAAAGAGGTGGCTAGATGATGAGTGTGCATAGAAATGTATGAGCATGCTTTGTGCATGTGAGGCGCGTGTGTGTGTGTGTGTGTGTGTGTGTGTGTGTGTGTGTTAAACTGTAGTGGTACCAGTATCACTTTCTAGGATACATACAAAGCATTGTATGGAAGTAGTTATGGGTAAATGAATACTCACTGAATCGCCAGTCTTTTAAGCAGATACTGCTATAACCTACATAACACCATCACTGGTATTATTAATTAGGATGAGTCATACTATTTGATAAATGTGTTACATTTTATAGTGAACAAGAACATTTACATTTTTTCCCTAATAATACTGAAACTATAAAAGTATATCATAGAATTACTGTACATTCAATTTAGTTTCTATCTCCCTTATCTAAACACTGTGAAATATAAACATCTTTAGGGTGAAGGTCTCTAAAACATACCAAATGCACTTCAAAAAGATCAAACATAGGCTTGATTATTACTAATATATCACCCCCATGTATGCACATGTATGTGTACTCCTTTAACACCTAATAAGTCAACGGTCATGTTTGTCTTGTTCACAGTTGTGAGAACTTGAGGGTCCACCAACTTCCTTCTTATTCTCTTCCTTTTCCTGCTGTCCAGGCCGTCAGCCTACTGGCTAGTGCCATCCAGGTCCAGCGTGGGTCTTCCCTCCTTGGTTAGTGGCCTTTGTGTCGATCCTCCACAGGCACACCCAGAGTCTTACTGACCTACTAGGTGGCTCTTAGTCAAGTCCAGCTGACATGTAACAATGATTATGAGAGGAGAGGCACAGGCGAATCAGGGTGGCCTGTGCTCCTCGTGCTGGATACATAAGAGTGGGCTATTGTAGGTGCGGATTTCACGGATTCACCATAGACCTTTCAAGAAACACTTGGAGATGTACTCAGCAATGTGTACTATTTCCCTTTTAAGGATATTTGACATTGTAGGAAAACTGATCTTAGCAAAGTTATCCTACATTTCACCTTTAGAAAGTCCTGTAGGATCATTATTAATTTTAGTAAAAGATATTTTAAATTTTAACAGAAATTGTTGAATTGATATAAATTCAAAGGACAATAGAAGCCTCTTATAACAGTACACCAAAACATTTGTAAGAATTTCTCTGTCACTTTAAAACCTAAGATTTCTAAAAAGTAGTTCATCTCACAACCTGAACTTCCTGACACACAACCAAGAACTAAGAAAGAAATTTTTTCAAAGCTTCTGGACAGCCAAAATTAAAATCACAAAGCACATATAGTAAATCCCATGTGTTTTATTTTTAAGCCCCTCCTTGTGTGCACTTCAAATGAGTGGTTTTTCTGTTCTATTTTGTTTTCTTGTCTTGTAGCTTTGCCTTGGAGTAAGCAGAAATATTCACGTTTCTTGGTTATTCTTTTCTCATTGTGGGGACAAATACCCGACACTCAGAATGAAGGAAGGAAAGGTTTATTTAGCTCACAGTTCCTGGAGGTTTCAGTCCTTTTGGCTGAAGGCTCCAGACAGACTGACACAAGGAAGAGGGCAGCAGTTCATGGCTGAAGCAGAGAGCAAATGAGAGGAGTAGCAGCAACAGTGGCTACTTAAGTTGCATTCAGGATATCTACCCCAGGACGGGTATAGCACTCCCATAATCCCAGAAGTATGAAAACACATAATCCCAGCCTTGATCATGAATTAATACCGAACTGTAGAAGTCCCTGCCCCATGATTACATGAGGCTTTCAGGGGGAAATCAGGCACAAACCATAACAACATGCAAAGTGGAAAAGGCAGGTAATATAAGGCAAAAGCAACAAGAGATAGCAAGATCACAAGAAAGGACAATGAAAATCAGAAGGAAAAATTTCAAAGATCAAATTGACTTTCTTATGCATCATAATAACCTGAGTGAATTTCTACATCATATTTCAACCTAAAAATCAATGATGAAAGGATGATATTATGAAATTATATGATCTGTTTTAGATGCCAAAGAAGTAAAGGGGGTTGACTAGAATAACTTTCATAATTTAACTATATAATATACTACACATTTCACAAATATCTTCAATCTTCATTGTAACAGTGCCAATTATTCACATCTTCCTTATTTTAGAAATAAGAAATCTGAGAACAGGATGATTATTTAAATTTCCCAAGGCTACACAGTTAGTTACTTTAAATCTCATAGTTCAAATTAAAATCTAGTCCACTCCAAAAATCTGATTCACTCTAATTCTTCACTACCTTTACTACAAATAACATTTTAAAATATTACTTAAACTAAAAATATTCTAATTAGTTTATATGAAGCAATGCTAGGTAAAAGTAGTATTACTCGTGGATGATACTACCAAAAATGATACTCAAAGCAATGTACAATCCATCCTTAGGTACAGAATTTTCAGAAACTGCATATCCTGATTCACATCACATAGGTAGCAAGTTATTATAACAAAATTTCTATGAAACTTTAGTACATTAATTTTAATAAATAAGAAGGAATACTTTACCTGTAGCTTATACAACACTCTAAGAACAGTTCCTCATACATTATTTAATTTTTGCATGCACATTTTCTCAGTTAGGGAGGCAAAAGCAGACTTAACAGATAATGAAATTAAGGCTCAAAAAACATAAGTGCTTTTCACGGTGTTAAAAATATGTTATTACCATTGTAAACAAATCCAGTGTTACCTTACCCATAGTTTTATTCACTGAGAAATATATTCAAATATGAAAAAAACTTTCATCATCACAGAAAATCAGTTAAGTTACACAGTAAGCTATTTCAACTAAATATAATAAATTATCATCTCATGTTTAAGAAAAATGGGCAAAGAGTAAGCAAAAGAAAACTAGGTTGTAGTAATTCTATGTTATGGGCTATATTACCCAACTAGGAGATAACCAACTATTACCACTGCACCAATACACCCCAATCTGAGTGACACATGCTATTAGGATGGGTTCTTGTATTCAGAGGGCTGTGAGTCTGATGGACCATTGCACACCACTCATCTCTCATTTGTCCTGGACTAACAATTTCCTCCTGGGCCATTGTTTTTGCACCATCCAGACCAAAGTGGATGAAGCAGAGTGAAGATGATGATGCCTCCTGAGCCCTTGTTAGCATTGTGTGACTGTCCCTTCCATCCACATAACACCAGCCAAGACCAACTTCATTGGAGCGAAAGGAATTGCTAAAGTATATAATGAAAGAGGTACGTAGAGAAAGAGAAGCATTGGGATCAAGAGTATAATGTACCACAAAAGATAATTACTATAAATGATCACAGTTTGTTTTTACCAAACACATAGCACACCAGACACTAAGGATACAACTGTGAACAAGACAGACATGACCTTTGACTTATTAGAAGTTAAAGAGTACACATACACATGCATACATAGTGGGTGATATATTAGTAATAACTAAGCCTATGTTTGATCTTTTTGAAGTATATTTGGTATGTTTTAGAGATTTTCATCCTAAAGATGTTTATATTTCACAGTATTGAGATAATGAAGATAGAAACTAAATTGAATGCATGGTAATTCTATGATATATTTTTATAATTTCAGTGTTCACTATATTCATAATTCTTTGGCATTCTTCCCATAAAGCAAAATAAGTTCTTTTTAAAATTCCACTGATTTTCATCTTGCCTTAAATTTAATTCCAAATAAATGGGAGCTTATTGTAAAATATAAGCAGTCTCTCAAATATGATGTTCAAATAAAAACCTAGAAGATTTAACTTTAACAAAGTTTACTTGAATAAGAAAATGCTTTATGACCAAGACAAGACATACTCTATACTAAAATGGTTCATAATGTCCTGCCTCACCACATCAGCGGGTCATATTTACAGCTGGGGTGGGGGGATGACATATGGGAACCACTTGATTGGCTATGGCAAGAGTTTGTCTTTTACGTTCATGTTTTTCTAGATTTCCACTCCAGATCAAAAGAAGTTTCAGCTGCTATGACTGGCTTAGTTGCTAGGCACTGAGCAGTGTATTGCTAGGTTAGGTTGAGCCCATTTACTTGAGTTGGGTTACTTCAACTCATGGAGGCCAGTTGGGACAGAGTTTGTCATCCTCCAAGTATAGATGCGAATTTAAGCCAAACTTAAGCAATTGTGAATACATGATGAAATTGGAGAATCTAATTTATTTATTTTATTTTTTTCCAGGAACCGGGAATTGAACTCAGGCCCTTGAGCTTGCCAGGGAAGTGCTTATTCCACTGAGCCATCTCCCCAGCCCCTAGAGAACCTAATTTAAAGAAAATGGCACATTTCCATTGAAGAAATGAATAAGACAAATATAATTATCACTTTTCACCAAGTCCCCTGGTGCTCTTGTCCCATGCCTTTTATTTTCAGACAGCAACTCCATGCTTTCCACATTAATTAGCACAAACATTGAAATATTGTAGGGACCAAGTAGATATTTATTGAATCAATGCAAGAACAAATACAGGACTCATAAGCCTAATGATTCCATGGGCTTTTTAGCATTTGGAAACTATTTCTTCAGAGGTGTCCACTGACAAAATTCCCATGGGTCAGATGGCACTTCTCTAACTCCCATTTCCTGATGTCAAGTACCTAGTTGGCACATTCTCCCAGTATTTGGAACACATCATTATCTACATGCCTACAATAATGTCTCTATTGTTGCATCTCCCAAGTTTCTCTAAGTTACACACTCCTCAGCCACACAGAGCTGCAGTAGTTTCCAGAATATGCCTGTTTTTTTCCCATTTCATTGGTGACATCTTCTTTTTGGTTTCCTGCCTATATTTGTCCCTGTTTGTCTTCCCAAAAATCCTCCAATGCAAGCATCATTTAGAAAGCCTTCCCTGAGTTCTCGATGGCAAATAAACTCTCCATTCTCCATGCTCCCAAAGTGACATATACACAGGAAAGTCTGAGCCATGTGGCATTCTACTGCAATTACTCGATCTGACTATAGTTTCTAATGTTCAACAAGTGATCAGATATCTCTAAAAGTGTTATAAGTTTATGTACTTGGCTACAGAATCATCAGCTCACAATGTCATTTCAAATATAAAATCACACATTGGAAAATGTGGTTAGAGATACAGAACAGTCTTCTTCAGACATTCTCAAACTTCTTGTCAATCTCACTAAGGAACATCCACCTCATCTCATATTCTGCCTTCATTATATCAAAAAGTATTTTTGAAAATCTGCAAAACAAACAGATGAGCAGATCATCGTGAAATATACAAAATTCTGTGCTCTTGTTTGAAAGATCACGTTTATAGCCCTTTATCCAGTTTACAAATTGTACTTTAGGGTGCTCATTGACGTTTGTGTTTGATTAAGACACACACATAAGAGCTGGCAAGACTATTGAGCCTGGCTGTGATTGCTGTGGTAATTAGGCATTTTAACACATATTAGTGTAAACAGCTGTGTAAAATCCATGCCATTTTTTAGAAACACAAATGATACAGTTCAACTGGAATATTACAAGGTGGGTTTCTGAAGCGGATTGAAAAACTCTGGGCAATACTTAGAAAAATTAACTGCTTCCTTTCAATGACCTAGGCTAAGAAAATTAAGTTTAAAGAAATTGCCTTTCTACTATTATAAAAGAATAATGGAGTGAGCAGAAGATTCAAGGGCCAGGACCACTTTTCTGACTCTTCCCCAGACTTACTGTGAATGCACACATCAGAGATGTTTTGTGTCTTAGTGGAGCAAGTTTCAGCATCAGTCACCTAAAATAAATGGACCTGGTAAAAAGGGCTACACCAAAAAATGAGTTAACAGGGGCTGGCCAGATAGCTCAGGGGACTAAAGCTCCTGCTTAAGCAGAGTGCAGCTGCAGGAGTTCTATCCCTCAGGAGCTGTGCCAGCCCCGCCCCCAGGGCATGCTGAGATGCAGATTGAGACTGGGCATGGTGGTGGGAACCTGTAATCCCAGGTCTTGGGAGGCTGAAAACAGGAGAATCCCTACGAGTCCAATCTACATAGTGAGACACTGTAGACCCTGCAGACCCTGTACCAAATACATACCAAAAAAAAAAAAGAGTTAACAAGTTACTCAAACCACAAAAAAAAACCAACTCCACCACCCTTCTACAATCTTGCAAATATCAATAAACTACTCCTACATTGAGAAAGCCTCATGCATAAGCAAGAAAGTAAAGATAGACACTCCCCACTTCAATTTTCAATTCTCTGCCCCTCTCTTGCCTATAGCTAGGATATTGGGCAAATTATTTCAACTTTCTCTACTTCTCATTTCCCATCTTTGCACAATATCTATTTCCCAGGAATTGTGCTAAGAGTGAAATGAAATACATATAATTATGCATAGGGAGTTACACTATGCATATGTATATATACCTAAATGCATGTGGGTGCAAGATAGAGCTGAGAACTTCATGAGTGGTATAAGTGTTTCAAGAAAAATATCATATGTAAGAGTTACTGAAGTGATCTGCTAATCTACCCTATTTTTAATACTATCCTCAAAGAATACGATCCACCCACACGCCCACCATGGTAGAGATACTGCCCATGAGAGGAAAGCTGGAGGCTATCTCGGCTTTCCAGCCCTTCCTGGTGGCAGAGAATCACTGGAGTGAAAAGCAGAACTTGGAGACAACATGGGTACCCGACAGATGAATGCTCCGGATGAGTTCCTGTTACCCTTGGTGGGATGGAGTCAGGGACCATATACTCCATCTGTTGACATGGAAGTATATTATATCACTTCTGATGTGAGACAAGAGCTCCTGAAACTTGGGTGAAGTCTGAAAGCTCAGAATTTATAAAAAGCCATTGCTAACTTCATGTACAAACTCTAGCAATATTTCAGCACTTTATTACATACACACCGGTGGAAACTTGCATCCCAGGGACAATATTCCTGCAAGTTCTTTCAGTCCTACCCACTCCATTCTACCTAGATACCAACATAATTATTATTAAAACACCTAGCTGCACTTCTCTGGGGCACATTCAATAGATTTTTGAAGGTAAATCACATGAACAAAGAAGAATAACTCCAACATATGTCACTAGAAATAAAGGGATCCCTATAGGGAATGTGAATTTCTTAGCTTTATATGCCAGGTCTCTTATCAAATACAATATTGATCAAAAGTTAAAATATTACATTCACGAAAGCTGCAGCTCTGGGTTGTAAGATGTCTGTTATAAATATATTAATAAGCAGGACTTCTAAAGTGAAGACAAAATGGACATCTGATTAATTTTAAAATCATATCCCAAGGGCTGGCCAAATAGCTCAGCGGATTAAAGCACCTGCTTAGAAGTTTCAGTCCCCATGCTGTGCTGGCCCTGCCTCCCAGGTGCACTGAGAGGGAATGGAGATTGGGCGTGGTGGTGCACACCTATAATCCTAGCAGTTGGAAGGCTGTAAATAGAATCACTATAAGTCTAATCTATGCAGCGAGGCCCTGTACACCCTGTCCTAAATGCAAAGAATTAAAAAAATAAAATAAAATTATGTCCTAGAACGAAAACTGTGTTTTCTTCAGAAAAAGAAATTTTAAAATGACCCTCGCTTTCCTATCTCTGAGCAGGATCACACCACACAAATTTCAGCTGGATTCCTGTCTTGCTTGTTTCTAGTGATCTCCAGAAGTTAGTCTTCTACTCGCCTCTGGCTAGCACGCCACAGTAGTACAAGTGAGTTCTTCTTTAGGGTACGCTCAGTCTAGTCCAAGATTTGAACTCTGTCACTATGTTGCTGTCTCGTGGGAGGGTTGATGTTGCTCTATCAGCATTCTGCTAAGAGACCATACATCTTTAGGTATTACTCTTGATCCTCATGAACTTACTACTGGGAATTTTCTTTGTTTTGGTGTTTGCTTTTTTAAAAGTTTAAGATGCATACTAAACAAGGTACAATAGGCAAAGTAATGAGAATTCTTATTAATGGGCCCATCTTTCGTGAGTCATTCATGTACTCAGGTCTGCAAAACACCAAACTTTTAAGTATTTTTCTATGTGTCCATGTAGTCTCTACTTTAAACCTGCATTTTACCTAATGAAGGAAACTTACCTTACTTCAGGTAAACTAAGGTCATACATTCAATAGAAATTTAGAGCTGTTTCAGTCCTTTTTTTTGTGGCTTAGGCTGCTTGAAGGGCAGGTCTGGTAAGGCAGGTGAAACTGGGGATCAAACCACAGTATCCTGCTCTTGACTGCCTTTGCATGAGCAGGCACTTAAACAACTGAGCTAAGGGCAGGCTCCTTCAGTCCTTTTAAGGCAAGCTCATAACAGTACTCCCTTTCTCCTCTGAGTGACACTAAACTTCCAGGAGGATTCATATGAACTCAAGTGTTACCTATTCTTTGCAAGTGTTCCATGTCAGATAAGTCTCCTGTCCTGCCTTGATCATTTTGTTTGAATTTTGTCCTGTGGAAATACTGCTTAGGTCCATACCTGGCCCCTGCCCCTTGGGTTTTCTAAGTCACTCTGTGTCCCCTCATCTCAAACCAGGGCCGATTTGCTCTCACCAGCACTCTGATCAGGATCCTACACTCCTCTTTGGAACAACAGACTTTTTTCCACTCCTCTCTAAGTGGCTCTGGAGAAAAGACCAATGTGCGCTTGCAGGGCTTTTGGATGCTGTTATTTCCACTCTTCTGTTGCTTGGTTCCATGAGGGATTTCCCAAAGGACTCTGCCATACCCACTCCACTGCAGGTGCCCCATGGCTTCTGAAAGGCCCCTTCCTCGGGACGTGTCTAAGCGCTCTTCAGAGGGATGAGCTAAGATCTCAGAAACGGAACTGCCTAAATACGAAAGCATTTCTCTAGGCCAAGGGTCTGATTAATTAAACCCTCCACTAGGTCACTTCCCAAACTATTGCTTAAGACTTTGTTCCTTCTTCAAAATGTAGGAAAGCAACCAGGAGCTTTGCAGAATCACCAAGCTTGTTAGAAAAGCAGACTATCAGATGCCCCCAGCCATGTTTCACAACTCCCCAGTTGCTCAGACGCCTGTGGTAGGCGTGTGCTGCTAGTCAGCTTCTCCAGGCCATTTTCTCTGCTGGCAATTGCTAGTGGCTTTTTCTAAAAAATCCAGACCAGTGGTTCGCTTTCATTTTCCTTTCTGTGATCTTTTCTATTCTGTACTCCATTCAGCAACTGTCGCATCGGGCCATAAGTTGCCTTGATTCATGGGAGAGAAGAAGGTTGGAAATTTGGCAGAGAAGTAGGGAGATAAACCAAGTTATTTTCTCCAAATTTTTTGTGCCATCAACCCAAAGAGCAATGAAATAGTTTTTTTACAGGAAACCACACTTACCAGTGAAGTTCCTGATTCTAACAGCCTGCAAATTATTAAAAGCAATGTAGTGCAGGGAAAAAAAAAAAAAAATATATATATATATATATATATATATATATATATATATATACCCCCCTTGGACTATCTAGTATCTCTAGCTCCTTCTCATCTGATAAATTCTGTAACTTTAAAGTGTCCAAGCACACTCCACATATACCATAATCAAAACAAATATATTTTGGCCCTCCCAAAATAATGAGACCAATGACAAAGCATCCTCCTTTTTGACAGATCAAGCTCTATCTTCTTTCCTTAGGAAATCTTCGAGGAGAAGACTTGGGAAGGTGCAGCACACCCTTTTAAAACTTCTATTTAGTACATGGAAGAAAAGGAGCAAAGGCATGTCGTGAGAACTGTGCATTTCAGAGATATGGACCCGAAACTTGGCCAGTCACAAGATCAATTTACCTTTCCTTGTAGTTAGGCACTTCCATTACATGGAGTATTTTGTGGAGAATTAAAAAGACATAGAAAACGTAGTATATCCTCTCAGAACTTATGTCTTTCTAGCCTCTGAAAATTCTCTTTAAAATCATCAGTCTGGGCCATAATTGTTTTGGTTGTGTATTTTTCATTGTTGTCTGTTTACAGTTGCCCTGTACTTACCATGTTCTATAGCACTTGTTTTCAATAAGATCTGAAGAGCCCAAATGGTTGATGTGTCTTCTGAGGCACAGGGAGGGGGCAGCATCACACCCTTGAAAGGCAAGGGGGCTGCTAGGTGGGACACCTGAATTCCAGACCTCTATGCTGTGCCTTGAAACTAGGACCAGGGTATGTCCCATGGTGATTATTTACTTTTATTTTCCATCTCAGAAGTTCCAGTTTGGATAATAAATAATATGCACCACCCCCCCAGAACCTATTGCTGTTTGATCACCAAGGTTTTCCTCCCATGAATCTCTGCAAAGTGCTGACATCCAGGTTCTCTCATGTTGCCAAGGCATCCACCCCCTCGCTAGAGTGGACCTCTTTCCTGCAGGACTATTCCCACTGCTTCACAAACGCACATTACTACCCCTAATAAACTTCCTGCTATTCGCCAGCTTTTATGGAGTGATAAAGCCTTTCTTTGAAACACCTACCTTGCTTTTTAGTTAGGAGAAAAGAAAACATGTTCCTCTGGTAAACACATCTCCTGTACGATGGCAAGTGAGAAACTGCCCCTGCTAACCCCTCCTCTACCCAATTTCTGTACCCTTGCAGCATTTAGAAAACTCTGCCCAAGAATATTACTCTATGAAGAAAAAAAACCATCATCTCAAAATTATTAAAATCTCTGTGGGAATTCATGATTAATTTTAAGGCCTGGCAGATTAAAATACATTATTATGTACACTCTAGTGCATCCTTTCAGATATTTTCAGAATCTGATTTTGCTCTCTTGATACACATCAATGACTCTACATGTATCTAGTAGATTGCAAGGAATAGATTAGCATTAAAGAGGCAGCATTGTGTTGTTAGGTTGTTATATGTAACTTGTGCTCATACATTAAGAAAAATGTACCTGGCATTCCTTTGGACATGACCAGGCCTCTTAAAAAAAGAGAGAGCAAGGGAGAGAGTCATTAATACTTGCTGACGGTACAGCTGTGGCAGGAGTTCTGTGATTCTGACCTTTGGAGGAGTCACAGACACTTTTATCCAGCTCCCAGACAGAAGATGAACCACAACAGTTTGCTACGAAACAGCATGCGGGCATTTATTTTCCGAAGCTGTCAAATTTCCCACTTTCTAAGCACTGGCTTTTCCTAGTAGGTCAGCGTTGTAGTTGCAGAAACGAGGGTCCACCTCCAGCTTCCTTCTCTGAGCTGAGGACAAAGGATGTCTTCCGGAAAAGGCAAAAAAATGCCCACACAAACTGTCTGGGATCGAATGTGAGAGTGTTCAAACATATGGAGAGGAGAAGTGGCCTGACTCTCCTTCAGGGATAAGACAATCCACCTGGAGGGACCTTCTTTCTTGTAAAACCTTGAACAGTTATCAGGGTTCTCGGGATCAAGATGTGGGCATCTGTCTGTCACTCAGGATTGAAACTACACACCTCAGTCCATACAGTCTCTGAAATGCACAAGGATTCTGTAGGAAAGTGAAGATGGAAGATATTTTCTAAGATAAGGACTTGATGAAGCTTTTGAAATATATTCATAGACAAGAATATTTTTGATCTCCTAAATAATAGTAATAAATTACTAATCACAATATACTTTTTCCTTTCTAAATGATCCAACCAAACTACACACAAAGTTGAGCATGAACTTTTAGTTGAGGGATGCTCAGGGAGGAACGTGGGACTCTCTTTTTGCTTAATCCTATACCCTTTGCCTGATACCTGTCCAGATTGCCCTCTTCCTTCCCTTCCAATATTATAAAATGTTTTACTTTTTAAAAATACTTTAGGCTTGGGTTTACTCTGAGCACTTTTTTCTTTCACTAAATGCTATGCAGTTAACCCTGCTTCAGTGTGGGTGTCCTTCCCACTGTCATGCTGCAGCCTCTTCTGCTACGATGCCCAACCCTTGCTCATCTATCACCACCTACCCTACCACTGTTCACCCACCTTTGATTGCAGTCTTTTGCAACCTGTTTCTTTAGTGATCTCTTTTATTCTCTCTCATCACGTTTTCATTTTTCCTCTAGGCTAAAATAATAACAGAGAGAGAGAGAGAGAGAGAGAGAGAGAGAGAGAGAGAGAGAG